>NC_139626.1:63054936-63112436 GCF_964638095.1 Poromitra crassiceps | reverse complement strand
TCAGTTGAGGGGTGTATGCATGGGCGGGACTGTTACGCCTCATTACATTTTAGTTTTTTATTTGATTTAGTTGTATTTATTTGCACATATTAAAATCAGAAACAGTCAAAAGGAACAAACAAAGAATTTTGAAATGGAAAATGTGTAGGAACCCTGATTTATGTCATGAACAAATGTTTTGAGGAGACTCAGCTTTGATCCAGTCAGTGTAGTATTTGATATAGGTTCATGTATGTGACAGCAGCTGGCTCATCAGAACATCCCTCTATCTGAACATGATTCTGATCATCAACACAAACATCAAAGCTATAATTATGTGTGTATCGGACCTGAACCACAACATTTTCCAGACTTTTTCTTCTTCTCCATATTAATACCTGGAAACGATCCAATTCAGGTTCACTTCTCCAGACCTGCGTAGGAACCCTGCATGGAGCAAATGTGCAGAATCATCAATATAATCAGTAACACAAGTGGTCTGTGTGATCACTTTCAGGCTTGATGTGAACTCAGTTTCATGTCCTTCTGATGTCAAAATGTATAGCATCACATCAGTCTACGAGCGCACTTACAAATTCACATTTGTTGATTGTCAATAAAAAACAGCCATTTGCATTTAATTTATGAATACCTAAAATAGTCTATTTGTGTTGTAACGATTTGACAATTCAGGCTAATTCAGTCTGATATCAGGCTAATTCAAACCCACATGAGCAGACCTCCATGTCCTGTGTGTGTGTGTGTGTGTGTGTGTGTGTGTGTGTGTGTGTGTGTGTGTGTGTGTGTGGGGGGGGGGGGGGGGGGGGGGGATTAGGCCGGTGTTTGTTCTTGTAATATTAATTTCGGCCACAAGAGTGCACCACTACCCCATGTTGTAAAATAGGACTAGAAGTGTTTTCTTCCAGGTGAGTTTCTCTCCATGCACTCTAACCACAAGGTGCATAATGTGTGTTAACAAGTCATGTCACATTACTGTCATGTCTTTCTTTAGACTGAAATGTATTTAAATAAAGACATGACAAGTTTCTACAAAGCAGGTTAGAAGTGGAGCAGCAGTGTTGTCATGGTGACACACTGAAGCAGGTTAGAAGTGGAGCAGCAGTGTTGTCATGGTGACACACTGAAGCAGGTTAGAAGTGGAGCAGCAGTGTTGTCATGGTGACACACTGAAGCAGGTTAGAAGTGGAGCAGCAGTGTTGTCATGGTGACACACTGAAGCAGGTTAGAAGTGGAGCAGCAGTGTTGTCATGGTGACACACTGAAGCAGGTTAGAAGTGGAGCAGCAGTGTTGTCATGGTGACACACTGAAGCAGGTTAGAAGTGGAGCAGCAGTGTTGTCATGGTGACACATTGTCACTTTGGAAGTTGGAAGATGGCAGCTGACGGGGTCACATGCTTTTATGGGCTGGAATCATGGATGTTGGAATGCTTTTGTTGTCCCCCGGAACGCTATCAAGCAACCAATGAAAACACACACACACACACACACACACACACGTGTGCACGTACACACACACACACACGCGCGCGCGCACGTGCACGTACACACACACACACACGTGCACGTACACACACACACACACACACACACACACACACACACACACACACACACACACACACACACACGTACGTTTTCCAGCAAGGAAAAGTCATGGGATTCAGATAAACAGTAAAACAGGTGTATATATAAGGTGGATTAACAAGGTGACATTTGTCTTTAATTGAGACACCAAAGATAGTCCAGACTAATATATTACAAAAGGTTTTATTGAGGCTGTACAGATTGTTAATGATCTTTGGCTGATGACCCAGCTGCTGTAACACACTACTTCCTCTTTGTTACAGACACATAACTCACATGAAAGCAGACATGTTTGTTACAGACACATAACTCACATGAGAGCAGACATGTTTGTTACAGACACATAACTCACATGAAAGCAGACATGTTTGTTACAGACACATAACTCACATGAGAGCAGACATGTTTGTTACAGACACATAACTCACATGAAAGCAGACATGTTTGTTACAGACACATAACTCACATGAGAGCAGACATGTTTGTTACAGACACATAACTCACATGAGAGCAGACATGTTTGTTACAGACACATAACTCACATGAGAGCAGACATGTTTGTTACAGACACATAACTCACATGAGAGCAGACATGTTTGTTACAGACACATAACTCACATGAGAGCAGACATGTTTGTTACAGACACATAACTCACATGAGAGCAGACATGTTTGTTACAGACACATAACTCACATGAAAGCAGACATGTTTGTTACAGACACATAACTCACATGAAAGCAGACATGTTTGTTACAGACACATAACTCACATGAGAGCAGACATGTTTGTTACAGACACATAACTCACATGAGAGCAGACATGTTTGTTACAGACACATAACTCACAAGCAGACATGTTTGTTACAGACACATAACTCACATGAGAGCAGACATGTTTGTTACAGACACATAACTCACATGAGAGCAGACATGTTTGTTACAGACACATAACTCACATGAGAGCAGACATGTTTGTTACAGACACATAACTCACATGAGAGCAGACATGTTTGTTACAGACACATAACTCACATGAGAGCAGACATGTTTGTTACAGACACATAACTCACATGAAAGCAGACATGTTTGTTACAGACACATAACTCACATGAAAGCAGACATGTTTGTTACAGACACATAACTCACATGAAAGCAGACATGTTTGTTACAGACACATAACTCACATGAAAGCAGACATGTTTGTTACAGACACATAACTCACATGAGAGCAGACATGTTTGTTACAGACACATAACTCACATGAGAGCAGACATGTTTGTTACAGACACATAACTCACATGAGAGCAGACATGTTTGTTACAGACACATAACTCACATGAGAGCAGACATGTTTGTTACAGACACATAACTCACATGAGAGCAGACATGTTTGTTACAGACACATAACTCACATGAGAGCAGACATGTTTGTTACAGACACATAACTCACATGAGAGCAGACATGTTTGTTACAGACACATAACTCACATGAGAGCAGACATGTTTGTTACAGACACATAACTCACATGAGAGCAGACATGTTTGTTACAGACACATAACTCACATGAGAGCAGACATGTTTGTTACAGACACATAACTCACATGAGAGCAGACATGTTTGTTACAGACACATAACTCACATGAAAGCAGACATGTTTGTTACAGACACATAACTCACATGAGAGCAGACATGTTTGTTACAGACACATAACTCACATGAGAGCAGACATGTTTGTTACAGACACATAACTCACATGAGAGCAGACATGTTTGTTACAGACACATAACTCACATGAGAGCAGACATGTTTGTTACAGACATATAACTCACATGAAAGCAGACATGTTTGTTACAGACACATAACTCACATGAGAGCAGACATGTTTGTTACAGACACATAACTCACATGAGAGCAGACATGTTTGTTACAGACACATAACTCACATGAGAGCAGACATGTTTGTTACAGACACATAACTCACATGAAAGCAGACATGTTTGTTACAGACACATAACTCACATGAGAGCAGACATGTTTGTTACAGACACATAACTCACATGAAAGCAGACATGTTTGTTACAGACACATAACTCACATGAAAGCAGACATGTTTGTTACAGACACATAACTCACATGAGAGCAGACATGTTTGTTACAGACACATAACTCACATGAAAGCAGACATGTTTGTTACAGACACATAACTCACATGAGAGCAGACAGCAAAATCAATATTAAAATCATTGTCATTGCAGTACCTGTGGACACAGCTGTCACAGTTGGGGGAGCAAAGATTAGTTTTATTTTCGTTAAACTGATTTGCTTAGTTTAATTACTTTGAAAGATTAGGGAAACGTAGTTCTGGTTCAAAAGCCTCTGAGAGCAACCACCTTCACAGTCATCACCATGATCATCGTTAGCTTGAACGCAGGCCGTCGTCGGCAGCATTGAAAATGTGTCGTTCAGAGAATAACATCTGTATTTCAGGTCATTATTTACACGTTTGTATAAAAAATACATTGTAAATTTTAGCACAAATGAAACAAAATAAATTTGATAAGTCTAAAAATAAAAAACGTATTCACCCTCCCTTTCTTCTTATATCTCCGTCTTATAGTGGTCGGCTATTAACAATGATAGTGGTCCAACTGAAGAGTCCATTTCCAACATGTATATCATGTATATACATTTTTGGAAACAAAAAAATCTAATTTTAAGTTCATTACTCTACACTAAAGCATCCAGTATGATAACGCAGCTTTATCAACCAAACACTTCATTTCCCACCGATCCTAAACAAAATAAAAAGCTTTTAATTTGAAAGGAAGAAACAAACATTTCAAGAAACAGGATTATCCAGGCAGGTGACGCTCCAGGTAAGAGCCTTCTCATCAAATTCAAATACTGTCTATAGCTCTGTGTGTGTGTGTGTGTGTGTGTGTGTGTGTGTGTGTGTGTGTGTGTGTGTGTGTGCGCGCGCACACATGTGTGTGTGTGTGCGTGTGTGTAGCTGCGCGTCTTCTGCAAAATGAGACATTCTGGCTTCTTTTTATCCTCCCGCCTGTGTCCAGTATTTATTCGGGTTTTGCTTTATATTTAGTGCTAGGTGGCGGTATAGAGCAGCTGTAGGGTGAGACTGACAACAAACACATCCGGGGTGAAGGTTGACGCTTCTCTATTTAGCTTCCGGGTCACACAGAGGTCAGAAGAGAAACGTTAGAGAAGATAGCACGGCTGCTATGAGCTAAAGCAGTGGGCTGATGACTAGACACCTGGGATTGTTTGGAACGCACGTGGAGCTGTCACCAGCCAACAGGCCACTGGCCGTCAGTGAGTTTTTCACTTATCTGCCTGACTGACCCTGTTTCTTGAAATATCGTCCAGATCTGAAATCAATAAGATACAAAAAATCTATAAGGAACAACTACAGGGTTTCATTGTCAAAACGCTATACAGTATATCCATTTTATAAAAAACAAAACAAAACACATAAAACCTGAAGTTCATTGTTCAGTACTGTACCTTTAACATATTTATTTTTATATTATCCAGTCTGCAGTTTATTCATTTATTTTCCCAAGCAAACCCTCCCCAGGCTACCTGCTGTCCATCCAAAAGCAGCAGAATTACTTTAGTAATGTGGGATTTTGTGCTGTTAATGTTTTTGTCAGATTAGACGTCACTTGTTCATTTTGAAGCCAAACTCTTCAAGCTGAGGAAGAATCACATGCTGTACGAACAGATCAGAGACAGGTTTGTAAGAAGGGAGAGCTCACCCAAAATCAAAAATACATCTTTTTCTTCTTACCTCTAGTTCTATTAGTGCTATCTACATCTGGATCGTTTTGATGTTGGCGCTAGCAGCAGCAGCTAGCTATCAGCTAGTGGGTGTAGTTCGGCGTAAAGAAAACAGTTCCTACATGAAACTGCTCACAAGAAGGTCTGTGAAATATCTTGAGTAACCGGGTCATGATTTCTGGAAAGAGACATTGCTGTTGAGTTTTTCAAATGTATTTATTTATTTATTTTCGGTGCTTTGAGGACCACGCCGCGTGCCGTCCAGTTCCACTGTATTGGAGAGAAGACAGACATCTCTACAGCCAATATCTCCAAAACTCAGCAAACTCACAAAACCATCTAGAATGATGGATAAATGGCACTACAGGTGAGAGGACACATTATGTATTTTTGATTTGGGGGTGAACTGTCCCTTTAATTAGTCTCTGACGCCCGACACGTTTCACATCACACACTGAGGTTTGACAGCTTTCAGGGGCGGAGACTCACGAGACGCCACACGTCAGTGACCACGCCCACTTTCACCACGCCCACTTTCACTTCAAGTATGTAAGAACAAGAGAAAACGCCAACATTGCAGTTGAGGAGTGTGTGTGTGTGTGTGTGTGTGTGTGTGTGTGTGTTGTCCTCAGCAGACTTGTCTCCTCATTGGTTGGGCTCCACACAGCGGCCGTCCGCGGCGTCCGGACAGCGGCAGGAGAAGCCTCCGTGGCGCGGTAGACAGAGGTGAGAGCAGCCGCCATTGTTGGAACAATAGTTAAAACCTGACAGAGAAGAAGAAAGTCACATTAATGTAGTTAAAACCTGACAGAGAAGAAGAGAGAGTCACATTAATGTAGGTAAAACCTGTCAGAGAAGAAGAGAGAGTCACATTAATGTAGTTAAAACCTGACAGAGAAGAAGAGAGAGTCACATTAATGTAGTTAAAACCTGACAGAGAAGAAGAGAGAGTCACATTAATGTAGTTAAAACCTGACAGAGAAGAAGAGAGAGTCACATTAATGTAGTTAAAACCTGACAGAGAAGTAGAGAGAGTCACATTAATGTAGTTAAAACCTGACAGAGAAGAAGAGAGAGTCACATTAATGTAGATAAAACCTGACAGAGAAGTAGAGAGAGTCACATTAATGTAGTTAAAACCTGACAGAGAAGAAGAGAGAGTCACATTAATGTAGTTAAAACCTGACAGAGAAGTAGAGAGAGTCACATTAATGTAGTTAAAACCTGACAGAGAAGAAGAAAGAGTCACATTAATGTAGTTAAAACCTGACAGAGAAGAAGAGAGAGTCACATTAATGTAGTTAAAACCTGACAGAGAAGAAGAGAGAGTCACATTAATGTAGATAAAACCTGACAGAGAAGAAGAGAGAGTCACATTAATGTAGTTAAAACCTGACAGAGAAGAAGAGAGAGTCACATTAATGTAGATAAAACCTGACAGAGAAGTAGAGAGAGTCACATTAATGTAGTTAAAACCTGACAGAGAAGAAGAGAGAGTCACATTAATGTAGTTAAAACCTGACAGAGAAGAAGAGAGAGTCACATTAATGTAGTTAAAACCTGACAGAGAAGAAGAGAGAGTCACATTAATGTAGTTAAAACCTGACAGAGAAGAGAGAGTCACATTAATGTAGTTAAAACCTGACAGAGAAGAGAGAGTCACATTAATGTAGTTAAAACCTGACAGAGAAGAAGAGAGAGTCACATTAATGTAGTTAAAACCTGACAGAGAAGAATAGAGAGTCACATTAATGTAGTTAAAACCTGTCAGAGAAGAAGAGAGAGTCACATTAATGTAGTCAAAACCTGACAGAGAAGAAGAGAGAGTCACATTAATGTAGTTAAAACCTGACAGAGAAGAAGAGAGAGTCACATTAATGTAGTTAAAACCTGACAGAGAAGAAGAGAGAGTCACATTAATGTAGTTAAAACCTGACAGAGAAGAAGAGAGAGTCACATTAATGTAGTTAAAACCTGACAGAGAAGAAGAGAGAGTCACATTAATGTAGTTAAAACCTGACAGAGAAGAGAGAGTCACATTAATGTAGTTAAAACCTGACAGAGAAGAGAGAGTCACATTAATGTAGTTAAAACCTGACAGAGAAGAAGAGAGAGTCACATTAATGTAGTTAAAACCTGACAGAGAAGAATAGAGAGTCACATTAATGTAGTTAAAACCTGTCAGAGAAGAAGAGAGAGTCACATTAATGTAGTCAAAACCTGACAGAGAAGAAGAGAGAGTCACATTAATGTAGTTAAAACCTGACAGAGAAGAAGAGAGAGTCACATTAATGTAGTTAAAACCTTTTTAAACCCTGACAGAGAAGAAGAGAGTCACATTAATGTAGTTAAAACCTTTTTAAACCCTGACAGAGAAGAAGAGAGTCACATTAATGTAGTTAAAACCTGACAGAGAAGAAGAGAGAGTCACATTAATGTAGTTAAAACCTTTTTAAACCCTGACAGAGAAGAAGAGAGAGTCACAATAATGTAGTTAAAACCTGACAGAGAAGAAGAGAGAGTCACATTAATGTAGTTAAAACCTGACAGAGAAGAAGAGAGTCACATTAATGTAGTTAAAACCTGACAGAGAAGAAGAGAGAGTCACATTAATGTAGTTAAAACCTGACAGAGAAGAAGAGAGAGTCACATTAATGTAGTTAAAACCTGACAGAGAAGTAGAGAGAGTCACATTAATGTAGTTAAAACCTGACAGAGAAGAAGAGAGAGTCACATTAATGTAGTTAAAACCTGACAGAGAAGAAGAGAGTCACATTAATGTAGTTAAAACCTGACAGAGAAGAAGAGAGAGTCACATTAATGTAGTTAAAACCTGACAGAGAAGAAGAGAGAGTCACATTAATGTAGTTAAAACCTGACAGAGAAGAAGAGAGTCACATTAATGTAGTTAAAACCTGACAGAGAAGAAGAGAGAGTCACATTAATGTAGTTAAAACCTGACAGAGAAGAAGAGAGAGTCACATTAACATAGCGTTAACCCCTCACAGCCTCACATGGAGTGGTGTCTAGGAGATTTTAATTGGTCAGACTTTGATTCATTTTAACGGTAAAAGTGGGGCAGTATTTTAGGGTGAGCTCACCCTTTAATCATGTGTGATTAAGTTAATTAGTGCACTAATACAGGAGTGCTAATTAGGAAATACAAATGAGGGAACAGTGATCCACAGCCTGGCTGTTTCTCATGGCTTCATGCTGACTCTAAATCCACAGCTGGCTCTCTGAGCTCAGCTTCACCCTCTGGTTCCCAGGACCATATCATCCACATGGTACGCTCTGGAATCAATTAGTACAGTCTGCCCGGGGAACGTGAACACATGTGCTCTCCACTGCATGCCTCTGCTCATTTCCTCTGTAGCTAGGAAGCAAATGCTCACTCAGGAAGACTGCTTCTTACACTCACGCACGCACGTGCGCACACACCCGCGCACACGCACGCACGCACGCGCACACACACACACACACACACACACACACACGGAAGAGGCATATATGCACATATATGTAGTAAACATATATGTAGTATATGTTCATATAAGTATTCGACATATATCCACATATATATCCAGGATATATGTGCATATATGTGCATATGTATCACAATATATGAACATGTATGGAAGTGGAACGTTTCATATATGGTCCATATATGTTTGTCCTATATAATTATATATGTGCATACATGTATAGATTGTATATGGACACATATGGCAATTAATTATATGTATATTTGTATGCATTGACACTATACGGACATATATGGTTAATACATATAAAACTATATATGAATAATAACTATACATACATATATGTTTTATTTTATATGAACATATATGACTATTACCTAGACTACTGCCCAACTGTATGGTCTAGCGCCTCTAAACAAGACCTGGCCAAACTCCAGCTGGCCCAGAACAGGGCGGCACGCCTCACTCTCCGCTGCTCTATGAGGAGCAGTGTAGAGGGGATGCATGCCGCACTGTCATGGATCAAAGTGGAACAAAGAATAGCATGCAGCTTGGTAACCTTTCTGTTTAACATCTGGAACACTGGGAAACCACAGGGCTTACATTCACAACTGTACCCCACTAAGAGTAGACATGGCTATACTACAAGACAGGTAGTAGATGCTCAATTCACTCTACCTCTACCAAAAACCAATGCTCTGAAAAGAACGCTAATGTATAGAGCGGTTGCGTATTGGAACAATCTACCAAGTAATATAACGGTGACAAGTAACAAATTTTTGTTTAAGAAAAAGTTAAAACATGCAGTGATGAATAATGTGATAACTTTGGGTTATTAATTATTGTACACATATGTTGGATTGTATTGTATTGTACTGCAATATGCTATGTTATATTATATAACACTACACTGTACTAATTCATGAACTTCTAAAAAAAAAAAAAAAAATGTTTGATTTGTAATAGAGTGAGGTGATTCACTCTCTTTTTGTCTTTGTTGTTATAATTATCAGCAATGTTACTGTATTATGTTTTCGTTTTTATGTTATATGTTTGGACCCCAGGAAGAGTAGTCTCACCTTGGTGCAGACTAATGGGGATCCACAATAAACAATAAACAATAAACCTGTGTATAACTGTATGTATTTATCTGTATTCGACATATATCCACCTATATATCCAGGATATACGTGCATATATGTGCATATATATCACAATATATGAACATGTATGGAATTGGAACGTTTCATATATGGTCCATATATGTTTGTCCTATATAATTATATATGTGCATACATGTATAGATTGTATATGGACACATATGGCAATTAATTATATGTACATTTGTATGCATTGACACTATACGGGCATATATGGTTAATACATATAAAACTATATATGAATAATAACTATACATACATATATGTTTTATTTTATATGAACATATATGACTATTACCTGTGTATAACTGTATGTATTTATCTGTATTCGACATATATCCACCTATATATCCAGGATATATGTGCTAGTGTCTTTCTACAGATGTGCAATAGAGAGCGTGCTGACATATGCCATCACTGCCTGGTACGGCAGCTGCACAGCTCAGGACAGTAAACCACTACATAACATCATCAAAACAGCAGGTAAGATCATCAGAACACAACTCCCCACCCTCGAGGATATCTACAACACCCGCTGCTTGAACAGAACTAAGAGCATCCTCAAAGACCCCACTCACCCCGGTTACCACCTGTTCGCTCCCCTACCCTCCGGAAGGCGCTACAGGACACTAAAAACTCACACTTCCAGATTCCATAACTCCTTCTTCCCAAGGGCCGTCATATTACTCAATAAATCACAATCACTTCCCAAATTATAAAGTATTATGCTGCTGTCATATGTGTGTATATATGTATATATGATGAGTATATATATAGATTTATATTGCATATAGTTATTTACTACTATTATTACCATTACTACCCTATTTATTATTAAGTCTATCTACTGTGGGGTCTGGTGAATTGTTGGTGAATTGTCTGGTTGTACTGTATGTCTGCATAAACGGGAGCTTGCAACTGCAATTTCGCTGTATGATTTATTATGCAATGACAAAATAAACTACTACTACTACTACTACTACTATATATATCACAATATATGAACATGTATGGAATTGGAACAAGATTGGAATCAATCTCTTAATTAAAAGAAATATAATTTTCCAAATTATTTTTGATTGAACAACATCTCAGAAGTGAAACCCACCATAAAAATGGTTAGTTTTGTGCAAGACTTCCAGCACTGAAAACCATGAGTTTTGCACGCCCGCCGCCAAACGCATCCCCACCTCACGGGAGCATATTGTAATGATTTATACAGAAACGTAACTGTTTAAAAATGATATAATTGTTTGGGTAGACGTGACCTCCCTGTTTTTAAGTTAAAACAGCCCCAAAATATGGTGGTGATGCAATTAAAAATGGGGAAGCATAACTCGTCACAACAACGGGCGCAAACGCAGATTAGAGGCGTGCCAAATCATTTCAAAGCACGGCGCAAACGGGATTTGGGCGGTGTTATCCACCAATATTCACAGGTGTGGCCTGGCAATGCCTGGGCGTTACATCAATCAAACCATGATTCCCATCTCGCACTCCCTGTACAGTTTGCGTGAGGCATGCTGTAATTTTCTCCATGCGTAATTTGGATAGGTGTAGGCCTATTGACTGTATAACCCTATCTCATAACGACACCATCACATCATATATACCTGTTAAAAACATCAGTGTTTTGATGCAATTCGGGTTATTTTGTTGACTGGGGTGGGACAATACAAATGTGTTTGCAGCGGGTAAACGGCGGAGACAAAAGAAAAGATTGGAGGATTTACAGTGGACTCAATTAAAACAGTCTCATAACAACTCGTGCCGAGGACAGAGAGAGACGGAGAGAGCTTGTGACAGATCGGCTGTGGTGCCAACAAGTAGGCTACAATGTACAAGTTTTCTCAATTTATTTACCATAACCCCTCCTTGCAATGTGATAAAAGTTTCTCAGTGAATTCTAGTTGATTGTCTCACCGAATAATCTGCTGGTTACCCAATTTTAGCAGAATTTGATGTCCTGGGGTGGCACGTCCGTGCGTAATGACGTTTCTGGTTATTATGGTGCGATCAAGCGCAGCGAGTGTTTTAGCACCTAAGAGCGCAGCTAAGCTTTTCAAAGCTCTTAGCGTAATTGTGTGCTGCTGATGATAGGTTAATGCCATCTATCCCCACATTTTAGTGCTGAAACGCCTGCTTTGGCATGTGGCACGTCTATGCCCAGTACAATTATAACAGGCATGCGCTTGTGCCCGCCCACAATTTGCACGGCGTTAAACGAGCGCAAACGCTAAATTACCGCTTTTGCGAAGATAGGGCCCATTCTCTGCAAAGTCCTCTGAGACATGCTTGTGAACTAGGGCTATACTCGACTTAGATATTGCTGGCTAACGTTAGCTAACCAAGGTCGGTGAAAATGGAGAACAGGGGCTTGAATACCTTGCTGGCAGCGCGTGGGCGCCGCCGCGATGCCGTAAAGCCGGGAGCGTTTTTGCGGCAGGAACTCGTCCGCCTCTCTCTGCGTCTGGCGGTCCACAGCGATCACCGCCTCCCTGCAAAGCAAACACACACAGAGCAGACACACACTCAGCACAGAGAGACCAACCAAACACACACACAGAGCAGACACACACTCAGCCCAGAGAGACCAACCAAACACACACAGAGCAGACACACACTCAGCTCAGAGAGACCAACCAAACACACACAGAGCAGACACACACTCAGCCCAGAGAGACCAACCAAACACACACAGACCACACAAACAAACTGCACAGCGGTGTCTGATCCACGGCTGTGAAAGTGCCAGCAGAGGTTGTTTTGAAAGTCCTTTGCGTCTAGAACAGGGGTGGGCAATTATTTTTCATGGGGGGCCACATGAGAAACCCAGATTGTTGCCGGGGGCCGAACAAATATTGTCATGCCGTAACCCATGGATGGGTAACTTTGATGATAGAGAGGGCCACAAAAAATGTCCTCGCTACCAGGTTTAGCTGAGGGCCGAACGGCACCAGCGCAAAAAATTTGGTGCATTTGAAGCCAGGTTTAGAGGAATAACTCATTTTAAATTAAAAAGTTGTGATGTCATTATTCAGTCTTAACCACCAATATTTGATCCTTTTCTCACTCATTCCTATGTCACCACCTGCTCTCAGGGCTTGAAATTAACCAATTTGGCTGCAATATGGCTGCTAGATTTTAAAGTTACCAGCCAATTAGAATTTCCACTAGCTGAAATGTTTTTCTTGAAATAAATCAGAATATGAGTGGGTTAATTTAACCATAAGTATCAGTAAGTGTCCCGGGATGATCAAAGCCTGTGTTGAGGGTCACACGAACAAAAATGCAGTCTTGAAGCTAAATAAATCCAAAACCAATGAGTTATTTAAGTTATTTAAATTTCTACTTCAATGCAGCCTTTTAGTCATAAAGATTATTGAAAGATATTCCATATTCCAGACTGAAATGCTATAACAGAAGTGGAGTATTGGCCAGAATATGACATGAACATTTGGACACTTATTCAGCGGGTATCTTGCATGTTGCGTTCAGGTGCACTGTGTGTGTAAAAAACCGCATCCGGCCCGCGGGCCGTATTTTGCCCATGTGTGGTCTAGAAGCTGAATCCGAATTAAGAAAACTCAATTTAAAACTACAGGTAAAAGTTAAATTCAATCATTTCTACAGGCAAATGTCAAGCCACTGCACTGAAGTCCAGGATCATTGATGCTAACACAATAATAGAATAGAGCAAGAATTGGATGCTTTCTATGTGGAAGTTGTACAGATAGCATAGTAGCTACTGTAACAGTGTGAACACCAGATAGTAGCTACTGTAACAGTGTGAACATCAGAAACACTAGAACTGCTGGAGAACGTGGAGATCCGGCAGTGGTGTCTGTGAAGCGGTATTAGAGACTAGGTGAGGTGAAGGTGGTCAGCTCGTACCTCCTCCAGTCGGTGTAGTAGAGGTTCCTCCCGTAGGAAACCAGACCAAAGGGGTACTGGATGCCCTCCACCACCAGCCGCCGCAGCTTGCGGCTCGGATCCATGCACTCCACTTTACGAGTCCCTGCAGACAGATCAATACATCCTGATCAGACCCATCAATACAGCCTGATCAGACAGATCCATACTGTACATCCTGATCAGTGAGGAGAGCTTGTCTGAACCTCTTCTGGACGGCTGGTTCATCACTCACTTTACCAACTGTAAAATAATGTAATTACGCTAGTCTTCAGTAGAGTGTTATACCCAGGGGGGTAGACTTTTTGAAATGAGGCAGAGAGGTTACTCACCTATTCTCAGTTCAACTGTATCAATCAATGAGGGGGGAAACAAGGTGGCTAAACTACTCACCTTGGATAGTTTACCCACCCGTATTACACAAGAAAAGAAAAGGAACTAAAACATATGTACATAATGAACATTCAATATTACAGTGGTTCTACCAGCCACGTCAGGTGCTTATGTGTTTGTAAGCGATGTACTAAGGGGTCTATATAGGAAACCAGCCGGGCGAGTCACCCGTCGCCCCTAACCTCATCGAGGTGGGCTAAAAACGAGTCCCATATAGTTAGAAATTTTCTAAGCGAGTTGGTTCTCAGGAACTGGAGTCTCTCGATCCGTATAACAGAGATCATGTCCGTCAACCACAATTGGAAAAAGGGTGAAGAATTAGAATTAGTTTTTTTGGCAACAGTTGACCCCAGTGTCAGAGATTGTTGCACAGCTCTAGTGAAGTTCAAGTTTAGGCATTTTTAAATGGTCAAATTTAAACAACATATCAGTAGAAAATATTGTCCAGGGATTAAAATTCGGCGCGGGATTGCGGGAATCCCGCACATTTTCCAGAATTCCAGCATATTTTCAATTTATAAAGGGGGAGTAATCCCGCAATGGTTTGCGCAGATCTATGTTTGTGCGGAACGGTGCTTAGCAAGCGAAACGGCTGTCTGTCTGACCCACTGAGTCTCTGAGCACAGACTGTAGAAAGAGATGCAAGATAGCCAAGCGAATGTGATTGGATGAACGTTTGACACTAGGCCAATCAGAGGCAGAGAGGGGCGGGTCAGGCCTTCGCCTTCGCCATGATGGGGGGAAAAATATTGCGTCCCTCAGTCCGCTCTCGACATCAACGCTCCTCTGCTGATCTCTCGGTGGATACAGACAGCTGCTTGCAAACATGATAGATCACTGGCTAAAAAGGAAAATTACCTCTTCAGAAGGGGGACCCGCTCAGAAAAAACAAGCAGGACAAGTCGAACAACAAGGCACTTCTAGTTGAAATGTCGAACACCGAGTAACGTCACTGTCAGTGATGTTTAGCGTTACGTTATTGACGATGAAGAATCTGATATCGATAATGACGTTAAAACGTTAATCCTCCTTATGCCGAGTGCGAGTGATGTCAACGCTGTTGTCGCCACTCAAATTACATTTCTCATAAAGCAGCCGTGAAAATCTGGTGGAAGCATTTTCAATAAAAAGTGAAACGACACACAGATGGTTTATAGTCACTTCAATAGAACTCTCCCCAATGCAAAATTCGAACAGGTTTAGTTGCCAGTAATGACAGTAAGAAAGGCAGATGTAGTGAGCAAAGATGGATGATTTAATATTCCATAGCTCTGACCTAACCAAATCTAACTGACATCACTAATGTGAACACAAAACAAGGAACACTTCTGATATAATATGATATTAGTGTTTTAGTAGAGTGTATCACTCAATACAAAAAATAAAGACTTTCATAGAACCAAAAGCCTATGGCTTAGTCTGCAGAAAAAACATGACAAAAGCCATAGTAATTTAGGCTCAAGTGTGCATAAACTACTTCCTTTTTTAAATACAAAAATGTGAAATTACAGTATTATTGCTTATTGGACAGGAGAAGCAGGTATTTGTCGGTTATATCGCCTGAAAAAAATCCCCCTTAAAGTCTATAGATCCCCCAAAATCTATAAATCCCGCCTATCTGAAGAACATAGGGGGGAATTAC
Organism: Poromitra crassiceps; assembly: GCF_964638095.1. Lineage (NCBI taxonomy): Eukaryota > Metazoa > Chordata > Actinopteri > Beryciformes > Melamphaidae > Poromitra > Poromitra crassiceps. Next base: position 63,096,460 of record NC_139626.1, on the reverse strand, counting down.
AAAGTGCTAGTTTGTAAAGTGAATTTTAAGCCCTGTTGTCTATTGGTGAAGAATTATAAGTATGGGCCAGTCGAACCAGCTTACTACCAACTCTTCCAATCTGAGCGTGTAACTCTGGTTTGTTCTGGTCCAAATCCATCTTGTTTAGTCCTGGGCAGCGCCGGGTCTCGTCTCACAGCACAGCAGCTGGGTGTCGGGGTCGTAGGTCAGAGCGTCTCACCTGCGTCGGCCCAGCACAGCAGCTGGGTGTCGGGGTCGTAGGTCAGAGCGTTGGGCAGCGCCAGATCATCCTTCACCAGCACCGTCCGCTCTGTGCCGTCCATGTTGGACATCTCAATCTTAGGGCCGTCCCTGTTCCAGTCCGTCCAGTACAACCGCCTGCAGGACACACACATGGTTAGGACGACTAGAACTACCAAAGCTAATAATGATAGTAGTCTTGCTGCTACTAGTAGCCTACTGCTATTACCACTTCTACTACTCAGTTTTTGGGGCCGGTGGGGCGGCCCCCTATAATCTCCTCAGTCGCAATGACTCTATGCGTGACTCCACACACGGTCACACATCAGAGTGCTGTTGCTACCTGTGTTGCCAGATGGGCTGGTTTTCCGGCCAATTGGGCTCGTCAAAATATCGATTGTGTAAAAATATCAAAGTTTGTTTACTGTGTACTGTATGTAGCCTATGTAGCATAATTGGTAAGCTACTGTGGAGGGTAGGATTCGCTTGTTTGTACAGGTTTCCTCCTCAAATATTTTGGGCTAGTTTTTGAACAGCTTTTGACCTGGAAACCATCAGCTGTATCTGGCAACACTGACTGCCATGTTGTTGAAAGCTAGATGGTGACGTCACACGCATTGTAGGTCTTGTCTATACAGCCAGGCTGCAGCGCTGATTGTTGTTTACTCACCGGTAAAAATGGAGCACGGACATACTAACGTTTGTCTAAACTAAACTTTTCCTTTTCTTTTCTAGCGTAGACACCTTAAACACATGATTAAGCATTCTGTTTGCACAGGTGCAATAACATAGGCATAATTATCATGTGTAATGGTAGCAGCTGCTACATGATTGTTTATTTGTGTGTGTTAAGGAGTCTCGAGGCCTGCGGGAAGAAACTGTCCCTCAGGCGATTTGTTCATGCTTTTGGGACCCTGTATCTCCTCCCTGAGGGTAACAGGGAGAACAGGCTGTTGTGGGGGTGGTATGTGTCCTTGATGATCTTCAGGGACCTCCTGAGGCACCGCTGATTGTACAGTTCCTGCAGTTCTGGTAGCTCACATCCTGTTAGGTGCTGGGCCGCGCGCCTCACTCTTCTTAGCGCCCTGCGGTCCATGGTGGTACAGTTCCCGTACCAGGTGGTGAAGCAGCCAGTCAGCAGGCTTTCAATGGTGCCTCTGTAGAAGTCCCTAAGGATTTCTGGCCTTAGCCCAAATTTCTTCAGGCATCTTAGTCCGTGTAGTCGCTGTTGGGCCTTTTTGACAACAGTGGCGGTGTGGCTGGCCCATGTCAGGTCCTGGTGGATGTTGACTCCCAGGTACTTGAAGCTGTCCACCAGGTGGTGGGGGGAAGGAGAGCAGTAGGGGTGGTGGGGGGGAGGAGAGGGGGAGGGGTGATGGGGGGGAGAGGTGGCGGGGAGGGGGAGGAGAGGAGGGGGGGGAGGTGGAGGGGGGGTGGTGGGCTGGAGAGGTGGCGGAGAGGGGTGGGAGAGGAGGGGGGAAGGAGGGGGGGCGCTCTGGCAGAGGGGTCAAACCTTGCGTAGAACGCATTGAGTTCGTCCGGCAGGGTGGGTGATATGTTTGGGTTTTGTTGTTTTTCCCCTTTGAAGTCTGTAGCAGCATCGAGTCCACTCCACAGATGTCTGGGGTTGTTAATGTCCAGTTTAGACTCCAGCTGCTTTCCGTATTCTCTCCGTGCTTTTTTGATTGAGACTCGGAGGGCGTATCGTGTCTGCTTGTATTCTTCAGGCGTTCCGGACTTGAAGGCGGTGGTCCTGGCGTGAAGGGCAGCCCGAACATCGCTGTTGATCCAGGGTTTCTGATTTGGCATTATTTTTACTATTTTTATTGGTACTATGTCCTCTGTGCATTTTTTTATGAAGCATGACACCGTTTCTGCATATTCTTCCAGGCCTCCTGTGTTGAACTCCTCCCATGCTACTTGGCTACTTTGTTGTTCTTCATGAAGAAGGTGCCTGTGGTTAGCTGCTCTCGTCTCAGCCCACCTGTGGGACTAGCGCTACTTCGTGAGCTCTGCAGTTGATCTGAAAATAGGTGAGTAAACTCTCTGCCACATTTCAAAAACGTTTATCCTCCCCTGTTTATAATTGTCTTGACCATCAAAATTGCACTTGTGAAATGAATGAATATGCTACAACACAGCACAGTGAATCCCACACTAGCTGTTGTAAACAGTAGCATCCATGGTGGTACGCTAGCTACATAGCAATCCTAGGCTAATAATAGAAAACTATAGAGAGCCGCAGTAACGAGTCCGGAAATCATCGATGCTAACAGCCCTGGTTCTTCACAGTTTTCGCCTATGGGAGTTTTGAATGGGTTTTTGGCGCGATGCTTCTAATAGCCTAAGCTCTCTGGGCAACGCTGGCTTAATCAAACGCGAACCAGTGTTTAGTAATATCATCTTCACACACGAGGACCACTTTTACGAGTTTTGAAGCTTTTACTTGCCGTTAAAAGGACGGCTAGCTAGCAAACGGCTAAATGAGACTACACTTTTGAGTCGATGGGGATATATACGTCAATAACGTCACCACTTCAAAGGGCGAACACGGAAATTCTCTTTCCCTCACCTGATTCAGCCCCGTTCAGCCCGGGGTAATCAGTGCACACATCAACAACAGTCCAGGTTGAGTGCTGACGTGACGTGGAAGCCTATGCGACAGTGTGTAGTTCTGGATTAGCTTAGCTCGAGCATTTTACTTCTAGGGCTCGTATTTACGCTTCAAAACTCATGAAAGTGGTCCTCATGTGTGAAGATTATCCGACGGAACTCTGGTTCGCGTTTGATTAATCTTGCATTGCCCAGAGACCGTATTTGAAGCATCGCGGCAAAAACCCATTCAAAAATCCCCTAGACAGAAACAGTGTAGAACCAGGAAGTTCGGGACTTCCGCATTCTGCCTACAAAAATACGTCATCCCTGCGGCTCTCTATATACGATATATTTGCCATACAAAACTATATGCTCAACACGGAATGTCAAATCGCGATGCCTATAAAGGACTATATGTACCCCTACATGCAACCCTAACGTTACTACCGTTATGCTTATGGTCATGGAACATTATTGTTTGACTGCATTTAGCTGCGGTGGTGAACCTGCAGCTGCTATTAGAACCATAACGTTAGCTTGATGCTATACGCGGCTAACTAATAGATTTAGCTATATTTATAGAAATTACCACCAGCCCCACTAATAACGTTACTGTCTTGTGTTGATAATGAATCTAACAGTCGGAAATATGCCTAACGTTAGCCTACTGTCTGTTATGCTTACGGTAGGCCTACATTGTTTGAGTTCAGTTTGGTCAACTCCAGGCATTACACGGTACCGTACATACAGGGGGAGCAGGCTATTTCCTGGCTTGTCCAGCAGCCAGCAGGCTCTAGTTAATGTTAGCTTGATGCTAATCGCGGCTAACTAATATTAATTTACATTTATAGAAATTACCACCAGCCCCACTAATAACGTTACCGTCTTGTGTGGATAATGAATTTAACAGTCGTAAATATGCCTAACGTTACTGTTATGCTTATGAAACATTGTTTGATTGTTCAGTTTGGTCAACTCCAGGCATTACACTGTACCGTACATACAGGGGGAGCAGGCTATTTCCTGGCTTGTGCTAACATGAGTATCGATTGCACGCAGTCAACGCAAGCCAAAACACGGCCAAACATGCCACAATAACGTCCCCTAATTCATCCAGAATCCTTCCTGGGCATCTCGAGGCTGATCTGACCGATAAATTTTCCAGGTTGCCGTTTTCAAGTGACTTTTATGAGTTAACGTTACAAAGCAACCATCACAGTCTGCTGTTGCCAGGCAACTGCTTGTGCGCGTGCGAGTATGGTGCCCGCGCGTCAGCTCGTTCACACGCTGCCTGCAGTTACACTAATGGCCACCGGCGTCAGGGATTGGGCCTTTAATAGTAGCCTATGAGTTGTGGCAAACAAACGTTAATATCTCAAAAACTATACATCACATCGCATATATTTTGACATTCTGAGTGAGAGCAGAATTAGCTCAAGAGTTTGATGTATAATATATGCATGTCGTGTTAAAGTTGTGTGAACTGTCGCAGTTTTTAAAATGTAAACAGAGTCAAGCCGGCTAGAGCAGACACTCACGCCTCGCGCCACTTGGGCTTCATATAGGGTTCCATTGCCGTTGCCACCCAGTGACGCGGTTTGTTTACCAAAATGCTGCTCAGCTGATCCCTTGTATAAAATATAATGGAAGTAAATGCATTTGTTTATTTTAATTATGGATCATAATACAATGCAATTCCAAATGAACTTTATTTTAAAAGTAGCCACACAGGGAGAAAAAAGAAAGTGAGAAAAAATAAATCATGTATTGGGGAAAAACAAGTGATGCATCGATTTAAGATGCATCGAGATGCATCGATAATCATTTAATAATCGAATCGTAGCCCTCTGAATCGTAATCGAATCGTGAGGCCAGTGAAGATTTGCAGCCCTACAAGGCAGGCATTTTAGCAAGCTAAGATAAGCACAATTGTGGTTCAACAATTTGATGGATACAGTGGTTGAGCATATAGTTTTGTGTGGCAAAGATATTGTATATAGTTTTCTATTATTAGCCTAGGATTACTATGTAGCTAGCGCCATGGATGCTACTGTTGACAACAGCTAGTGTGGGATTCGCTGTGCTGTGTTGTAGGCATATTCATTCATTTCACAAGTGCAATTTTGATGGTTAAGACAATTATAAACGGGGGAGGATAAACGTTTTTGAAATGTGGCAGAGAGTTTACTCACCTATTTTCAGATCAACTGCAGAGCTCACGAAGTAGCGTTAGTCTCACAGGTGGGCTGAGACGAGAGCAGCTAGCCACAGGCACCTTCTTCATGAAGAACAACAAATGACTTTACCACATGTCTTTACACAATAGTGCTCATTTGAGCATCCAGGGGCAATGCAAAATGATCCTCCTCGGGTCCGTCTTTCGTTGGGTCCTCCATCTGTGCTTTTACTAACGTTAGTACGTCCGTGCTCCATTCTTACCGGTGAGTAAACAACAAGCAGCGCTGCAGCCTGGCTGCATAGACAAGAGCTACAATGCGTGTGACGTCACCATCTAGCTTTCAACAACATGCCGGCGCTCAGTGGCGAAACAGGGCAAAAACAGGCAAATACATTTTAGTTTTGCAGCCAATGTAGGTGTAATTCACATTGGATTGCAGCGTTCTGTCTTACCCAAGGTACAAAGCAAACAAACCACACTTGTATAATTATTCAATGCTTCATCTCCACTTTAAATCCATACACGGAGCTTTTAAACTGGTTAGGAAATTATGTTGCCTCTATGCAAAAAATAATTTCCAACACGGACAGGAATGCCCGACTACAGCTAAAGCTGGGGATTGGCAAGGACCTCATGGGTATACATGGGTGACGATAATATGCTAGGTTTCGACCTGGCCTTGTTCTTTATCAAAAATGCTGGAGTTTGCAGCTGCTGTTCTCAAAAAGTTGCAATATAATTTGCAAAGGTGTATGGGATTGTTGTTTGCAGTAAAATTGCAGAAGCTGGTAAAAATGGTAAGTTGAGGGATTTTCCTCCCCTTTCTTTCTTCTAACTACCTAATGGCAACTTTTCTCAAAAATGGCAATGCAATTTGCTTAGTTTTATGTTTTGTTTTTTGCTGTAAAATCTGCGGTAACTGGCAAAAATTGCACGTTGAGGAATCTGTTTTGCCGTTTTTGCTGAGAAATCACGGGAATTTAGAAAAATTGCAAGCTCCCACAAATACTGCGGAGGTTGGTTGAATTTGCATTCATTACTGCGATCCTAAAATCACAATTTCCTGGAGGGAATGCCTACTAATGTGGTTCCTCCTGTGGCCTCTTACCCGAAGGCGGGGTTGGTGACGATGGCTCGGGGGTTGACCAGCTCGGTGTCAAACAGGACGCGGCGCTGGCTGCCGTCCAGCTTGGAGACCTCCACCGTGTCGCGCATGGAGTCGGTCCAGAAGAGGAGGCGCGACACGTGGTCGATGGCCACGCCCTCTGGGCTTTCCAGCTCTGAGGACACACACACACACACACACACACACACACACACACACACACACACACACACACACGCACACACACACACACGCACACACACACACACACACACACAATTCAGACGGGTTACAATCTGAGCCTTCATAACCTCCTGGCCAACTCGTGTTTTCGCCTGCGTTTGTTCATCTGTCTGTTTGTTTGCTTGTCTGTTTGTTTGTTTGTCTGTTTGTTTGTCTGTTTATCTGTCTCGACTGTCTGTTTGTTTGTCTGTTTATCTGTCTTGACTGTCTGTCTGTTTGTTTGTCTTTATCTGTCTCGACTGTCTGTTTGTTTGTTTGTCTGTTTATCTGTCTCGACTGTCTGTCTGTTTGTCTGTTTATCTGTCTCGACTGTCTGTTTGTTTGTTTGTCCATTTATCTGTCTCGACTGTCTGTCTGTTTGTTTGTTTATCTGTCTTGACTGTCTGTTTGTTTGTTTGTCTGTTTATCTGTCTCGACTGTCTGTTTGTTTGTTTGTCTGTTTATCTGTCTCGACTGTCTGTTTGTTTGTCTGTTTATCTGTCTTGACTGTCTGTCTGTTTGTTTGTCTTTATCTGTCTCGACTGTCTGTTTGTTTGTTTGTCTGTTTATCTGTCTCGACTGTCTGTCTGTTTGTCTGTTTATCTGTCTCGACTGTCTGTTTGTTTGTTTGTCCATTTATCTGTCTCGACTGTCTGTTTGTTTGTCTGTTTATCTGTCTCGACTGTCTGTTTGTTTGTTTGTCTGTTTATCTGTCTCGACTGTCTGTTTGTCTGTTTATCTGTCTCGACTGTCTGTTTGTTTGTCTGTTTATCTGTCTCGACTGTCTGTTTGTTTGTCTGTTTATCTGTCTCGACTGTCTGTCTGTTTGTTTGTTTATCTGTCTCGACTGTCTGTCTGTTTGTTTGTCTTTATCTGTCTCGACTGTCTGTCTGTTTGTTTGTTTATCTGTCTTGACTGTTTGTTTGTTTGTTTGTCTGTTTATCTGTCTCGACTGTCTGCTTGTTTGTTTGTCTGTTTATCTGTCTCGACTGTCTGTCTGTTTGTTTGTTTGTCCATTTATCTGTCTCGACTGTCTGTTTGTTTGTCTGTTTATCTGTCTCGACTGTCTGTTTGTTTGTTTGTCCATTTATCTGTCTCGACTGTCTGCTTGTTTGTTTGTCTGTTTATCTGTCTCGACTGTCTGTTTGTTTGTCCATTTATCTGTCTCGACTGTCTGTTTGTTTGTCTGTTTATCTGTCTCGACTGTCTGTCTGTTTGTCTGTTTATCTGTCTCGACTGTCTGTTTGTTTGTTTGTCCATTTATCTGTCTCGACTGTCTGTTTGTTTGTCTGTTTATCTGTCTCGACTGTCTGTTTGTTTGTTTGTCTGTTTATCTGTCTTGACTGTCTGTTTGTTTGTCTGTTTATCTGTCTCGACTGTCTGTTTGTTTGTTTGTCCATTTATCTGTCTCGACTGTCTGCTTGTTTGTTTGTCTGTTTATCTGTCTCGACTGTCTGTTTGTTTGTTTGTCCATTTATCTGTCTCGACTGTCTGTTTGTTTGTCTGTTTATCTGTCTCGACTGTCTGTTTGTTTGTTTGTCCATTTATCTGTCTCGACTGTCTGTTTGTTTGTTTGTCCATTTATCTGTCTCGACTGTCTGTCTGTTTGTTTGTCTGTTTATCTGTCTTGACTGTCTGTTTGTTTGTTTGTCCATTTATCTGTCTCGACTGTCTGTCTGTTTGTTTGTCTGTTTATCTGTCTCGACTGTCTGTTTGTTTGTTTGTCCATTTATCTGTCTCGACTGTCTGTTTGTTTGTTTGTCCATTTATCTGTCTCGACTGTCTGTCTGTTTGTTTGTCTGTTTATCTGTCTTGACTGTCTGTTTGTTTGTCCATTTATCTGTCTCGACTGTCTGTCTGTTTGTTTGTCTGTTTATCTGTCTCGACTGTCTGTTTGTTTGTTTGTCTGTTTATCTGTCTCGACTGTCTGTTTGTTTGTCTGTTTATCTGTCTCGACTGTCTGTTTGTTTGTCTGTTTATCTGTCTCGACTGTCTGTTTGTTTGTCTGTTTATCTGTCTTGACTGTCTGTTTGTTTGTCTGTTTATCTGTCTCAGCTGTCTGTTTGTTTGTCTGTTTATCTGTCTCGACTGTCTGTTTGTTTGTCTGTTTATCTGTCTTGACTGTCTGTCTGTTTGTTTGTCTGTTTATCTGTCTCGACTGTCTGTTTGTTTGTCTGTTTATCTGTCTCGACTGTCTGTTTGTTTGTCTGTTTATCTGTCTCGACTGTCTGTCTGTTTGTTTGTCTGTTTATCTGTTTCGACTGTCTGTCTGTCTGTTTGTTTGTTTGTCTGTTTATCTGTCTCGACTGTCTGTTTGTTTGTCTGTTTATCTGTCTCAACTGTCTGTTTGTTTGTCTGTTTATCTGTCTCGACTGTTTGTTTGTTTGTCTGTTTATCTGTCTCGACTGTCTGTCTGTTTGTCTGTTTATCTGTCTCGACTGTCTGTTTGTTTGTTTGTCTGTTTATCTGTCTCGGCTGTCTGTTTGTTTGTTTGTCTGTTTATCTGTCTCGACTGTCTGTTTGTTTGTCTGTTTATCTGTCTCGACTGTCTGTTTCTCAGCAGTGACTCTGGGAGTGAAGTGTGTGTGTGTGTGTGTGTGTGTGTGTGTGTGTGTGTGTGTGTGTGTGTGTGTGTGTGTGTCTGTGTGTGTGTGTGTGTGTACCTGTAGTGATGACAGGTAGGGTGTCTCCTCCACGCAGCCTGGCCTTGCTGATGGCTGGCCCGGTGATGTCACTCCAGTAAACCATCTTCTCCACGCAGTCGTACGCCACCGCAATCACCACCCTGTCCTGAACACACACAGACACACACAGTGATCACCACCCTGTCCTGAACACAGAGAGAGAGACACACACACACACACACACACACACACACACACACACACACACACACACACACACACACACACACACACACACACACACACACACACACACACACACACACACACAGTTGACCAGATGGTGGCGCTATAACAGCCCTCTTTACATTTTGGTCCATAACTTTTGAACTCTAGTCTACAATCAATTCTTTTCCCCCTGGATTCCTTGGCTCATTCTGCATTTGCTGATATAGGCCCCTCCCATTTCCATCTGACTAGGATTTCCACCATTTTGCATTTTGTCCAAAAACGTTTTTTCGCTATTTCTCCTTCAAATTTTGTCAAATCTTCACCAAACCACGACACACAGCATGTTGTGGACTGTCCTGCACTAGGGCTGCTGCGATTTGCCATCAAATCGTAAATTGGCGATTGAAGGGAGTGATCGCCAATTGGCTTTTCTAAAGCGACATTTAAGGTGATTTGAACTAATTCTCTATCATAAGACGTTATAAAAATAATCTCTAGAAGCTGCGCCCTACTGTACACTTAAGATATGTTTCTGGCAGAGCTGTTAATCAGCGTGAGGAATGCCGTGCTTAAAGTTACCCAGCACTCGAGTTACACAAATAATCTCTAGAAGTTGGGCCCTACTGTACACGAGAGGTTTCTGACAGAGCACCGTTAAAATCAGCCCGAGTGAGGAGGAAAGCTAGCCTGCTAAACCAGCCAGGCTATAGGGGAAAGCATTCTCTCTTCCGCCGCGGGCTTTCACGTTAATGTTAATATACATTTTGAGTAATACTTTAGACTAGTTTCACTCCATATGTAATCGTAACACATCACAACCAGTATTGTTGATGTGCTATTTTATGTAGGTTCCTCATAGTTAAGGCTATGAGTTATTGAAGTTTATTTTGCACTGCGTGCTTTTATTTTTAAGGCTAGAAACGGAAGTGGTTGTGTTGTTTGCCGTGCTCTGGGTGACACGAGGTTAGCAGCAGCCGTCCCTGTGAATAACATGGCGATCTCATTCCAACTTTACTCCAGCCTCTGTGTTGTGTTACTTTTAGGGGTGTCACAATATATCGTCCCACGAAATTTCGCGATAGTAAAACGTCACGATATGTATCGTTGAGATGAAATCTCATATCGTGAAAAAAAAAAAAAAAAAAAAAAAACTTTTTTTTTTTTTTTTTTTTCTTCAAAAATAGACAAAGAAACGTCTTTGTTTGTTGAAGTTCAATGTGTGGAAAGTAGTTCGGTTGAACAAGTCTCTGAAGAGACACATGAGAAGTTATACAGGAGAGAAACAAATTCCAATCAACTCTGTTGACATGGCAATAAAGTATTGAATCTTGAATCTTGAACCATTCAATTGAGTTTCTGGCAAAACTGTTTACTTGACAGGAAAAACTGAAGATGCATAAAAAATAGACTAAGAAAAGTCTTGTTGTTTGAGTTTGAAGAAAAGCTGAAGATGCATAATGAGAATTTATACTGCTGAGAAACCTTTTAGTTCAAAGTAAATCTAAGTGACGGTGTAACTCATTCTATTTCAAGATAAGCCTTATCTCCAATCTCATGTTTTTTCTAGTTGTTATTGTAATAACAATTTCCCACAACAGCATGTTTTGTATTTGTGCATTTCAAATAAAATACTACTTTTCCAGTCATATATTGTCATTATTCAAGTTTAAAAAAATATTGTTAAAATCGTATCGTATCGTATCGTTATCGTGAACCCAGTATCGTGATACGTATCGTATCGTGAACTGAGTGTATCGTGACACCCCTAGTTACTTTCTATGATGAAGAGTCAGAGTGCAACAGTGACTTGACCTGACAGCTGGTGTTAAATCATGTTGTGTTACTTTCTATGATGAAGAGTCAGAATGCAACAGTGACTTGACCTGGCAGTTGGTGTTAAATCATGTTGTGTTACTTTCTATGATGAAGAGTCAGAATGCAACAGTGACTTGACCTGACAGCCGGTGTTAAATCATCTTGTGTTGCTTTCTATGATGAAGAGTCAGAGTGCAACAGTGACTTGACCTGACAGACGATGTTAAATCATCTTGTGTTACTTTCTATGATGAAGAGTCAGAATGCAACAGTGACTTGACCTGACAGCCGGTGTTAAATCATGTTGTGTTACTTTCTATGATGAAGAGTCAGAATGCAACAGTGACTTGACCTGACAGAAAAAAGAGTTCAGCAAGAGGGAGGCCAGGAGGGAGGCGGCTTCAGAACGCATGGGGTCGGTCTCGAGTCTTTTCTCATATAAATGCATAATCTACGTTTATTATTTTTCTACACGCTGCATTCAATAATATATTATGATCGATTGTTTTCCCCCCTCCAAATTATTAATGTCATTAAATAGGATTAGGGTCTCTTTATAAAAAAAAATTAAATGACGGCTAATTAATATATTATGGCGATCTGATCGTCTATCGTGACATAGTAAACATGTGTAGGCCGAGTAGTCTGTGGTCATACATCACTAATCCACAAGAGGACGCCAAGCCAATCTGATGCTGGAGATTCTATTCCTTCTTCTTTTTTCTCGGCGAGTGCAAAAAGCATACAGGCACACTGTAACATTCCTGTCTGCATGCAGTTGTGATGATGTCATATAAATGGCGGTAGCCACGGATCAATGCAGTCAGCTGTTCTTCAACATCTCCCACCATTGTCATTTGTTCACACAGGAAATGACTTCTTCATTGGTAGGCCCTCATTTGGCAGTGCTTTTAATTTAGCGTCCCTACCTGACGCATGTGATATTGCAGCACACGTTTGCATCGCCTTACACATTCTGCCTTGCACATTTTGCTACGTAAAGCGTGCGTTGCTCTTTGCGTTGTTGTGAGCGTTCCTTGTGTGGAGTATGTTAAGGGCTATTCATTATTGTTAATGGGGGGGTCAGGCTATGGCAGCAGGGGGGCACAGGGTGATCCTACTCTGGGGGGATGCAACCCAACGTCACGCTGCAGCTGGCCAATCATGGAGAGGCTCATACACACACACACACACACACACACACACACACACACACACACACACACACACACACACACAGCACTCTGCTCTGTCTGCTTCACTTTCTTGTTTCATTTCCGATATACGACTGACAGCAACCAGGAGCAAACGGTCAAATAGCACAAACAGAAACAAAACTAGAAAAAGAGAGGAACAAAACCAAAGCTAGAAAATAGCCTATAGCCTTCCCCCCCCCCATTTTCTTTATATTTTTGCCCCAATTGTTTTTATCTATTTTTTTTTTGTTCAGCGACCAGGATATTGCATGTTTTGGTGAAGGGGTTCCTATATGAAGGAAACCCCCAGGGGGCACAGGGAGAACATGCAAACTCCACACAGAAAGAGCATACAGCCTTTTAAAAACTTCTTTCCCTGGTTCGCTCACACACACCTTGTTTTGAATGGGAGAAGGCAAGAGGGGGGGTGAAGTGAGACACCCCCACATCACCGTACTACAGCTGCACTACACACAGGGGGCGCTGCACCCCCACATCACTGTACTACAGCTGCACTACACACAGGGGGCGCTGCATCCCCACATCACTGTACTACAGCTGCACTACACACAGGGGGCGCTGCACCCCCACATCACTGTACTACAGCTGCACTACACACAGGGGGCGCTGCATCCCCACATCACTGTACTACAGCTGCACTACACACAGGAGGCGCTGCATCCCCACATCACTGTACTACAGCTGCACTACACACAGGGGGCGCTGCATCCCCACATCACTGTACTACAGCTGCACTACACACAGGGGGTGCTGCATCCCCACATCACTGTACTACAGCTGCACTACACACAGGGGGCGCTGCACCCCCACATCACTGTACTACAGCTGCACTACACACAGGGGGCGCTGCATCCCCACATCACTGTACTACAGCTGCACTACACACAGGGGGCGCTGCATCCCTACATCACTGTACTACAGCTGCACTACACACAGGGGGCGCTGCATCCCCACATCACTGTACTACAGCTGCACTACACACAGGGGGCGCTGCATCCCTACATCACTGTACTACAGCTGCACTACACACAGGGGGCGCTGCACCCCCACATCACTGTACTACAGCTGCACTACACACAGGGGGCGCTGCATCCCCACATCACTGTACTACAGCTGCACTACACACAGGGGGCGCTGCATCCCCACATCACTGTACTACAGCTGCACTACACACAGGGGGTGCTGCACCCCCACATCGCTGTACTACAGCTGCACTACACACAGGGGGCGCTGCACCCCCACATCACTGTACTACAGCTGCACTACACACAGGGGGCGCTGCACCCCCACATCACTGTACTACAGCTGCACTACACACAGGGGGCGCTGCATCCCCACATCACTGTACTACAGCTGCACTACACACAGGGGGTGCTGCACCCCCACATCACTGTACTACAGCTGCACTACACACAGGGGGCGCTGCACCCCCACATCACTGTACTACAGCTGCACTCCACACAGGGGACGCTGCACCCCCACATCACTGTACTACAGCTGCACTACACACAGGGGGCGCTGCACCCCCACATCACTGTAGTACAGCTGCACTACACACAGGGGGCGCTGCACCCCCACATCACCGTACTACAGCTGCACTACACACAGGGGGCGCTGCACCCCCACATCACTGTACTACAGCTGCACTACACACAGGGGGCGCTGCACCCCCACATCACTGTACTACAGCTGCACTACACACAGGGGGCGCTGCATCCCCACATCACCTGTACTACAGCTGCACTACACACAGGGGGCGCTGCCTGCACCCCCACATCACTGTACTACAGCTGCACTACACACAGGGGGCGCTGCACCCCCACATCACTGTACTACAGCTGCACTACACACAGGGGGCGCTGCACCCCCACATCACTGTACTACAGCTGCACTACACACAGGGGGCGCTGCATCCCCACATCACTGTACTACAGCTGCACTACACACAGGGGGTGCTGCACCCCCACATCACTGTACTACAGCTGCACTACACACAGGGGGCGCTGCACCCCCACATCACTGTACTACAGCTGCACTCCACACAGGGGACGCTGCACCCCCACATCACTGTACTACAGCTGCACTACACACAGGGGGCGCTGCACCCCCACATCACTGTAGTACAGCTGCACTACACACAGGGGGCGCTGCACCCCCACATCACCGTACTACAGCTGCACTACACACAGGGGGCGCTGCACCCCCACATCACTGTACTACAGCTGCACTACACACAGGGGGCGCTGCACCCCCACATCACTGTACTACAGCTGCACTACACACAGGGGGCGCTGCATCCCCACATCACCTGTACTACAGCTGCACTACACACAGGGGGCGCTGCACCCCCACATCACTGTACTACAGCTGCACTACACACAGGGGGCGCTGCACCCCCACATCACTGTACTACAGCTGCACTACACACAGGGGGCGCTGCATCCCCACATCACCTGTACTACAGCTGCACTACACACAGGGGGCGCTGCCTGCACCCCCACATCACTGTACTACAGCTGCACTACACACAGGGGGCGCTGCACCCCCACATCACCGTACTACAGCTGCACTACACACAGGGGGCGCTGCACCCCCACATCACCGTACTACAGCTGCACTACACACAGGGGGCGCTGCACCCCCACATCACCGTACTACAGCTGCACTACACACAGGGGACGCTGCACCCCCACATCACCGTACTACAGCTGCACTACACACAGGGGGCGCTGCACCCCCACATCACCGTACTACAGCTGCACTACACACAGGGGGCGCTGCACCCCCACATCACCGTACTACAGCTGCACTACACACAGGGCACCCCCACATCACCGTACTACAGCTGCACTACACACAGGGGGCGCTGCACCCCCACATCACTGTACTACAGCTGCACTACACACAGGGGGCGCTGCACCCCCACATCACTGTACTACAGCTGCACTACACACAGGGGGCGCTGCATCCCCACATCACTGTACTACAGCTGCACTACACACAGGGGGTGCTGCACCCCCACATCACTGTACTACAGCTGCACTACACACAGGGGGCGCTGCACCCCCACATCACTGTACTACAGCTGCACTCCACACAGGGGACGCTGCACCCCCACATCACTGTACTACAGCTGCACTACACACAGGGGGCGCTGCACCCCCACATCACTGTAGTACAGCTGCACTACACACAGGGGGCGCTGCACCCCCACATCACCGTACTACAGCTGCACTACACACAGGGGGCGCTGCACCCCCACATCACTGTACTACAGCTGCACTACACACAGGGGGCGCTGCACCCCCACATCACTGTACTACAGCTGCACTACACACAGGGGGCGCTGCATCCCCACATCACCTGTACTACAGCTGCACTACACACAGGGGGCGCTGCCTGCACCCCCACATCACTGTACTACAGCTGCACTACACACAGGGGGCGCTGCACCCCCACATCACCGTACTACAGCTGCACTACACACAGGGGGCGCTGCACCCCCACATCACCGTACTACAGCTGCACTACACACAGGGGGCGCTGCACCCCCACATCATCGTACTACAGCTGCACTACACACAGGGGACGCTGCACCCCCACATCACCGTACTACAGCTGCACTACACACAGGGGGCGCTGCACCCCCACATCACCGTACTACAGCTGCACTACACACAGGGGGCGCTGCACCCCCACATCACCGTACTACAGCTGCACTACACACAGGGCACCCCCACATCACCGTACTACAGCTGCACTACACACAGGGGGCGCTGCACCCCCACATCACCGTACTACAGCTGCACTACACACAGGGGGCGCTGCACCCCCACATCACTGTACTACAGCTGCACTACACACAGGGGGCGCTGCATCCCCACATCACTGTACTACAGCTGCACTACATACAGGGGGCGCTGCACCCCCACATCACCGTACTACAGCTGCACTACACACAGGGGGCGCTGCATCCCCACATCACCGTACTACAGCTGCACTACACACAGGGGGCGCTGCATCCCCACATCACTGTACTACTGCTGCACTACACACAGGGGGCGCTGCACCCCCACATCACTGTACTACAGCTGCACTACACACAGGGGGCGCTGCACCCCCACATCACTGTACTACAGCTGCACTACACACAGGGGGCGCTGCACCCCCACATCACTGTACTACAGCTGCACTACACACAGGGGGCGCTGCACCCCCACATCACTGTACTACAGCTGCACTACACACAGGGGGCGCTGCACCCCCACATCACTGTACTACAGCTGCACTACACACAGGGGGCGCTGCACCCCCACATCACCGTACTACAGCTGCACTACACACAGGGGGCGCTGCACCCCCACATCACCGTACTACAGCTGCACTACACACAGGGGGCGCTGCACCCCCACATCACTGTACTACAGCTGCACTACACACAGGGGGCGCTGCATCCACACATCACTGTAGTACAGCTGCACTACACACAGGGGGCGCTGCATCCCCACATCACCGTACTACAGCTGCACTACACACAGGGGGCGCTGCATCCCCACATCACTGTACTACAGCTGCACTACACACAGGGGGCGCTGCATCCCCACATCACTGTACTACAGCTGCACTACACACAGGGGGCGCTGCACCCCCACATCACTGTACTACAGCTGCACTACACACAGGGGGCGCTGCATCCCCACATCACTGTACTACAGCTGCACTACACACAGGGGGCGCTGCATCCCCACATCACTGTACTACAGCTGCACTACACACAGGGGGTGCTGCACCTCACTGGAAACTCGCTCAGCTGAGACGTCAGATGCTTTCAAAGAGTCTGGTGTCTGTGCTGATGCTGCTTTGTGTTCTACTCAACTGCACAACATTCAGCCTGTTGTGTTACACACGATGCAAAGAATGGCAGAAGTTCATGGCAGCGTTTGTGCGTCTCGCTGGACGCCTGTCTGATGAGAGGAGAAGACTGGACGTCTGTCTGATGAGAGGACAGACCGGAGAGGACAGACTGGACGTCTGTCTGATGAGAGGACAGACTGGAGAGGACAGACTGGACGTCTGTCTGATGAGAGGACAGACTGGACGTCTGTCTGATGAGAGGACAGACTGGACGTCTGTCTGATGAGAGGACAGACTGGAGAGGACAGACTGGACGTCTGTCTGATGAGAGGACAGACTGGACGTCTGTCTGATGAGAGGACAGACTGGAGAGGACACTGGACAGTCAGAGGATTGTTTCAGAGTGAGGAATCAGCCTGAAGCGCTTGCTCCAATTTCAATCAGGCCCGAAGACACAACTGACACTGTGTGTCATGTGTGTGTGTGTGGGTGTGTGTGTGTGTCGTCTGTGTGTGTGTGTGTGTGTGTGTGTCGTCTGTGTGTGTGTGTGTGTGTGTGTGTGTGTGTGTGTGTGTGTGTGTGTATGTGTGTGTGTGGTTCTTCGTGGTATTTTGGATGTTCCTCACTTCTACAAGGGGCTCACGTTTGGCCGCCTCCACCGCTGAAAAGTGAAACCAATACAGAAGCCCCTTAAACCTGCATTATGTCTAATGGCCAGCAGGGGGCAACGCCATTGGCAGCAAACAGAAGTCTGGTTGTATAGAACAGTGGTTCTCAAAGTGGAGTCCAGGGACCTCCAAGGGTACATGAGGGGGTTCCAGGGGGGTCCCCAACAAAAAAATAATATATTTTCCACTATAATTCCATCCATACATAACACAATGACATTCAGATGACTATCAGATGGCTGATGCAAGCGCGCGCGCGTGTGTGTGTGTGTGTGTGTGTTAGGGCAGAGGTTCTCAAATGTTTTTCAGACAAGGACCCCTTACAAGATAGAAAATATACCGGGGACCCCCTCATTCTGATTTGTGATTTTGGGCTAAGCTTAATTGTTTCCACGGTAACGTGCTTGACTTTTAAATTGATAGGTTTGTTAGATTAGAATGAACCATTTTAGATTTAAAGCATAAAATATTTTTTTAGTTGGATTGTGAAGCTTTTGCACACACACAAAAAAAGTTTTTATTTTTATTTTCCTGAAAACTTTTTGCGGACCCCCTGGCAAAGTGCCACGGACCCCTGGGGGTCCCCGGACCCCCATTTGAGAACCACTGTGTTAGGGCATTCACCGACTAGTCGACTAGTAAAACCACTACTCGACACTGTGCTTAGTAGTCGACTATTCGTCATTCTTGGTTTTCCCTCTTTCCACAGTGCAGTGTTAAGAATGCAGTACAGCAGATATGCCACTGGGGGGCGCTGTGGGTAACTTGCGACCATTTGCGACCCTTCCAATCGACGAAGAAGAACGAGTGCAACAATAACAAACCTCACATCACTTTCTTTTCGTTTTTATTTTAGAATACCCAATAGCATAAACCATTACTCCATGTTAGTGCAGCCAGTTGTTTGTACGGTGTCAGGAAAGTCACTTTTGATGGATACTAGGAAGCATCCTACCGGACTGTATGTGGACAGCGGCCCAGGCTAGGTTGCTAACTAACGTTAACTTCGGAAAACCTCTCCTCGCGCCCCAAAGCAGGACTACACAGCCAGGAGGATAGCAGCATGTCAGACCTTCAAGTGTAAGTGGAGTTCGTTTTAACCATGCTTTATTAAATGACTAGCTGTCATTACTTAACACATTCACTGCCAGCTGTTTTTTTTTACTGTAGGTAGCTTCTGCCAGAGGGGTTTTTTGAGGATTCTGGCTCATCTTTCAAGACCTGAGGATTCTTTTCTGCTAAGATTTTGTGAACACAAAATATCTAAAAAGAACTAATAGAATGTGTGCTTTCTCTGTCTAAAAGAGTTAGTTTGTAGAGTTAGTAGTTATGTAGGCATTAGCACTTGAATACAGCATGGTTTCAGCGTCTGAAAATTTAAGCTGAGATAAATAGCTTTTTGTGAAATTCGATAGAACAGTCACTTTAACCATTCATTTTTGGCATCAGTAAGACGTCAGACATCTAAACAATAGTTTTGAACAGTAATTTCCTCCATAACAGCAGGAAACACCCCTCTCCTTCAAACTCCTCCCTCCGTGTGTGTTCTTCTTGGCTGCAGCGGGCGTGTCACAAGCTCGTTTCTGTTGCTGCTGCTGCTGTGCCTGTCTGCTGGCGGCCGCGGGCATGTCTGGATGGGCTCGCTCGTTTCTTGGAGTTTCGGTTGAGAGCTTTGATGAAGCTTTTGCGATTCTGGTCTTATTTATGCTGCGTGTTTCAAAGTGTGTTCCACCCGTAATCTATTATGCAAATTTGCAATCCCTCACCGCCAGCGATCAGCGCGAAAGCGAAAGCGTTTTCGCCAATCCATTCTACAGTATGAGAATGGTTTCATCGCGCGTTCCCCTGCAGTTTTGGCTCTGCTTTTTCTAGTCTGGGAGAGCACTGTCGCCACTTAGTGGGTCGGTGGAATGGGTTGTACACGTTCGGTGGCTCCAATATTTATATAAGAGATGTAAAAGGGTTAGATGCACATCCCACGGTCAAAAAAAAAAATATTTTTTTTTTAACGTATTAACACGTCATTGGCAGTCAACCGTTGGATTTTTTTTTACGTATTAACACGTCATTGGCAGTGAACGTGTTAACACATTCACTGCCAGCCATTTTTTTTTTACTGTAGGTAGCTTCTGCCAAGCCGTTTTTTGAGGATTCTGGCTCATTTTACAAGAGCCGAGGATAATTTTCTGCTTGGACTTTGTGAACACGAAGTTCACAAAAGTACTAATAGAATGTGTGCTTTCTCTGTCTAAAAGAGTTAGTTTGTAGAGTTAGTAGTTATGTAGATATTAGCCGTTGAGTACAGCATGGTTTGAGCATCTGAGACAGGAAGCTGAGATAATCGCAGTTTTGTGAAATTCAATCAAACAGGCAGAACAGTCACTTTAACCATTTATTTTTGGCATCAGTGAGAGATCAGACATCTGAACAATATAGTTCTGAACACCCTCTCCTTTAAACTCCTCCCTCCGTGGGCGTGTCTGGTGGCGTTTGTCACAAGCCAGTTTCTCCTGCCTGTCTGAGCAGTGAGCAGCCTCCCTCTCTGGCGGCCCCTCGTCGGCGAGTGTGGCGAGTGTGGACTGTGGATGGGACTCAATCGTTTCTTGGATTTTCGGTTGAGAGCTTTGATGAAGCTTTGTGCGATTCTAGGCTTTATGCTGCCCACCCAGTCTATTTTTGGAACCCCCCACCGTTGTGCGCCGGTGTGCAGCAGCGTGAAAGCGTTTTCGCCTACAGTATGAGAATGAGGCTCGTTCGTTTCTGGGTTTTCGGAATGCGTGCGATTCTGGCCTTTCTGCGGGTGTTTCAAAGTGTGTTTCACCCATAATCTATTATGCAAATTTGCAATCCCCCACGCCAGCACCGCTCTCCGCTCTCGGTGTGCTGCTGCTGGCGCGGCCGCTCTCGGGCGAGTCTGGTGACTGATGACTGTAAAATCGCCAAGCCATTTCCTTGAGAATGGCTTGCTCCCGCGGCTGTTTTTGGTTGGCTTTCTCTCTGTCGGGAGAGCACTGTCGCCACTTAGTTGGTCGGTAAAATAGATTATACACATTCAATACTTCCAATATTTTTTATAGGAGACGGGGGGAGCGTTGATCCACGCCCGACCGTCAATTTTTTTTTTTTTTTTTTAAGACGAGATATCTCGTCTTTGGCACTCAACGGTTGGATTCTGTAAGACGAGATATCTCGTCATTGGCAGTCAACGTGTTAAGTAACGTTACCCATTTGTTTGTGAATAATGCAACGTTTTTGTTAGCTGGGTTTCACACTTTTAATTTGAAGGCTGAAAAGGGAAATGGTGTGATAGTAAATTGAATTGACACTGGTCTGTCAATTCTATCATTTCACACGTACCATTT
Source organism: Poromitra crassiceps (assembly GCF_964638095.1). Taxonomy (NCBI): domain Eukaryota; kingdom Metazoa; phylum Chordata; class Actinopteri; order Beryciformes; family Melamphaidae; genus Poromitra; species Poromitra crassiceps. Next base: position 63,075,348 of record NC_139626.1, on the reverse strand, counting down.
CCCTTTTTCGTCTTCAAATTAAAAGTGGAAAAACAATGAAACGTTAGCGTGTGAAGCTTCGGCCTATCTGGATTATAAAAGTATAACGTTAGAGAAAACAGCCATCAGCCGTGCCGTTTTATACTCATTTATTGCCAAATGTTTGGGAATCAAGCTTGGTCAGAAAAGGTCTACTACATTAGCTAGTTATGCCTGCATCTCAATAGCCCTGCTGCCTGGTTGTATTTGAGACCTTTTGACGTGAGTTGAGCGTTTTTATTGGGGGGAGAAAAAAACTCCGACTAGTCGACTACCTTTAGGGACGACTAGTCGACTACCTTTAGGGACGACTAGTCGATAGTCGACTACCTTTAGGGACGACTAGACTACCTTTAGGGACGACTAGACTACCTTTAGGGACGACTAGTCGACTACCTTTAGGGACGACTAGTCGATAGTCGACTACCTTTAGGGACGACTAGACTACCTTTAGGGACGACTAGACTACCTTTAGGGACGACTAGTCGACTACCTTTAGGGACGACTAGACTACCTTTAGGGACGACTAGACTACCTTTAGGGACGACTAGACTACCTTTAGGGACGACTAGACTACCTTTAGGGACGACTAGTCGACTACCTTTAGGGACGACTAGTCGATAGTCGACTACCTTTAGGGACGACTAGACTACCTTTAGGGACGACTAGACTACCTTTAGGGACGACTAGACTACCTTTAGGGACGACTAGACTACCTTTAGGGACGACTAGACTACCTTTAGGGACGACTAGTCGACTACCTTTAGGGACGACTAGACTACCTTTAGGGACGACTAGACTACCTTTAGGGACGACTAGACTACCTTTAGGGACGACTAGACTACCTTTAGGGACGACTAGACTACCTTTAGGGACGACTAGACTACCTTTAGGGACGACTAGTCGACTACCTTTAGGGACGACTAGACTAACTTTAGGGACGACTAGACTACCTTTAGGGATGACTAGACTACCTTTAGGGACGCCTAGACTACCTTTAGGGACGACTAGACTACCTTTAGGGACGACTAGTCGACTACCTTTAGGGACGACTAGACTACCTTTAGGGACGACTAGACTACCTTTAGGGACGACTAGACTACCTTTAGGGACGACTAGTCGACTACCTTTAGGGACGACTAGTCGATAGTCGACTACCTTTAGGGACGACTAGTCGACTACCTTTAGGGACGACTAGTCGATAGTCGACTACCTTTAGGGACGACTAGACTACCTTTAGGGACGACTAGACTACCTTTAGGGACGACTAGACTACCTTTAGGGACGACTAGACTACCTTTAGGGACGACTAGACTACCTTTAGGGACGACTAGTCGACTACCTTTAGGGACGACTAGACTACCTTTAGGGACGACTAGACTACCTTTAGGGACGACTAGACTACCTTTAGGGACGACTAGACTACCTTTAGGGACGACTAGACTACCTTTAGGGACGACTAGTCGACTACCTTTAGGGACGACTAGACTACCTTTAGGGACAACTAGACTACCTTTAGGGACGACTAGACTACCTTTAGGGACGACTAGACTACCTTTAGGGACGACTAGTCGACTACCTTTAGGGACGACTAGACTACCTTTAGGGACGACTAGACTACCTTTAGGGACGACTAGTCGACTACCTTTAGGGACGACTAGACTACCTTTAGGGACGACTAGACTACCTTTAGGGACGACTAGACTACCTTTAGGGACGACTAGACTACCTTTAGGGACGACTAGTCGACTACCTTTAGGGACGACTAGACTACCTTTAGGGACGACTAGACTACCTTTAGGGACGACTAGACTACCTTTAGGGACGACTAGACTACCTTTAGGGACGACTAGACTACCTTTAGGGACGACTAGTCGACTACCTTTAGGGACGACTAGACTACCTTTAGGGACGACTAGACTACCTTTAGGGACGACTAGACTACCTTTAGGGACGACTAGTCGACTACCTTTAGGGACGACTAGACTACCTTTAGGGACGACTAGACTACCTTTAGGGACGACTAGACTACCTTTAGGGACGACTAGTCGACTACCTTTAGGGACGACTAGACTACCTTTAGGGACGACTAGACTACCTTTAGGGACGACTAGTCGACTACCTTTAGGGACGACTAGTCGATAGTCGACTACCTTTAGGGACGACTAGACTACCTTTAGGGACGACTAGTCGACTACCTTTAGGGACGACTAGTCGACTACCTTTAGGGACGACTAGACTACCTTTAGGGACGACTAGACTACCTTTAGGGACGACTAGACTACCTTTAGGGACGACTAGTCGACTACCTTTAGGGACGACTAGACTACCTTTAGGGACGACTAGACTACCTTTAGGGACGACTAGACTACCTTTAGGGACGACTAGACTACCTTTAGGGACGACTAGACTACCTTTAAGGACGACTAGTCGACTACCTTTAGGGACGACTAGACTACCTTTAGGGACGACTAGTCGACTACCTTTAGGGACGACTAGTCGACTACCTTTAGGGACGACTAGACTACCTTTAGGGACGACTAGTCGACTACCTTTAGGGACGACTAGACTACCTTTAGGGACGACTAGACTACCTTTAGGGACGACTAGTCGACTACCTTTAGGGACGACTAGACTACCTTTAGGGACGACTAGACTACCTTTAGGGACGACTAGACTACCTTTAGGGACGACTAGTCGACTACCTTTAGGGACGACTAGTCGATAGTCGACTACCTTTAGGGACGACTAGTCGACTAGTAAAATTCACTAGTCGTGAATGCCCTAGTGTGTGTGTGTGTGTGTGTGTGTTAGGTGTGGTGTGTGCTTCTCCTCACAGGGATGTACACCAGAGCCTTGGCCTGGTCCTTCTTCATGCCGGAGGCGTCTAGAGGCAGCAGCTCGATCTTTCCGCTCTGGGCGAACAGCAGGTTCGTCCCCGGGGCCGCCGGGCTGACGTCCGGCCGCGGTGTCGGGCCCACCGGGGGCGGGGTCACCGCCTGGTCGATACCTGCCAGGGAGGGAGGGGCATGTCAAGGTGCTGTGTACCGGACAGGAGAGGGAGGGGCATGTCAATGTGCTGTGTACTGGACAGGAGAGGGAGGGGCATATGTCAAGGTGCTGTGTACCGGCCAGGAGAGGGAGGGGCATATGTCAAGGTGCTGTGTACCGGACAGGAGAGGGAGGGGCATATGTCAAGGTGCTGTTCTCCGACAGGGAGGGAGGGGCATGTCAATGTGCTGTGTACCGGACAGGAGAGGGAGGGGCATGTCAATGTGCTGTGTACTGGACAGGAGAGGGAGGGGCATATGTCAAGGTGCTGTGTACCGGACAGGAGAGGGAGGGGCATATGTCAAGGTGCTGTGTACCGGACAGGAGAGGGAGGGGCATATGTCAAGGTGCTGTGTACCGGACAGGAGAGGGAGGGGCATATGTCAAGGTGCTGTGTACCGGACAGGAGAGGGAGGGGCATATGTCAAGGTGCTGTGTACCGGACAGGGAGGGAGGGGCATATGTCAAGGTGCTGTGTACCGGACAGGAGAGGGATGGGCATATGTCAAGGTGCTGTGTACCGGACAGGGAGGGAGGGGCATATGTCAAGGTGCTGTGTACCAGACAGGAGAGGGAGGGGCATATGTCAAGGTGCTGTGTACCGGACAGGAGAGGGAGGGGCATGTCAATGTGCTGTGTACCAGACAGGAGAGGGAGGGGCATGTCAATGTGCTGTGTACCAGACAGGAGAGGGAGGGGCATGTCAAGGTGCTGTGTACCAGACAGGAGAGGGAGGGGCATATGTCAAGGTGCTGTGTACCGGACAGGAGAGGGAAGGGCATGTCAAGGTGCTGTGTACCGGACAGGAGAGGGAGGGGCATGTCAAGGTGCTGTGTACCGGACAGGAGAGGGAGGGGCATATGTCAAGGTGCTGTGTACCGGACAGGAGAGGGAGGGGCATATGTCAAGGTGCTGTGTACCAGACAGGAGAGGGAGGGGCATATGTCAAGGTGCTGTGTACCAGACAGGAGAGGGAGGGGCATATGTCAAGGTGCTGTGTACCGGACAGGAGAGGGAAGGGCATGTCAAGGTGCTGTGTACCGGACAGGGAGGGAGGGGCATATGTCAAGGTGCTGTGTACCGGACAGGAGAGGGAGGGGCATATGTCAAGGTGCTGTGTACCGGACAGGAGAGGGAGGGGCATATGTCAAGGTGCTGTGTACCAGACAGGAGAGGGAGGGGCATGTCAATGTGCTGTGTACCAGACAGGAGAGGGAGGGGCATGTCAAGGTGCTGTGTACCAGACAGGAGAGGGAGGGGCATGTCAATGTGCTGTGTACCAGACAGGAGAGGGAGGGGCATGTCAATGTGCTGTGTACCAGACAGGAGAGGGAGGGGCATGTCAATGTGCTGTGTACCAGACAGGAGAGGGAGGGGCATGTCAAGGTGCTGTGTACCAGACAGGGAGGGAGGGGCATGGAACCAAGCCAACAAGCCACCTACAGAATGATGAGTGAAGGTGCGTTCACACCGACCTATTAAAGTTTTTCGCTGGCATTGAGTTTACATACAAAGTCAATGCAAACGAGCGATTGAGCGTATATTCGCCTGGAAGAAAAATCACTGGGCGTCCGAGCGGCAGAGACAGAGCGATAGGGAGAAAATACGCTCGTCGCCCCAGATGAAATATCCCAACTCGAGCGAAAATACGCTCGCATCAGTCGCTCGCTGCTCAACGCTGATTGTCTGCCATGTGAGAGCGAGTCAAGGATCACACAGGCTTGGAACAAAGTGCTGGTTTATTGTTTGGCAACAAACCACATTGACAGGCTGACAGCTGACATGAAGTGAAGTCTGTTCTACCGGTATGGAGCTCGCATTAGGAGCACGCTGATAGGCTTTAGCTTGTAAACAATGACGGTGGCTCGTAGTGGACAAACAGCATGACATTGCGTAACGTTATATCCCCCACATGTCCGTCATTTCGTGTGCCTGTTGATGAGCGATTTAAACAGAGCGACAGAGCGATTCCAAAGGGTTGAATCAAGCGACAGAGCGAAAAATAAATATCTTGGTGTGTGAACACACCTTGAGTGAGAGAGAAGAACAACATTCGACCCCCCCCCCCCCCGCCCTGGTTTTTATTTGTTGTTTTTGCTCCAAGTGAGATGTTTTATGGTCACTCATGATTCAGTAGCTGTCTGGTTGCTTGATTCCAGGCTTAATACTCTTTATATAAGGATTTTTCAAAACATCTATGGAGAAAATGAATGGTGAACTCTCTGATGGAACCGGAGCTGTGAAAATGTGGGCGGTCACGGTTGAGCTCAATAGTGATGTCAGTTAGATTTGGTGAGGTCAGAGCTACGCAATATTACATCATCCATCTTTGCTCACTACATCTTAGCCTTTCTTACCCTCAGGTGTGCATAAACGACAGGTAATCAACTTATTTTATAAATACAAACATGTCAAAATGATCGGTTATCTTCTTAAATCCATATCCTGCAGCCCTATATCAAAGTGCTACAGAGTCAATAAGTGTGTCAACATAGATACACCAACAATAAAGATCCATTCAAACCAACACAAAGGAAAGACCTTATTGAAATGGAAAGTTGATAGACAAACACACATAAAAACAAAGAACTACAAACAGACTCACAGGTGGGTGGGTCGGTACCGGGCCCGGTGCGGGTGTTGGGGACCTCCTGTCCGGAAGCGTCCACACACCAGCACTGCCTCAGGCTGCTGTGGCACTGCGTGGGCTCGAACCCTCCGTACGCGTCACACTGTGGCACGTACTGAGACACACGCGGACGCAGGAACGAGAAGAAGCCCGTCTGAGCAGAGGACGAGGCCTGGGCCTGGGCTCTCTCTCTCTGATGCTCACACACAGTCTTCTCCCGCTCTGCACAGAGAGAGAGAGAGAGAGAGAGAGAGAGAGAGAGAGAGAGAGAGAGAGAGAGACAGAGACAGAGACAGAGACAGAGACAGAGAGAGAGAGAGACACACACACACACACACACACACACACAGAGAGAGAGACAGACAGACAGAGAGACAGAGAGACAGACAGATAAGACACAGAGAAAATCACAGTCTCCTTTATTTGCCAAGGTGACCTGCAAACATTGGCTGAGTAACAAAAACATGAACACCACGCAAGGGATATATATATATATATATATATAGTATATATGAATTTAATGTATTTGAATTGAATGTATTTCAATCCGGTAGGGTTTTACAAGATACTTTATTTAGCACATGGCATGCATGGCACATTTAGCAACTAAAACAACTAGGTTTAAGGTTAGGGTTAAGGTCTCATTATGCTTTCCGCATCAGCGAGGAACGCGAGTGTCCGCGCGGAAAAGTGACGTCAAATCAGCAGACACGCCCCTCCGCAAGGCTCCGTGCGGACGGTTTTCGGCCGAATTTTGTAACTACGCGGACGCGGACGGGCGGACAAAGTGGAGTTTTCAAGACTCGCGCTCAATTCCGCCTGCAGAAACCCACACAGAGTATACAAGCTCCACACGTTTCCTCGTCGGATTCCGTGTCTCTCATTTCCGTGCGGCCGGCCAAAGCGTCAAGCATAATCCAGGCTTTAGGGGGTTAGGGGGTTTGGGCAATCTGGACGATACTACTAGTCACAACAACTACACCTCCAGTAATTTTCCACTGTTGTTGTGAGACGAGTTGACATCTTCTATGCACTGTATTTTTGCGTTAACGTTATTTGCGAATATCTGAAACGGAGGCGGAAAAGGAAGTGACGGTGGCAGAAGAGGTGCACCTGAGAGGTCACGTTACTTCCTGGTTACAGCTCCCGACTCTGTTGGATGCACTGCACCAAGTACTTACGTACACAAGAGGTCACATTTGTAAGCTTTTTGGTTACAGGATGTGCCTAGACTTGAATTTTTCTTTATTAAGAGAGTTTTTGATATAGCTCAATTTATTAGTAATGCCTGGGAAAGAAGAAAAAATATGCTGTTTGTATAGGTTTGTAACGAATATGCTCTATTTTTCTATATGACACCGTGTGTCCTTTTGTTTGCTATCCGTGTTTCCCATACATAAAGGAATTTGTGGCGGGCCGCCACAATAATATTTTGACCGCCACAATAAGATGTTGACCACAATTATTATTATTATTTTTTTTTTTTTACAGTGCACCTGAAAGCAACATGCAAGATATCCGCTGAATAAGTGTCCAATAAATGTTCATGTCATTCTGGCCAATACTTCTGTTATAGCATTTCAGTCTGGAATATGGAATATCTTTCAATAATCTATAATTTAGCTGCTAAATTGTCAAATACCGCCATCTGCTCGCTACCCAGGCACTTATGTATGTACTTAACCTAACTAACTTAACCTAACTAACTATCCGGTGTGCACAACACTGTCAGCCTAAACTCCGGCTGACACCCCAAAAACCTACAATCCGCTACAGAAAAATGTATATTGTTTGTTTATTAACTGGCCCCTCGCCTTCTATCATTTCACGAAAGTGGCAAAGCAAGTTGAGTATCCCTGACCTATAGGGAGAAATTTAGTTTGTCATTGTAAACCCACAGCACAGTAATGATGACATGTTCTTCATAGATCTAGCCTTTTAATTTTGCTCTTAAGCTTTCTCAAAGTACACCAAATTCATGCTTCTACAACGGCATGAGTGAATACTGGATTCTGATTGGCTAGCAACAGTGGTAAATACGCCAACAACCCACAGTTCGGCTCCAACCGCAGTATCACTCCGCTCGCTGATGCTGACTCTGTTCCCTGTGCTGACTCCGCCCACTCTGGCCATTTCCTTCAACAAGGAAATGGCCGATCTGTAACAAGGAAATGTCCGATTTCGTAGTAAGGTTTGATTTACTGGGTGGATTGAGTTTTGAGCAGTGGTTAGATGAAGATGAAGGTGAAGTGAACAAAGAACGACATGGTGAAATTGGGGAGAGAGAACTGGCTGAGCTTGAGTTGTCACGAGTTCGGACTAGCGGGACGTCGGACTAGCGGGAGGTCCGACTAGCGCCCGGACCCCGAACCTGGGACTGTCAAACAAACGCCCTCTGCCGTCACCAGATATCAACACACCACCACCAAAACAGGCTGCTTTAGAAAACTGTTTAAATAACTGTACTTTTACAGGCAATGTATCAATAACTGTGAATCCCGTTAAGGAATAGGTTAGTTGTTTTTTGGCTCAAAGGCAACTAAATGTTTAGTGCAATCATTGATCTTGTGTATGGAACTATATTCTGTGGCGGAAGGATAAATGTATTCTGAAACCAGTAATGATTATAAATAAATGAATTGGATGTTACAATTGTGTATTTTTTATATTATTTGGTAGCCGTTGTAGAAAACAAATTTAACACTCGAGGTCGGGGGTTGTGGGCACATTTACCACTGGAACAGGGTTTATAGCACTCGGCTTCGCCTCGTGCCACAACCCTGTACCAGTGGTAAATGTGCCCACAACCCCCTCTCTCTCGTGTTAAATTTGTTACATTTTACTTTAAAATGTTTAAAAAAATCTCGCGGGGGGGCAGGCCCCGGCACCCCCCTAGGGGGTCTGCGGTCCCCCACCACAAATTCTCAAAATCCTGTGGGAAACACATATGCAAGCTGAAGTTCTGTAAACCAGTGGTTCCCAACCTTTTTTGTCTTATGTACCCCTTGAGCTGTTTTTCCATGACAATAGTACCCCTCACTCATGCGTGTTGATGATTACATACAAGTAAATCTATACAAAATATGTTTCACTGAACTGCCGGTGTTTGGGCTTTTTAGTTGTTGTTTTGCCATTATCAGTAGCAGAACAGTGTAGCAGTTGACACTTGCCAGCAGAACTAGTTGCGGCACACACATCACATTTTAACAATGGGCTTATGAAATGACTTGGAATATATATATATTTATCATTTTGGAAGTAAATTGTATTCCCCAATCATTCCAAGTACCCCTGCAAGCTGCTCAAGTACCCCTAGGGGTACACGTACCCCTGGTTGGGAATCACTGCTGTAAACCACAGTTTTGTATCTGTTTTTGTTGTGTCTCATAAGCCCATTGGTGCGTGACACGTAAATAAAGAAATCAATCAATCAATCAAATCAATCATGTAATAGGGCTGTCACTACCGCTAGCGAGAACAACAACATGACTTCCGGTCAGATTCATTCCAAGATCAAAACCATTCTACACAAGTCTAATGCACACAGAAGACGGAAGACGTTTTATTTTGAAATCTGATATTGGACCGGAGCTATCTAGTGAGCTATCTTTGCGTCACTTAATTTTGACGCATCAATGCAAATTTCTGCAAATCACCACAATTACGTAGTCGATGGCGTCAACTACGTCGACGCGTCTGCCCTAATTTGTAACCATCAGTCATTTTAACCACCTTGAAAATCGACCATTGTTGTTGTTTTCCTTGTGAGGACGTGCTGGGCTATTGCACGTGGCAGCTCTCCATAAACAACATATCTATACTGCATGACGGGCAGCTCTTCTTCTCTGCAGTTCAACCTGTTCCACTGAAGACTCCTCTCCTCCACCAGGCTCTGTGAACCACAGACCACTGACCACACTGAAGACTCCTCTCCTCCTCCAGGTTCTGTGAGCCACAGACCACTGACCACACTGAAGACTCCTCTCCTCCAGGCTCTGTGAGCCACAGACCACTGACCAGCCAGGGCAACACAGCCAGACAGCAGCACCTCGCAGCCAAGCAACAAAGACGTCCAGAAAAACCCCCACAAAAAGTAAGACCCTCCACTCCACTCCGAGAGGCTTGGATCAAAGCGAGACGAGCATAAAACAGGGAGTTGTGCAGCAGAGACGCTGTGACAAGTTTTGACACGGCGACGGCAAAATGCTGCCTTTTTGAGGTCGTAAAAAAGGATGGAAATATGAGAAGAGTGCCGAGCGGAGGAGAGGGCTGTCATTAGCTCAGACTCTCAGCTCCTCACACCTGGAAGAGGAGCAGAGACAGAGACACAAACACCAGCCTGATGATCTGTGTCTGTCTGCAGAGACAGAGACACAAACACCAGCCTGATGATCTGTGTCTGTCTGCAGAGACAGAGACACAAACACCAGCCTGATGATCTGTGTCTGTCTGCAGGAAAAACAACACGCACAGAGGAAGCCAGGAGATGAGACGCTGTGTGTGGTGGTGCAGGGGAGGTCTGGTCATTTAAAACACATTTCCTGCATTTCTACACCACCTGACCTCTTGGATTAAGTCAAGAAACCTGAACGGAAATGAGCGTCCAGCTGTGTTGTTGGTAGGTGACGTCAGCTCTGGCTCACGGGTTCACGCCCCAAACCCAAAGCCCCTCCTACAGAGCTCAGCAGTGACCGCCCACTTTTGAACGGCTCTGCTTCCAGGAGGTGACTTCCCCATTCATTCATTTCTGTGTGTCTTCTTCTTCTTGGGACACGTTTCAAAAGCAAAAGCAGTGACGAGTGACGCACGTCAGACAGGGTCGTCTGAGCATGCTCACCTCTGCCTGTGGGCTGGGTTGGGTTGCCAGATACCATGAGACGTATCCCCCACAGAAACAACTGAGAAACAGCCATTTGATTTGTATCACTGTGAAATCGGGTGATTAACGGGAGACATTAACAATCGGCAATCGGGAGCACAGCGGGAAGAAGGGTTAAAAATAATCCTGTGAAAACTGAGACAGACTGGGGCGCCGGGGTAGTCCTGTGAAAACAGAGACAGACTGGGGCGCCGGGGTAGTCCTGTGAAAACAGAGACAGACTGGGGCGCCCGGGTACTCCTGTGACAACTGAGACAGACTGGGGCGCCCGGGTACTCCTGTGACAACTGAGACAGACTGAGGCGCCCGGGTACTCCTGTGAAAACCGAGACAGACTGAGGCGCCCGGGTAGTCCTGTGAAAACAGAGACAGACTGGGGCGCCCGGGTAGTCCTGTGAAAACAGACAGACTGGGGCGCCCGGGTAGTCCTGTGAAAACAGAGACAGACTGAGGCGCCCGGGTAGTCCTGTGAAAACAGACAGACTGGGGCGCCCGGGTACTCCTGTGACAACTGAGACAGACTGAGGCGCCCGGGTACTCCTGTGAAAACCGAGACAGACTGGGGCGCCCGGGAAGTGCAGCGGGCGGTAGATGCCTGCCCTACAACACGAGGGTTTGAGCCCCTGTGTTACCTATAGCTTGGTCGGGCGTCCGTACGGCCACAATTGGCTGTGTCTGCGGGTGGGAAGCTGGATTAAGGGTATGAGTCCTGGTCGCTGTTCAGGGGGGGAGAAGGGGGGAACTGGGGGGAATAACGTGATGATCCTCCCACGTACAGTACTACTGTATGTCCTGCCGGTGAAACTCCTTGCTGTCGATGGAAAGGAGCGGCTGGCGACTGCACATGGATCGGAGGAAGCGTGTGCAAGTCTACAACCCTCTCCAGATCAGCAGAGCAACAACCCGGACACCAGGAAGAAATGACAAAGTACTATTACAATTAGGGGCACTTTATACGAGGACGGTTTCCTATGGTGACGGGGAATTATTTTATCGTTAGTGCCTCCCTTTTAGACGGCGACGGCGAATTTGGGCTTAGGAAACGACACATTTTGAAACCACCCTCCAGAGTGGAATTCTTGGTGACGATTCCCGCTGAGCGCTCCATGTAATCGCTTTGAGACGGCACATTTCAGGAACTCTGACGTGCCTGCACAGGCGACACACGCGATTACGCCATAGCCGTGCGCGAGTTGGCAACCATTTTCAGAATAAAACGTCAGTATGAATGAAGTTTGGCGACATTCAGAATTAAGCTACACTGCGGCCAACTTCAGTTACATGTTCATAACGTTACTGCTGCGAGGAGCCGATGGCTGTACCCGGACGGCATTTAACGTTAGTTACAAAAGCACGTCGACAGTGTTTTCTCACTGCCAGTAGCCTACAGTAGGGTTTGACAGATAGCTAGTCCGACCGGTCAGCACAGTCAGCGCTGCCGGTCCTCGCTGCTCATTAAAGATTTCCAATAGGTGTTATTCTGATAAACTGGTCACATACAGTATATGTTACGTTCTCACCCGACATTTAAATCTTTAAAACAGTTAGGTTGTTTTTTTGCTTGAAAACAGCTTTTTGGCAAGTCAAATGACTGCGGTAGGCATACTCTACTTCCGTGTTTAAAACCGGAAAGACGATTACAAAATGACGTCATGCAGAAGCGTCCTTGTATGGGCAAAGAATAAGGTGATCACACTGCCACCTAGCGACCTGGCATGTACATTACGGCGTTTTAAAAATTCAACAGCCCTCATGTAAACAGGGAGAAGGTGTGAAGGAAAAGGTGTGAAGGAAACGCTATTGTGTCGTTTCTTCCAGAAACTGTCCTCGTGTAAAGGGCCCCTTAGATCGAGATAAAGATTCATCCAAAAACAGCAGCATGTGAGCAGAGCCTCTCTGCTGTTTGTTGAGTCTGGAGAGACGTCTGTTCCCACATAGTTTACACTTGTGATCTCTCAGCAGTGTCCTTCACCCAGCGCTCTGTTCACTCATCTGACTGACTTCACATGGCACATGGCACACAGAGAGATGTTTAGAGCAGACAGGACGTACTGTGTGCAACTGTAATGTGTCTCAATGAAACAGAACGTTCAGTCCACTCTGCCTCCCACTCCACTTCCTGAAAGCTAAAGCATGTGCAGACCTCTGGGGAGCTGCTGCTACAGCTGAATGTATAGCAACAGATGGGAAACAACCTTTCAATGACTTTTACAGCAAAGGAACAGAGGCTGTTTTCAACATACAAGTCCAACTTTTCCACAAACCTGCAGCTATAGAGAGCCAAAGTCACGCCCACTTCCGGGTTAGGCATACGCACCAAGAGATTTCATCCGCTATTTATTTCCCTAAGGACATTTCATAAAATGCTTTAAAAAAATTTTTTTTTTTATTGTCTGAGTGAAATGTTCTATGGTCTCTCCTGATTCTAAATATATTTGATTTGACCAAGTAAAACTATTTTTATAGGCATTTTACTAAATGTATATGGGAAAATAAATGGTGCATGCTGAAGCAGGAACTGACGTTGACTTTGGCTCTCTATAGCCCTACTGCCATGAGTTCACGGGAACAAAACAAACCTGCAAGTTGGCTGGAATTAAATTGGTAGACACCTTCTTTCCTTTATTGCCAGAGTTTTGCTGCTTATTCAGCACAATACTGTCAGACTGATGAAGCGTCTGTTTTAAAGTCACACTGAAATTAAAAATTACTTCTCTTTGTTTTTAGCTCATTTTAATGATGTCATGCAAAGTATGTAGAGTCTACCTATCTCATAATTGATGCCACAAAAAAGATTTGCAGTCCCCCCCATGTATTTTATTTCAAAATCTAATTACTTGTACTTCCTGGAAGAGAACAGAAAATCTTAAGTGGTGACATCATCGTGTACCAAACAGGAGATGACATAAAAGTAGCAACCAATAAAAAAACATCGCAGATTTTTGAACCTAGTCTCACCTAGGGTTGTTTAAGTTTCCATACTACTTGGTACTGGGTTATTTCGGTCGTTAAAGTGGTGCAGGTAAAAAAAAAAAAGGGCTCAAGATTCCTACCCCCCACCCCCCCATGATTTAACCATGCAATAGCATCAGAAAGGCAAAATAACAACATACTGTAAGTATACTGGTTCAAAACAAAGAAACACACACACACACACGCGCGCACACACACACACACACACACACACACACACACACACACATGCGCACACACACACTCAGGGTTAATGTGCATAATTATGTAAAAATTGTTGTCTGTGGAGAGACTCAGCTCCCTGAGAACCAACGCACTTAAAAGGTACTCAAATATCTGGGACCCGTTTTTGGCCTACTTTGACGAGGTTAAGAATGATAAGTGACACCAATTCTCTTGGGAAGTTCTTGGTTATCTGGGACCCGTTTCTGGCCTATTTGGACGGGGTTAGCGATACGATCACCTAACTGACTTCTCATGGACCCTTTGCATGGGATCCCATGCACATCTCTCGCAGGCACGTGGGCACCTTACGTGGCTGGTAGTGCCAAGCTGTAGTATTGGAATGTGAATTATATGTTTGTTTAGTTTCTGTTTCTTTCTCTGTCTGATCCTTTTGTTTTTTACGTTTGGAAAATTGCAAAATAAAATATATATATAAAAAAGAATGGTAAGTGACTGAGGTTGGGGATGCTGGATGGCTCACCCGGCTGGTATCCCATGGCGGGATCCCAGGTACACGATGGGCTCTATTCTCCCCCTGGCCTTAAATTTGCACGGCGCTGCGCTATTAGTGGGCGTGGTCAGGCGCATTCCCTAATTTTTCCTGCCAGATTGCACGGCGCTAACCATACCATGCCTTTTTAAGCGTAGAATTATTCACAACTGTGGCCATTTACCTGCAGTAAACCAATCATAGTCTTCCCTTTCAAGCTCCGATTCCACGGAGCGATCCAGTCCAGTCAAAAAAGCCCGACCAAAGCGCTCTGAGCTCCCCCCTTCCCTCTGTGCCCACTTCCATCCCTGTCTGTCTCCATATGCTCATCAAACAAATCTCACGGCAGTTTAAATACAGCAAGCATGTAAATACGCTACACTATAGCAAGAGCAAAGTGAGAATAACTTTCTAAACGCATCGGCTAGAAAAATATAGCCTATCCCTGGATGTCATGATGAGATTAGATTGGTGAAAGTTTGGGCAGAATCATTGCATCGTTTTCTCTTGCTGCCTTTTCTTCTCCCCCACTGCACAGGTAGGATGATGCAACAGCCTCTGAATGACAGGGGCTCAAAACTACGCTATAACACTTTTTTTTTCATCGGTCATTGTGCCTGCCTAGTGCCTACATATAAATTAGTGGCCTTTCCCTCAAAATAGTGATGGTTCTGTCATTCTGTGGTGTAGCCTACATTTCAGATCTGATGCTTGCAGTGCGCTATTCACCTTATGCAGCCACGCCCATTTGACCCGGTTGTGTGGTCGTGTGACGACTTCCGGCTAAAAAAAGAAAAAGAAAATGGCTGGCTGCTCCAATATCATCTAACTCTGCATTAACTAATAATTTAGGCAATTGTATGTAACATATCAAATAAAAGCAAACGGCAATGTATAAGAATGCAACGCCATGTAACTGGCTCATTAATTCTCGCATTCCAGGGAATTACGTTAACGTCTGCGGGTCTTAAAGACGTAAAAGGCACGTGCTGCGCTTGGAGGAGAGAAAAGCATCTGAAGTTTTCTTTGTTGGAGTCCAGGTATGTTTTCCAAGAAAGTGCTCGTCATTGTCGACGATAACGTTATCTGACCTGGCTAACAGTGGATACTCTGCTTGCTTGCTGTGTACCGAGCTCAAAGTAGTAGGCTACATTCTTTGTTTTACCCCCTGCACTGTCCGTTACAAAAACAACTCTCTTCCTCGACGTTCTTTTA
Organism: Poromitra crassiceps; assembly: GCF_964638095.1. Taxonomy (NCBI): domain Eukaryota; kingdom Metazoa; phylum Chordata; class Actinopteri; order Beryciformes; family Melamphaidae; genus Poromitra; species Poromitra crassiceps. The sequence continues at coordinate 63,059,868 of NC_139626.1, read as the reverse complement.
TATTTCGCGCCGTGAGTGTTAACACAACAACGCGGAAGAATTTGGCCCACCCCCGCGTCTGAACATAAGGTGAATAGGGGCAGAAATTGATGCGCGAGAGAGAGGGAGAGAGGGAGAGAGGGAGTGAGAGAGAGAGGGGGGCGCATCTCCGCTGCGTAATTACGCACGCAGTAGCCCCGCATTTCCCACCAATTTAGTCCGTCATTTTCCCCTTGGCGCACATAAAGACACATGCTTCCGTCACTGTCTGCTTGATGGTTGATGGCCTAGGTTACTGGCTAAATCCCCGGCGCACTGAATAAGGCGTGGTTTCAAAAAGCATTAACCGCAAAATTAACGCCCGTTTGGGAAGATCGCTTTAGGCTGGTATTTAAGGCTGAAATGCCCATTCTTGCCTATTCTGGCACTGCGCCACGCCTCTTCAGCATAAAGCGCATTTCGGGGCGTAAAAACATTACGCCATCTAATCTTCCTGAGTCACGGGTAGGCAGGCACAAAGCGTTTTTTTTTTTTGCGTTTAACGGCAGTTTAGCGCCTAAGGCCAGGGGGAGAATAGAGCGCGATATCTCTTATAAGCACATAAGCACCTCACGCGGCTGATAGCACTATGTTGTATTGTTGAATGTCAATGATGTATGTATGTTTTTTTTCCTTTCTTTTCCTGTGTGTGAGCCTGTTTGTCTTGTTTGTATATTGTTCTATAAAAAAGTGAAAAAAGAAAAAAAAAACTTGTCTGTAAAAAAAATAAATGCAATGCTCTGGTGGACCACCAGGCGGACCACAGTTTGGGAACCAATGGCTTAAAGAGGTATCGAACTGATACCCAGCCCTAGTCCCGCCCCTCGGATACAACAAATTGCCTTTCCCAAATTGCCATTGGTTGACACTTTTGATGCCCCCACAATGTTGCCTTCTCTGAGCAGGTTTCCTACCTGAGCTCGTCGGGCTGCACTGGATGCCGTCGCCGTGGAAACCGGGCCGACACAGACAGGTGAAGGAGCCCTGGGTGTTGGAGCAGACGGCGTCGCGGTGACATCGCTGCTGCTGGCACTCGTCCACATCTGAACACACACACAGACACACACGCACACACACACACACACACACACACACACATGCACACGCACACGCACACGCAAAACACACACACACAAAGCTAAACATATACAGTTCCTCAGGAAAATTAAGTTTCCAATATTACTCTTAATTTATTCAGATAGCAACAAACATTTTTTTTAAATCTTTGGATAAAGTATTCCCCCCACCACCCTTATTTTCTCCCCAATATACTTATCTATTCCCAGTTAAGGGTGTCCCTGATGACATCATCAGTGATGTCACTATGACGTCATCAGTGGGACAAAAATTGAAACAGAGAACAGAGATTGCCCACGGCGGTTCCAGAGTCAGCGTGAGGGACAGAATGTAAGGAAACAGTGGATGGATAAATCCAGAAGGAGGCGGTAATGCAACATAAAGAACTGCCATAAAACATCACATAAGAAGAAGTATTTGCCCACATTGCCCCTTTTATATATAGATAGAAGGGGGGGGGGTAAATGCATGTAAACATACTCAGTGAGAGACATAATGTTTACAGGCAGAAGATATGGATATGGAAATATGGATTAGAGTCTAATCCACCCAGCCGGTGTGGACATTCCTGGACTGGGAGGCTGGCCAGCAGGCCAGATGTATGGATGAATGGATGTATGGATGTATATGTGGAGTGAGCGATGAGCCGCACAGCTGTGAGGCCACGCTCTGTGTTTCCTGTCCAGCTGGGAGCGCTTCCTGTCCCAAGCCACAGAAGAACAGGAACGTTCTTATTCTCTTCTTTCTGTGACAGTGAGCGGACAGGGAGAACCTCTCTTTGATCATGAATATCTGCAATTTGGGCATTGATCAAAAATCCACACTGTTACTAGGGTCTTTCACACCGGCCATGAAAGCCGAAAAATGCGCGGAAATTAGGATTCGCGGCTCCGATGTGAAAGGCATAAACGCGCGTTGGTGGGTAATTCTTGTACGCCTTTTGTCCCGGCACCAAAGGTTGTCACATCGCCGTATTGGCGGACAACCCGCCTCCACTTGAAAGGTCGTCGCAGCGAGCCGGAAAAGGTGCGAATGGTCAGCTCATTCATAAAAAAATTACAGGGGAAATCACCTCATGTATCAATAAAGTGACGAGTGAAAGTAAAAAAAGTAGACTGATAGACAGACCTATCTCCACACACCACACTGTGCGAGGCAGCGCTTCATACGAATCGCTCATAAGATCGTGGTGTTTTTGCAATGTCAGCGTAGGTAATTATTATGTATATTAACTTTATTACAACTTTGGCATGACAATATCTGCTGCTTTACCTTAACACAGTGTGAGTGTTACAGTCACAACAGCCAACTAGTCCGCTGCTCTCGCTTCAGGCAGCCTCGCACTGTCCCCCTGTCTAGTGCAGGCTGCGGCTGAACAGAAAGCACTGAGGTGAGGTGTCAAGATTTCATCTCTGAGCTCTCTGATAGGCTATTGCTTGATGTGTAACCAATCAGATAGCGCTGTGGGCGGGACATTGCTCCAGACACAGAACTACTGTAGGAGGGGATTCTTCCAGGTGCAGCAGCCGCAAATTAGCGCATTTTTTTATTAAGTTATGATATCGGCAAACAGCCAATGAAAATGCCGATACAGATCTCCTCAGCGGACTAGGAGAAGGAGGAAAGTCTGTTGTTGAATTGAATTCGTTCATCATACAGTAGCCTAGGCTACACTAACCTATGAAAATATTAATTTGGGCTAGGAGGAGCTGGAAATCCCTCTGCTCGCCTTTCAATGCGGGAGCGGGGGATTTCACCTGAAAGTACAGAGCAGCACGGTAATGTGGCCGTGCTGCTTGGCTCTGTGTGAAAGCAATTTCTGTGGCGAGGCGGCTGGCTTTACGGGACTCCTAAACGGCTATTTTTCCGCGATCTGTGTATGAAAGAGCCTACTGATTCATGTCACTGGTCATTTTACTGACTGACCTAATAATGCACCTTACTATATTATTATTACTATCACTCACACTGCTGTACAGTATATGAGGAAATATGATGCACCTGTTTATAAGGAAACATTACGGACCGCACATATCTCACTTTCTGCTAAATGGTACTTGATAAGGACTGTAGAAGAAGGCACATCAATTGTGATACTTTACTGTAGCTAAGTAACTGCTATTTTATTGTTTTATGGTATATTATATGCCTCTTATAATGTTTCAATGTCTATATTTTTCCCACGAGTGTAAGCAACCGCAGCATGACTCAATTTCCCCTCCGGGATCAAGAAAGTTATTTTGATTCTCATTCTTCTGGTGTCATGATCATGAATACAAAATACCAACTTGTTTTTTTTTTACATTTACACAAACAAACAAAACAACAACAACAAGGCACTATCTTTAAACGCATCATGTCCACTTGAGTGGACAGAAATTATTTTTTTTATTTTTTTATCATAATAAAAGTTTTTTTTGTCAAAGTTGCACATAGGCCAATAAAGTGGACGTTAGAGCATCACCAAGCCATTGGAACTGCACCTAAATTGACCAACACCCAAGATGGCCGACCGAAATAAAAACATGCCAAGCTGCTCAGGTATATCCAGCCAATCCTTCTATGGAAGCAGACACTTGCAGGTAAAAAAAAATGTATACATCAAGTAACATCTAAAAAGCAATATAGTTGTGCAAATTTCCAGGTATTGATTTTATTTAGTGAGGAAATTGCGATTGATCGTCTGTCCAATACATTGGACCTTGTGCGTCACTGGCTCTATTTCAACTACAATTCATGCTATTACTGCCACTCTTTTTGGTGTAAAAAATAAATGAATAATAATTTGTTCTTTTCATGCCTAAAGATAAATAAAAACACTTGGGGGAAAAAATCCTGACTGAGGCTTTCATAATTCATGCATCAAAGCGTTAAACCAATTAAAATGCCTTTATTGTCATGGCACGGTCATATTATTTTATGCATAGATTCATGTGTAGACTCACTGGATCTAAAAATAAAATGATTGTGTCCTTAACTGACATATCACAGAGTGACACAAGGTACCTGTCTTGCTTCTGGAAGCACTGGACCCGCAGTCTATGTGTTTTTTAAATACACTGTTTGGTTTTATTTTTTACCATAAATGCCTGTGCTGATGCTTTATCTGCATCTCTTTTAAATGTTATTGTATTGCTTTTTTATGTTTTGTATTGTTTTTTATGGACCAATGGGTCTGAAATAAAGTTGATTGATTGATTGATATTAGACTTTAAAAACAAACATTGACGTTTCCACATCAAGCCTTCATTATTTTTACGTCCTGACGAAGGCGTGATGCCGTAATGCACAGTTTGTTGTTAAAGTCTAATATGAGGCAGCTGGATTCACGCCAGATCATGTGATCACGATCACATGACAAATCCATCTGGCCATGCTCCAAATCTATTGGGTTTGAATCTGAACCACCAGTGGTTTGAATCTGAACCACCCGTGGTTTGAATCTGAAACACCAGTGGTTCAACCCATGTTTTAAATGTCTGCCCTTTCTCTCATTCCCAGGTGGTTATGAGAAAACAAACCATCTGGCAGTGTCATCTACTATGAATCACCTCATTCAATGGAAAGGAATTGCATTTGCAAAATGCCCCCACAATCTCTACAATCTCTACAACCCAGTCTCCCTGCATGGGGTTGTAGACATGGTGTGAATTTCGTCGTTTTAGGGGCATGGCCATTTGGCCTTCAGCGTCGCATATTTTTTTAGGGTACAAGGCCACGTGCTGCCATTGATTGCTCTATTGACATCGGGAAGAGGGATTTTTCTGAAATGTGTGTTAAAATGAGCCAATGACACATCCTTTGCATAGAGAGAGCAGGTTACATTAAACTGAGACC
>NC_139626.1:63047436-63049936 GCF_964638095.1 Poromitra crassiceps | reverse complement strand
GAGCCTCCGGTGTAGCTACACTGAGCGCGCTCAGGAGCGTCACAATGATGGCTGGCCCTCTGACAGTGATCCACTGGACGCTTCTCCTCTGTCCACACACACACACACACACACACAGGACAGGCTGTTAGACTGGAGCAGTGAAGTTAATTTCCCTTACATTTTTCACAGAGCAAATCCCATAACAGTGTAGGATCCACTCATCGTTAAGATCAGGGACCATGATGGAAATAAGTGTACACACTTTTCATGTTATCCCTTGGATATATGTCTGCATTATCCATAATAAAATTCATTCATTCATTCATTCATTCATTCATCGTTTATTCTAATCTCTTGAGACAGACTTTCGACTTGCATCGAAAATCTTTTCCGTGAAAAGCTGTGTAACAGTGCTCGCAGGGACGCAGTTTTTCCCCCCCTAGGATGGCAAAGGCATCCATCCTGCCTCTGATTGGCCGAGCGTCAAACGTTCATCCAATCACATTCACTCGGCTATTCTGCATCTGGTTACAGTCGGTGGTCAGGCAGACAGCAGTTTTGCTTGCTAGCATGCAAGAAAGACGACACTGTGTGTTTATAGTTTTTATAGTCTGGTCTATGGTTTTATAACGCTGCCGCTACTCTGACAGTCCACGTGTGGAGCCTTTTCACCTTAGGTAGAAGAGACAGTCTGGCTTGAGAGACTAAGAGGAAGTGTAAACAGAATCGCAAGTTCCGATTGTGTTTACACTTCCTGTGACTCATCTGACTCATGCGTCAAACTAGGTTTGACCAGAGGCCTATACCACGAAGCAAGATTAGTGGCTTAGCGAGGAAACTTCTGGTTTAACCCTGGGTTGGCCGTGCTACGAAGCTAGTTCACTTCTTACCGACATATATTTCCATAGCAACTTATGCTGTACGCTTAACCTGGTCTGGAGCAGGTTAAGTTGCAAGGATAAGATTATACCTTAAAAGGCACCGCCCATGAACCAATGGAATCAGCAGTTTGGGAAAATGGCTAACCCATTTCTGGAAGAGTTTCCCGTCGAGGAAGGAGCACGTATTGTGAGGGGGGCTGAGGAGAGAAAGAGTCTTTCACGACCGCCAAGATCCATTTGATCATACAGATGACTATACGAGAGGTATCGCTTCTCCAGCAAGGGATTGAGGTATCTGTGTGCATAGGCTGCACTATTAGGCAGAACAAGCAGTCGCTTGGGGCCTCGTCCACTAGAGGGCCTCGCAGACAAGAGCATTTTATTTTTTTATTTTTTGCGAGGAGAAGTACGACCAGTAGCCTACGTTGCATTGTCAGATATCAATTCAGGTGTGTTATCAGAGCAGGCAGAACAATGAAGAAGCGTTTCAGAGTGGTGCAGAGACGAAACATAGGGAAGTGTCTGTCTACTGATGGAAGTAGCTATATGCTGTGATCCATCCCACCAGTCTTGTGTCTTTGGTTGAGAGTCGCACATGCGCATTTCGGGCACCAGGAACAGGAAGCATCCACTCCCAGCATGTGGGCAAACGGCATAACAACATTAGCGTTACTTGCACTGCACACCACACTTTCGGCTGTCCGACAGAGCTTTGCAGTCGCCAATTATTCGGTCTGCAAATGGAGGAGTGACTGACATACATAGCTGTTACAGCGTGTCGTGATATGCATCAAACAGTTGTGTTTGTAGCCAGTTGCCGCGTTGCACGTTTCCCTGTGAAGAAGAGTGACGACCGTCCATAGTAGGTAACTAATAACTACTAGGGGTGTCACGATACACTAATTTCACGATACGATACGATACGATACACGATATTGGGTTCACGATAACGATACGATACGATATTTTAACAATATTCTTTTTAACAAAAGTAAATAATTTTTATATGTATTTATTTATCATTTATTTAACCATGTGAGTCCCGTTGAAATCGAAACCTCTTTTCAAGGGAGCCCTGGGAAAATACTGGAAAAATAGTCTTTCATTTGAAATACACAAAATACAAAACAAATGCCGTTTTTGGAAATTGTTATTATAATAACTATAAAACAACATGGAAGATAATGCTTCTCTTGCAATAGAATGTGTCACACTGTCACAAACTAAATGTTTGTTGCATGGTGAAAGAAAAATAAAGTATACAATCTATTTCTTAAATAACTCATGCTCAATGGTCCCTAAACTTATGTAATCTTATGTACCCCTTGAGCTGTTTTGCCATGCCAGTAGTAGTCTACCCCCTCACTCTTGCGTGTTGATTCTGCTAAATTTGTTCTATTATTATTCAGGAGCAATTTTTTTTTTTTTTTTTTTTTTTTTTTACGGTATAATTTTTTTCTGACGTGACGTTTCGATATCGCGATATATCGTGCAACGAAATATCGTGACACCCCTAGTAACTACTAGTCTCACGTAGTCAGACCCACCGTCGACGTCATCAAGCTTCCAGCGACGGAGGCACTGCGAGACTAAAGCCCATGGCCACACCAATCGAACATTCTCCAACAAACACGAAC
>NC_139626.1:63003010-63047236 GCF_964638095.1 Poromitra crassiceps | reverse complement strand
GTACTAACGCTGTGGACCCCAATTAAAATGATGCCGGTCACCAACCAAACCAATAGTGATGTGCGGGTCAGGGTTTTTTAAGGCCTGCACCAACCCAACCCGTCATTGGAGCCAGCCCGCCCCGCTCGGCCCATTAAAATATCTGAAAATGCCAACCCAACCCACCCAGCAGCCCGCGATGGCCAATTTAATGTAATATGTCTCCGGACTCAGGAGGAGCGCAGCAGAGCTCTCCAAGGTGTGCAAAGTAACTCTGTCTCTCTCTCCCTCCTCTCTCTCACACACACAGACACTCACATGCGTGCGCGACAACAGTTACGTTGTTTGTTCTGTATTGATTAAGAGAGAGAGGGAGGGCCGAGAGAGTGGTGGGAGTGACGTTGCGATCAGCTGGTCATCGGGCACATCACATCGAGGGACACACACACACAGAGAGAGAGAGGAGAGAGAGAGAGAGAGAGAGAGAGGAGAGATAGAGACAAACCAGTAAATTTTAAATCAGAAAACCAGTGGAGAAATTGAGATGGACGACGGAAAATTGGTCTATGAAGTGGAGAAGCACAAGGAGTTGTATGACTTTGAGTGCCACGGCCCTTGGGCAAAAGGTTGCTTGCTGTGCCACATAGGCCGCAATGCATTTTAAAACAGTCATATAATTTCTTTAATAATTACTATGTAAACACTGAACACGCACAAATAACGATGAGACTCTCTTCTATCACCTGCAAAAAAAAGTTTATTGATCCCATTTTCCGTTCTTTAGTTATGAGCCGGAGGAGATAGCTTGATTGAAGCAAAAACACCCCTTTTTTTCTACGAGCTGAGATAATGAGCCTTTTGTGAAATTAAACATTTCAAGCACATCACTGACTCTGAAGCTAATTTTCTGATGTCTGGGTCTGTCTGGGTGAAGTGTATGCTGCTCTGCGTGCTCCCCCCCCCCCCCCTCCCAACTGCACACGCCTCCTGGGTGTGTCTTATGTGTCTGTTGGCTCTCAGTCTCTGCTGAGTTTGCTGCGCACACACAGTGAATGGTGCGCGACATCCAGCCTTTTGGTTCCGTGTGTGTTTGTCACGGGCTCGCATGCTTCCAGTTCGGAATAATAAGGCTGATTATGCGAATGTGCTGTTGCAGCGTACACGGAGGTGCTCAGTTGTGACAGCGGATGCTGCTGCTCGGGGCACAGCTGGCGTTGTGCTCGTTGTGCTTCATGCACGTCGATGCATACGGACGGATGCGATGCGATTTCCTCCTTTTCCCCAGTGACTATTTCTGTGTGTTTGGCTCCTTTTTCTCTGATCAGGAGAGTGCTGTCGCCACCTAATGGGTTTGTAAAATAGGTTATCGACCTCCAATAGCTACAATATTGTTAGAGGCGACGTAAGAAGCTTAGATCGACACCCCCCCGTCAAAAAAACAATTTGGAGTTACTGACGCCATTTGGCGTCGCTGGCACTCTACGGTAAATTTCTACTGACGCCATATGGCGTCGCTGGCACTCAATGTGTTAAGAGAGAGAGGGAGGGCCGAGAGAGTGGTGGGAGTGACGTTGCGATCAGCTGGTCATCGGGCACATCACATCGAGGGACACACACAGAGAGAGAGAGAGATAGAGAGATAGAGAGAGAGGAGAGATAGAGAGAGAGACAAACCAGTCAATTTAAAATCAGAAAACCAGTGGAGAAATTGAGATGGACGACGGAAAATTGGTCTATGAAGTGGAGAAGCACAAGGAGTTGTATGACGCCCGGAGTAAATTCTACAAAGACAACAAGATAACTTACACACAACAGGTAAAGTATGCCATGTGTAACCACTGTGTACATACAGTAAGTCTCCTGATCAATATATGGATTCTGTAGTATAGATTCAGTTAAAGAATAATCACTGTCATCACAAATTTCCACCATTTAATGAAGACGAGCAGAGTCGCTTTACTTTGAGCTGCGCGGAGAAATGCGCTCCTTGTGTGGACAGCCAAGCGTGGAAGTGTGCCAGAAGTGTGCTGAAAGTGCACTCCGCTGCGCGTGCTCGCGCGTACCGTGTCCGGTCTATCCACAGTGTAACAGGAGCAGCAACACCATCACAACATTGCACACTGGGCAAGCCCAACGCAGCCACTAACACACAACGCTAGTAATGTTATCAGTCCTTTACAGTACGTTATTATTCATAAAGAGCAAATGAGGAAACCTGGCTTCTACTTTCAAACGGAGCAAACACACCCTGCTGGCTAACGTTAGCCTAGCGTTAGCTAGCATCGCGCCAAAAATATTCACAAGGTTTGCCCCGGTTTTGCCCTAATAATTTCATATACAGACCTTTATGCCTGTGATACACTAGAACATTTGAGTTAAATTCAGATTATTGAAACTGGATTAGCCTGACCAGTTTTACTTGTTTAACAAGCTGAAGCATATGCTCTGCCTGTAATTCAAGAGAAGTCTGCCTTTTCATTTCATATTTAATTTTAGTTCAATTCAGATTATTGAAACTGGATTAGCATGGCCCCAGTTTAATTAAAAGTTATGACCAGTTTAACTAAAAAGCATATAGCCTGCCTGTGATTCAAGAAAAGTCTGCCTTTTTATTTCATATTAGTTAAATTCAGACTATTGAAACTGGATTAGCATGACCAGGTTAACTTGTTTTATTATTATTATTATTATTAATAATAACTTAAAAACATATAGGCTAGGCATGTAATTCAAGATAAGTCTGCCTTTTATTTCATATTTCATACAGTTCAAATAAGACTTTCTGAGCATGACCAGTTTGACTTGTTTAAATTTAAAAACATATAGGCCTGTAATTCAAGTCTGCCTTATTTCTATTGGTTTTTAGCCCTAGTTGCACTTCTGTTGCACTTTTTTGTTCATTTGAGGTTTATAACAGTGCATGAAGGCATTGTGTATTAAATTAATGTGCTATTTTTGTGCAATAAATTTGAGTGGTTTAAAAAAAAATCTGAAATTTGGGTCGCGACTTCATGACAAGGAAAATAGTGGGTCCTGAGGCTACACCAGTTGAGAACCACTGCACTAGAAGACTTGGAAAATGTTAACAGATTATGAAAAGACTGGGGGGTTTACACTACAAGACTGGTTCATTAAGATGTTTTATCACGACTGTAAAAACGAACTGAAATAGAGAGCCCCAGGGATGACGTATTTTTGTAGTCGGAACACGGAAGTCCCGGACTTCCTGGTTCTTCACTGTTTCTGCCTATGGGATTTTTGAATGGGTTTTTGGCACGATGCTTCAAATAAGGTCTCTGGGCAAAGCAAGCTTAATCAAACGCGAACCAGTGTTCAGCGGGATAATCTTCACACATGAGGACCACTTTCATGAGTTTTGAAGCGTAAATGCAAGCCCTAGAAGTAAAAAGCTCGTGCTAAGCTAATCCAGAACTACACACAGTGTCGCATAGGCTTCCCCGTCACGTCACCACTCAACCTGGAGTGTCGTTGATGTGTGTGCTGCTGCACTGATTACCCCGGGCTGAACCAGGTGAGGGAAAGATAATTTCCGTGTTCCTCCTTTGAAGTGATGACGTTATTGACGTATAATATCTCCGTCGACTCAACAGTGTAGTCTCATTTAGCCGTTTGCTAGCTAGCCGCCCTTTTAACGGCACGTAAAAGCTTAAAAACTCATAAAAGTGTTCCTCATGTGTAAATATTATCCCGCTGAACACTGGTTCGCATTTGATTAAGCTTGCATTGCCCAGAGAACTTATTAGAAGCATCGTGCCAAAAACCCATTAAAAAATCCCATAGGCGAAAACAGTGAAGAACCCGGAAGTTCTCTATACACTACACAACAACTGACTCAGACGAGGCAGTATACACTACAAGACTTTTCACTTTGAAATTCAAACATGTTTGATGTAATCTTTGTGGCTCCGACTGGCGTTGGGAGGCAGTTTACACTTTAAGACTAGAAATCTGGAGGCAGTTTAGACTAACACATTAGAAATCTGTACCCAGTATACACTAACAGATTTTGCTGCTGACTGGCACAACAGACTAGAGTCAATAAAGACAGACTGACCCCAACTGGAAATCTTATGTAAAATTGGGGGAAAGTCTTGTAGTGTAAACTAGCATTAGGAGGTTTTCACTATGTCTGCCGAATTATCAACAATTATCAGCAGGTAATTAGAGTAAAACCAACAGTTTAAACCACTGCTCCTAGGTTCCTATAGAGCAGGGGTGTCAGACTCATATTAGGTAGAGGGCCGGATTTGTTCAACTGAGACCTCATGGGGGCCGGATTTTTTGTTTTACTAAAAACCAATTCGACTCATTTATCCATTTACTTCACAAAAGAAATACTGCTCTTTCCATTTCTCTTGAAACTGCCTGCATTCCGTGTCAACCTTTCTCTTTTTCGACAGCATCTTGTTGATTCCTTTGTTTTTTGGTACGTAGCCGAATGCGCGATTCAATTCCAGCGTGGCATCATGGCGGCTTTGTTTACACCTGATGACCTACTGACATACTTCCTTGTAGTGCAGGTTAATTAACTTATGAATGAACTCTTAGCTTGTTTATTAGCCACACGTAGTTCATGATAATGGGGTGCGAATTTAATAATAATAATAATTATTATTATTTATTTATTTTTATTTTTTTTATTTTTTATTTTAAATATTCCAAAACATCTCGCGGGCCGGATGAAACCTGCCCGCGGGCCGGATCCGGCCCGCGGGCCGTATCTCTGACATCCCTGCTATAGAGGATGGGTCAAATGCAGAAGATGAATTTCCCCATGGGGATGAATAAAGGATAACTTAATAACTCTCGCTCTCTCTGTTTCTCTCTTTTTTCTCTCCTTCTTCCTCTCTCTGGTTCTCTCCTTTCTCTCTGTCTCTCTCTGTGTGCGTGTCTCTCTCTCTCTCTCTCTCTCTCTGCTCAGATTCATTTCTTCACCAAAAGGTAACGTTAGGTCAGCAGCAGCAGGAAGTGTTCTTCAGCACACAAACCATATTTGGACATTCAACTTCCTGCAGCACAAATGTTTTTTGCCAACTAGAAAAAAGAAAAGAGTGAACTTGAGAAGAAGCCTCCTCCCCCTCTGTGTTGATTCATTTCCTTCTTCAGTGTGATGCAGATAACTTTCTCCGGCTGAAGATATTGTAAAAAGAGTTTATTGACGGTTTCCAGTCTGTTTTACTTTCCTGACTCTTATCAGCAGATCTTTAGTGAATGTTACTGCCTGTCATTAGCTGTTATTTAAACTAGGACAGGAGGAAATCTACAACTCAGCTGTTAAAGGTATGGCTGTTTGTCTGTGATGTTTAGCCCCAAAACGGGCAGAAACAATGTGTTGCTCTTCAAATGGTTTTCCAACATGCTAGTGTTTTCATGTTCATATATAAAGTCTAAAGTAGTTAGTTAGTAATTAGCTGTGTTGTCTGCAGGTTTGAGGGAAAAGCCTTGTTCTGGTTTACTCCCACTAGCATACAGTGATGCTAACAAGAGCCTAGCGATGCTAATAGGAGGCTTTCGGACCATTCCTTAAGTAAAACAAAGTAGTCAATGTAACCATTTAGATTAACCTTGTGTGCTCAGTCTAGCAAAATTACCGCTATTTGGAAATCTGATTTTCATTGTCGCCGGAGATTTGAGGAACTGGGACCATCCAGCCATCTCAGCTAACATGTTTGGTCATGATGCTTCATCAACAATATTGTGGAAACTATATTTTAATGTAAAATGTACTTCCTGTTTTCAACAAGGCCTAAGCCCTGAGGAAGCAATTACAACCAACATCATGAAACAATACCTTAAATAGAATAACTGACAACATAAAGTGCAAAGTAAAACTATGTGATCACACGACAGTAAAATCTCTTGCTATAATAAAATGGAAGTTAACGTCCTGTCACATGCTCCACCTCAGTAAGAAACTCTACTCTCATTCTCACTCTGTGACTGAATTTTAAAGTGATATGAATTTCTCCTGTATGCATTACATGTCTGTGCTGCTCTGCATTTTAGTTCTCTGTAGATTGTGGTCAATGTCTCCATCTAGTGGATACACAATAGGACTACATCAGCTGATCTGTGGTTTCTGGTCTCAGGTTAGGGCCTGTGTCCACCTAGCGTCTTTTCATCAGCTCCGGCGTCTATTTTCAATTGTTTCCAATGGGGGGAGAGCGTATGGGGGCGCACACGGACGTCTAGAGAAAGTGCACTGCGTCCAGCGTCTATTTTCACAGCGCTCTGGTGTTTTTGTGCGCCCGACTCCCAGCGCTTCCAGCTGAAATTATTTTAACTTTTCAGAAAGACGCTGGTGTTGGGTGCTCCTTTTCTGGCAACTAATCATATGAAAATCGCAACAGAGACAGAAAGGCTCAATTGTGGGAGCAGATTGGCTAGACACTTAATATTTCTGGTGAGTGTTGAGCTAAATCACTGGATGTGTGTTGTTTGCTAATGTTAGCTGTCAGCTATCAAGCTACTACCGCACTGAGCTAACGTTAGTTTCAGATTGCTTCCTTGTTATATTGTGCGTCGAGATCAGCGTTTCCCAGCGTACTTCCAGCATTTAACGTCGGAAAAAGACGCTAGGTGGACACAGGCCCTTAGGGTGGTTTGCTGTCTGTCAGACAAGACTTGTTGACTTCCCCTGAAGTTCTGAGGCCACACCCTCACATCAAATGTTCACAGAGACTCAGAACCAGAGATGGGAAAAGTACACACATTCTTTGCTTGAGTAGAAGTACAGTTACTTGTGTATAAAAAAAGACTGGTAGAAGTAAGAAGTACTAATTCAACTTGTTTACACAAGTAAAATTAAAATTATAGTAGAGGCTCTGAAATTTAATAAAGTATAAAAGTAAAAGATTTTCTACTGTGCAAAGCTTACTGAAACTCGAAGACTATTCAACTTAAAAGATCCCCACCAAACTTGTTTTAAGATGTATAAAGAAGTCTATACTGTACTTTGATTCCTAATTTGTGCGATGGTTTTTCCACAAAAGAACATGCAAAGCTGGGAAGGCGCAAGACGAGAGACAAACAGCCATACATCATTTTGTCTGTCATTCATTAAAACTAAAGTAACTAGCCTGTTTTGAAAATGTAAGGAGTGGAAAGTACTGATATTTGTGTTAAAATGTAGGGAGTAAAAGTAAGAAGCTATCAGAAAAATAAATACTCTGTAAAGTACAGATACCTGAAATCCTACCTAAGTACAGTAACAAGGTATTTGTACTTAGTTACTTCCCATCTCTGCCCAGAAGAACTGAGGAAGCAGAGTAAGCAGCCTGTGTCTTCTCTGTCAGTGTCTCCTCTCCAGGTGAAGGCAGAAGGTCTCTGTGACTTGATCTGGATGCTGTGAATTCACCAGCAAAACATCTTCCAAGGTAAAACACATTTTGATTTTGGAGGAACAACAAAAATGTAAACCATAAACAGGGTGACCACAGGTGTCTGTAAACTTGAGTAAAATGTTAAAAATTGAAGACATTTTAAAGCCAGATAAGAAAGTTTGGTGTGTCTATTTTGCCTTTTTCTGTCAGAATTGAGCAGAGAGCAGCAGTGATGTATCCTGTAATGAAAGCTTGTTATAATGAGGTGTGTGTGTGTGTGTGTGTGTGTGTGTGTGTGTGTGTGTGTGTGTGTGTGTGTGTGTGTGTGTGTGTGTGTGTGTGTGTGTGTGTGTGTGTGTGTGTGTGTGTGTGTGTGTGTGTGTAGGCTCTACTATGAGTGAGTGTGAGGAGAGAGAGGAGGGTGTCTCTCTGTCTGGGGAACATGGCAGTCAGACCAAAGCTAAGAGGTAAGACAACGATCTCTAACTGTCCATGACATCATTACAGCTCGGCAGTGACATCATTACAGCTCAGCAGTGACATCATTACAGCTCGGCAGTGACATCATTACAGCTCAGCAGTGACATCATTACAGCTCGGCAGTGACATCATTACAGCTCAGCAGTGACATCATTACAGCAGCATTATTCACAGTCAAAGCTTTTTCTCTGTTGTGTTGAAGAGTCCAGCAGGAGAGACCAGACTCTCCTGAGCTCAGCTGTGTGTCCATCAAGAGTGACTGGTCTATGAACCCACCTCAAAACTTTAAAGATACAGATCCTCCTGAAAAGATGTAAGTCATTATCATGTTAGTTACAGCATCAAAGTCTTCTTCATAAAGACACAGACACCTTCACTGTCTTCATGTTTCTATCAGGATGCAGCAGCAGAGAGCAGACTCCCCTGAGCCCAGCTGTGTGTCCATGAAGAGTGACTGGTCTATTGATATCCCTCTTGAATTTAAAATACGAGCACCTTCTGAAACAAAGTAAGTCAACATAATATGTTACTACATAATGTTAGCATTAAAGCAGCTACGAGCAACTTTTCACTGTTTCATTGGGTTGTTTTTGGCGCCCCTCTCTGAACAAAAGTGGTACTGTTTACTGTCGTAAAACTCCTGGCTGTCCGGCTCCAACAACATCACAACACTCCACGCCTCCATTCTCTCCTTTGACCAGTGAATGAATGAAAGACGCTCCAAGTTTATTTTTCATTTTTTCCAAACCCTGCTGTTTCTCAGGATGCAGAGCGACGAGGTAATCTACCTATTTTTTGGCTACGTAATAGATTATGTCAGACGAGGATGTTGAAAAGTATTTGGAAAAACGAGTAAACTTTGTTACAGTCGCGTTCATAGTTACTGTAATAGCCAAACGTTAGCACCAAGTGAAACTCTTTAGGGCACTCAGTAATAGTAATATTGTCGAGAAAGCTAACGTTATCATCACCATTGTATCTTCAAAAACGTTGATACAAGAGGGTAAACTAGGTTTACCAAGCTCTTTGTGAAGAGGCTGAGAGTTTCTTCCAATTTCAGATCAACTGTAGGCTAAATATATCTGCGGGTAAATGGCTTCCCCAACCGTGTAACGTTACAGTATATACCACTAGACTCATTGATTACCAACAGCAACATGTAACGTATTTTGGCACGGTTGAAATGGCAAACGAAAAAGTAGCGTTATCAACCAAATCTGTATTACAGTAAATGCAGCCTACACCGTGACATAACTGTATAACTCCCAGGTAACGTTACATCACGTTAGCCTTTTGCATCCATCATGCTGTGGTGCTATCTACCAGGCATACAATGGAACATACAGTAGGCTTCATTTATAACAAAAGCATACACACATGGTGTTGATTGCATTGGTCGATAGCTGAAATACAGTAACAATGAGCTCCAGTTAGCCTACGCATGGTAGCATACAACGTAAATAGCAAAATCACGTCCTCTACAGTATTTCAGAAATAAAATATACATATCACATACCTGTCTAGGAGGAAAACAGCCACTTCACCGTCTGTTTTGAAACCCTTCATATCCCGAAATTCTCTCCCATCTGCTGAATGCGCGACCTATGTTGATGCGTGTTTTATCGCGTGATTTATCATGCGTCCTCTTGCGTTCTCTTTGTTGGTCGGTACGGGGAATAATCTTCCTTTTTTTCTTTGCACCGGCCACGTAATTTGCACTGGCGACGTAATCATGATCTCGCAGTTCGCCATAACCACAAAATAACTTCCAAACAAACTGTTAGAATATAACGACGAGAGGTGTTCGCGAGAGTAGCTAGCCCCTGGTTGTAGCTAGCTGGCGTTCGCTTGTTTATGGTGCGTTGCTAGGCAGAGCCGGCGGAAGCAGGGAGCTGCCGTAAACCGTTTCGTTTCACTTCCGGTTGTAGACGGTCCGGCTGTAACATTGATGAAGCAGACAGAGACTCTATAAGCACCAAGAGAGCAAACTCCAATTCACACGGCTTTGGTCTCAGCTACTATTATAGGTAATATGTGATGCATCAATATTATAATTATACTGTTTAATAACAATCAAAAACAATCAAAAAGTTGCTCGTAGCTGCTTTAACAAACAGGAAAGCAAACTAGTCACCTTTAGGTGACAGTCACCTTTTTGATCCCAAAATAGGGCACTTAATTGAATGATTTTGAGTGGTTTTGTGTCTGGCTTGGTATCTGTCACCTTTTTCACTCTGGAGAGTTTGCATCCCTGAACAAAGCATTATAAAGAACAAATCCCTCAGAAGAGATTAAGATATTAAAAACAACGTAACATTTCTCTTGATTGTTTGTTTTTAACAGAAGTTGTATGTAGGGATTTGAACTGGTGACCTTCTGGCCAAAAAGCTGCTGAAACTGATTTTATTTTGTCTCCTGTTTCTCTCAGGATGCAGCAGCAGAGAGCAGACTCTCCTGAGCCCAGCTGTGTGTCCATCAAGAGTGACCGCTCTATGCACCCTTTTCACTTCAAAGCTGGACAGCAGTCTACTGATCAGAAGTATTTATTTAAAACTGATGATCAAAACAGATGCTGTTGTCAGATTCACTGTCATCAGATATAGAGTTGGTCCAATCCTTCATCAAATCTAATCAGAGCAGTATTACACTGTGTGTGTGTGTGTGTGTGTGTGTGTGTGTGTGTGTGTGTGTGTGTGTGTGTGTGTGTGTGTGTGTGTGTGTGTGCGTGCGCGTGCGTGCGTATGTGTGTGTGTGTGTGTGTGTGTGTGTGTGCTGACATTATATGACCTAATACATCATGTCTTCTCAACAGAGTCGACCAGGAAAGGTCAGAGGTTTCCAGTGATCCGTCTGCCCAGGAGCATCAAACAGACCTGGACTCCATATTTAAGGTGTGTAAAGAAATAACACATTTTGCTTCAGCTACACACAAACCAGTGGTGGCCGGTGAGCTTGGAAATAGGGGAGGACACTAGCGCAGCGACCAAAGGTCGCCGCCGGAAAAAAATTGGGCGTTTTTTTTTTCTCGTGTGCACGCGCGCGCATGTGTGTGGGTGTATTTGCCATGTTTCCCATGCTGTCAAGCCTCTTAGCTTTCCACCCAGTGAGGAGCATTGCATTAGCACCCAGTGAGAGGACTACAGGACGGAACAGCACCTGGCACCATCTGCTGCTGATACTCTCACCCACAATCAGTTTTTGCCCAAAACGCCCAAATCTCATTTTAAATTAGCATTAGGATTAGACTGTTCCTTTTCTCATTATTTCATTTCTCAGAGTAAATACTGTATATTTATTTCGAGATTTTTGTCAATTATTTGTGCTATTATGGTTATAATTAGCCTAATTACTCACTTCTACACTATCTTAGATTGTGTTACTTATGGATGGCATGGAATTATAGTGAAAATAGATTATCCCCCCTTTTTGCTGGGGACCCCACTTTGAAAACCACTAGCTTAGGCTACAACTGTTGCAAGAAGGTGAATTTTCACACATTTTCAATGCAGATTGAGGACAAAATTAAGATGGATTGTCATCTGGTGCATTTTAACGTTAGGCGCACCCAGGAGAAAGAGAGTTGAAGTGGGAATAATTTCTGGCTGAGCAGTAATGCACCTCAAAATAAAATAGGCTAAGATATTTAGGCTACAGTTAGTCTGTCAGTAAAAGGCTTGATGGATGAACAAATCAATCAAAAACACTTCACTACGTCCAACATAGGCTACAAGATTCGTTGCAATTTGCTATGCAAATTGCAAATTGCGTGTTTCGTGCCACGCTGGTTCCGCGCTGCCAAATTCAGTTAAAAAATGTGCGAGTTTAAGATCGCCAAATGGCGGGCTATTCAGCATAAAACAATATAATACGAAAAAGTAGCACTGCTTGGTGGACGCCGAATTTAGTAGAAGACCCGGATAACTCGAACTGAATTGACTTACTTGAATATCCTGCTGTCTGTAGCCGGTGCGAGTGCAGCCGATGAGGATTACAAGTACCTTGGAGTGTACAGTGACAATAAACTAGACTGGGCTAAGAACTCTGATGCACTCTACAAGAAGGGGCAAAGCCGTCTCTACTTCCTGAGACGGCTGAGGTCCTTCAACGTCTGCCGGACCATGCTGAGGATGTTCTACGAGTCGGTAGTGGCTAGTGCCTTCCTGTACAGATGCAGCCACTCCCGTCGTGACAGATTTTTTTCATTACTTTGTGCTTGACGATGCGGTGACGTTTTTGAGATGGTTTGAGATGTGAATAATGGCATTCAACCACTAGGGGCCCTCATAGTCCATAATGTGTCTCTCACTGTTGCAGCAGTTTCAAGCTGCGGGGTCACAGTCCACGCAAACGTATTTGTTCTTCCGGTTCAGCGCTAGTTGTCCTATGTGGCTTACTAACATAGCTGCTAGTTATGTTATATGGCAGTAAAATGCTACAGAATGACCAAATTGATATAACTTTTAACCATTTCGAGTAACAATGTTTCCATACGGATCACCAGCGTTAGTTTGTTTATAACGTGGCTATATTCATAACGTTTATATCTCGGATGCGTTATATACTGTCTGGTTAACGCCAACCTACAGTATGTGCCCTATCAGAGTTCGTTACGTTATTGTACAGTACACTAAACAAAACAACATGATAGCTGCAGCTGCGTCACTGTTAAGCGTTAAGTTTTAATGATTTGCAACTTGTTTTGTGTTGTAGCCTACAGGATTTGGTTCAAGCATATTGTATGGTGACATTGAATCAGTGTTAGCTTAGCGCTAGCTAGCTAGCAAACACTACGATCTGTGAATAGAATTGGCCTGCAGCCATTTCTAACTACTGTACAGTAGCTAGTTTTTCTCGAATTGATATAACGTTACAGTAGCATGGACCCATCTCGTTATGACAGTGGGGAGATGTTAGCTTTTAGGTTGATATACCTTGATCTTTACTACCTAACATCCGAAAAGCTAGTCACAATACTGTATTAATACCGACTAGTCACCTTTAGCTGACAGCCAAACTTTTCACCCTAAAATAGGAGGATTTACTGTATGAGTAGCCTAGTTTGATTTCTCCCCTGGTATCTATTCATTGTCACTAGCCTATGCATACAGTACATGAACCACCATCATTCAGTCAGTCAATCAATTGATCAACAACTTTATTAATCCAATTCGTTTTGAATAGTTTGTTGATGTAACAAATAGTAACATACAGTACAAGCAGATAGGCCTACAGTACACCAAATAGGTCAAATGTGAAAGAGAATCTATACTGTAAATGTTGGTCTGTAGACTGTAAACTTCTGTGGGCACTGGGCAGGGCTCTGCTAAACACTGCAGTGTATGAGATTAAAAAGTGACTTCTTCTGTTTTCTATGCAGGTATATAACACGTGGGCAAAATGCGGCATCCAACGTCCTCAAAGGAAAACAGAACCACCCACAAAAAGTCAATAAAAGACAGCATCACATTAATAAATCTAATCTGCTACATCCATTTGATTTGTATCACTATGATATCAGGAGATTAACAGGAGAAATTACCAATCACAGCGGGAGAGAGGGTTACAAATAGAGAGACCCGCACAAAAATCAGGAGTGTTGGCAGTTATCAGTCCAATGTGTTGACCTTTGCTTACTTTATATGTAAGTCAGTATGGCCCTCTGGAAAAAAATGTTTCCCACCCCTGATCTAGGTTAATAGACTTTCAGATATCAAGTATCGAAGTAGGTTTTGAGGTGTCTTCAGAATGACCAGCTTACTGTATCGGGTCACTCTTACATGTACATTATAGTGACTACGCTGTTGTATGTTATCTGCCAAATATATTTCCAGGCTGTATAGAGGATTATAGATTATCTAACATCAGCCATTGATAGATATTCCAATGTCTTTAAAGCTCTGTCATTGTTACTTAACCCTTAGTTAATATGGAACAATAAATGAGCTTGAATCGTCACAACTCTTATGACATCTGTATATCAAATGCTTTGTCACAGAAGAAGCTTTCTAAACCCAGAAAAAGTGCCATAAATTCACACACACAGTGCTAAAACATGCATCATCACACCAAGTTCTGTCAAAACGGTCACATTTGTACAATCAAAAGGATCTGTGGGTTGATTTCCTGCCCACTACCATCTGATATTGTCAGTGTTCCTGCAAAAAAAAATCATACACAATTCATTTAAACAGATGGACATTTGCTTGCATAGGAGTTATGAGTGTGCAGTCTGTTTCCTTTGTTTACAACTTAGAACAAAACAAAACATGCAAAGCCACTTTTGCCTGCTCCTTGGTTGACCCATTCAGGAAGCGCTCAAAGTTCATGTTTCCAAGACAACAAGCAACAAGCACCACAGCTGTTTGTTTGCGGAAGCCGAAAAATCCATTGAGCAAATCAGCGCAGCGTATTTAGACCACGTGCATGCACATTGCAACATCAACTGTTGAGTGGTTAATTTACATGGACCTCTTGCCAGCCTCAAGAATGAAATTTGTGGGGGGAAGCAGGACAACTGTTACCTTTCAGAACCGGTTTGACTGCTATTCTAACAGCATACAGTGATCAGCTAATTAGATGCATCACTCACCCCCCCCTCCCCCCCCCGCACAAAGGGCACGCACACACAGCACAGAATTAGATTTCACTCAATATAGACTTTCCTGATTTGAATCCAATCGAAATCGTTTGGCATCTTCTGAAAGATCACATACGAAAAGTGACCAAATTCACACAGTGCTAAAACATGCATCATCACACCATAGTTCTGTCAAAACGGTCACATTTGTACAATCAAAAGGATCTGTGGGTTGATTTCCTGCCCACTTCAGCAGAACTGAACGTGTGGCCTGGTTTAGTGGTGTTTGCTGACAACGCCACCTAGGTTTTTTTTGGCTAGAGCCTAGGAACTTAATAGACTCAAATATACAATGGAGGTTCGGCACAAGGGAGAGCAGTTTAAAATACCCAAGGACAGAGACAGAAGCAGCTTTTCCCAAATATAAATACCATTTATTGGTTAAAAAGTTTTCAGGGAAAAAAAGTTCTGTTGTTGCAAAAGCTTCATAGTTCAATGAAAATATTGTATGCTTTAAATCTAAAATTGTTCATGGATTACATTCTAATCTAACAAACCTATCAATTTAAAAGTCAAGCATGTTACCGTGGAAACAATTAAGCTTAGCCCAAAATCACAAATCAGAATGAGGGGGTCCCTGGTATATTTTCTATCTTGTAAGAGGTGCTTGGCTGACGCCAGCCAGGCCGACGTGTCCTCCACGCCCGGGCGGGGTCCGACCAGCCGCCCACAGTACCGCAGCAGCGTTCAGGCGATCCGCTGACCCACAGCGCTCTGGCTCCGTCTCCGCTCCGCTCCCTCAGAGCTTTGAGACCATCTTGCCACTCTTTTTGCTTTGGACGACACTGCTTACAGGCAGGCTCTGAAAAACAATGTAGAAACACAAAAATATTCTTCTTTCAGGTGACATAAATTTATGAATGTGACATATCCAAAGCGTCTTATGTTGACTATTTGTGAAGTCCCTCGGCGTGACTATACTGTATGTGAAAAGTAACAAGAGTTCGGCGGGGACGGCGGGGACGTGGCTGGCTCTGTCGGCTGCTGCGTGCTGTCTTTCGGCGGCTTGCTCTGGCTTCTCTCCGTCTCTGAGACATCAGAGTGAAATCCTGCTCAATCTGCAGACAAGATATACCTGTTAACATGGGGGCCAAAATTAAAAACAGTTCTGCAGCGCACACGCACTGCTCACGCAGACACTGTGTTCCAGCTGTTAGAATAAGAGCTTATATCCGGCTTCTCCAGCCGGGGGGAATGCATTCAAAATATTAGGTTTGAATCAATCTGGGAACCGAGAGTCTATTTGTATTTGAAAAATAGACTCTGGGACAGCCCTACCATTTTTCCCAGCTTCCTGTACAACAAAAGCACTCTATCTCTAGTTCCACCTCCAATGTGTGTTGAGTGCGTTTCCGTTCACATACTATAACAAAGCCTCACAAATGCACATTTTGTTTCACAGTTATGACTGCACTGAAGTTCGCACTGAAACATTTTGGGAAATGAAAACAAAAAAGAGCTAAATTAATTGGGAGTTATTTTTCTTTTTACGGTAGACTTTTCTTTGTGGGAAGCGAGGGGGGGCGGGGGGCGAGGCCTGAGCGCAGCGCGGCGCGTCCATGGAGATTTTTCTATCAGCGCGTCGGGTTTTGCTGCCTGTGCCTGTAAGATCTGCGTGGTAGGCTATCAGTGGATATCTGCTGTGATTGAGTCCTCACCGTCCTCATCATCGTAAAGTCGCCTTCAAAGCATGATGTTCGATTATAACGAACTAGTTGTGTGGCTTAGCCTTCCCAAATGTTGAGGGTAGTTTTTTAGAATTTAATATATAGAATTGGGAACGTCACATTCAATTTCAAATTGCTGACATGCACTAATTTTAGCTGCCTATAACATTTGCAAAGCTGAGCTTTTCAATAGCTTTGTAAATAGCCTACTGTTCTAGAGAAAGCCTCACGTCTTTTTCTGCCTCCCCTTCCCTTCAGTTTTATCCCAATTTAGAAATGCTTCTTTCTCTACACTTTTGTCTGTCTCTCACAGATCTTTGTTGTCACTCGACACTATTATTTGGTGTTGCTTAGCTGGAAACGATCATATTTTCACGCATGCACACTGTGACGAGAGAGGGACCATGAGTGTAGCCTATAGGCTACTACTGTATGCCCTGTCTGACAGCTTGCCCGCCGGGCGGAGTTGCCTCCTCCCGCTGGGTGAGACAGCTGTCTCGGTATGAACGGGCGTGCAGTGGGGGATGAGAGGAGCGCGAGCCGTGTGAAAACAGACGCGGGCACCAGCATTCAGGCGATCCACTGACCCACAGCGCTCTGGCTCCGTCTCCGCTCCGCCGCCGTCCGCTCCCTCAGAGGCGGCCTTTAAAAAGAGAAAGGCTGGCGAGTACGGGTGTCGAATCCCACAGTAAGAAAACTGCAATACTGTGATTGCAGAATGCAGATGAACGTAACTTGTGGCTTTATTGCAGGAACTCCCGACTAGGCAGACAGTGACACTATATCAAGGTGAGGTACTCACACAGACTGGGACAAGGCTCCAGGGACTGGGACGTGGCTGGCTGTCGGCTGCTGCGTGCTGTCTTTCGGCGGCTTGCTCTGGCTTCTCTCCGTCTCTGAGACATCAGAGTGAAATCCTGCTCAATCTGCAGACAAGATATACCTGTTAACATGGGGGCCAAAATTAAAAACAGTTCTGCAGCACACACGCACTGCTCACGCAGACACTGTGTTCCAGCTGTTAGAATAAGAGCTTATATCCGGCTTCTCCAGCTGTCGGGGAATGCATTCAAAATATTATGTTTGAATCAATCTGGGAACCGAGAGTCTATTTGTATTTGAAAAATAGACTCTGGGACAGCCCTACCATTTTTCCCAGCTTCCTGTACAGCGTGCCTTCCTGCCACTTCTGGCGCTCTTGGAACTTCTCTCGTACAGCCTGCATCCTTGATGGCAAATAAATTAATAAATGATCATTTCAATTGCATTATCACAAATATACACAGCAATTTAGTCATTTTAACAGTTACTAGTTAAGATATACAGTACAACTTGTGCATTATGAGGAGTGTTACAATTACAGTCGTATTACAAAAGCACTATCTCTAGTTCCACCTCCAATGTGTGTTGAGTGCGTTTCCGTTCACATACAGTACTGTACCTACTAGGGGTACTTGAGCAGCTTGCAGGGGGTACTTGGAATGATTGGGGAATACATTTTACCTCCAAAATGATAAATAAATATATATATATATATATAACCACAGTGCTGTGTACACCATGCAATACACGCTTCTGCAGTGGGTTGCACCAGCTGTGCGTAAGTTGAAACGTAAGCTAGTTTGAACGTAGCAGTTAGTGTGGACTTTACACCCTAACTTAAGACAGAACTTACGTTCAGCTGGTGCAACAGGCTGCAGTGGGCATTAACGTTAGTAAAACGTTAGTCAACCCAGTGCAGTGCTCCGTTCAGGCGTTGGACCGACCAGTGTGTCAAATTAACTTTTATGTCCATCTGCCGCTAGTAAAACTGTCACCCTACAGTCCTCTGTTTACACTCAGTCAACCACACGTGTCGCACCGAATGACAAAACTGCAACAGAAGTCGCCTACCCACGCTCTGTTCAGGGCAAAACACACGTGTCTCAAAGTCCGCTAGCAATTTAATACTCGTGTTGCACCGACCCACCTGGCGTTAATAACTTACTGTCGATAAACCACTACAAAGAGGTTTAATTAGTCAGTCCGATGCTAACGTAGCGTTAGCATGCTAACGTAGCGTTAGCATGTTATCAGCCCAGCCTGTTCAACAGATGGCTAGCGTTACATGTAGGTAACTGTGGCTACCTGTAATGTTGCAAATCAGTTTAACCTGACACATGTTAATCAATAATAAACTTACCTGGCATTTGATCCATCAAGTGAAGAAAAGGGCTTCCCAACTGCTTAATTATGTCCGTCCTATCTCTTAACGCTACTGTAGGCTATAGTATAGGGGGAGAAAAATGGCGACCGAATCGGAAATAAAGTGGGCGTTAGTAGGCGTGACCATGCTGTTTACCCCAATCATACCCCAATATAATTTTGTCTGGAACTTTGCGCTCACTCTGCAGGTAATAATTATGCTCCAAAAGGATTAAATATTACTATTTGAGAGGAAAATAATATTTACTCTGGGAAAAATACCCTCCAGTTTTTCCTGTGTACTAGGCTACTGACGGTGGACTGCTCTGAGAGGCAGGCGAATCACAGGGCGAAGTCAGTCTTTCAGAAAGCTAATCAGACGGTGTGTTTTTGCGCCTCCTGGTGGGTGAAAACAGAAGTGGACTTACAGGGTGAAAAAAAAATATTCCCACCGCAGCACTGCCGCACGTTGCGCGCAGGACAGTCGCGGGGAAGTGGTCTCAGTTTGGCTGGCTGCATCTGTATGCTATTGTGTGCTGGGGCAGCAGGCTGAAGGCAGCAGATGCCAACAGACTCAACAAACTGATCCGTAAGGCCAGGGACATTGTGGGGCTGGATCTGGGCTCTCTGACTGCGGTGTCAGAGAAGAGAACGTTGTCCAGGCTACGCTCCATCATGAACAATGACTCGCATCCACTCCATGACGTGCTAGTCAAACACAGGAGCACGTTCAGTGAAAGACTGATTCCACCTAGATGCAAGACGGAGAGGCACAGGAAATCATTCCTGCCTGTGGCCATTGGTCTATTTAATGCCTCTCTTAAAAGAGCACCTCGGAGACGCTCAGTCTCCCTGAGACTGAGCCAGCCGATAGGTTAACTGTGCCTGGCTGAGCCACGTGTAACGTATAGGGCAAGCCGACTTAATATAAATCACGTGCAATATGTGCAATATGTCACAGGCAATAATGTTAATTGACACGGAATGTATATACTTACTCTACGTATTGGTATTTCGCTACTTAGACATTCTACTTATTTTGTGCTTTTGCTTCTATCGCATTACTAGTTATTCTATGCTATGTTGTGTTTTTCTGCTTACTGCTTAATATTGCATTACTACGGTTTATTTTATTTTTATTTTTATTTTATTTATGCTATGTGTGTTCTGTGAGCGAGCTACTGTAACTTGTCCCAATTTCCCCCCGGGGATCATTAAAGTCTTTCTGATTCTGATTCTGATTCTGATTAAATTATCCCAGTGTTTGCTTCTGAGCCTCTGTCCTCCGTGTGTACCACGCTGCCCTCTCTAAACTCTGCGTAATACAATGCAACGACTGTCTGCCTTGTGAGCTAACTTACTGCTTGATAATATAAAACATAGGAAAAGAGAAAGGGGAAAATATAGGTGCTACTGTCTGTAAATCTATCTATTAGCCTGTCAGGTCTTCATTTCCTGTATTTCCAATGGAGCGCTGCGGATTCAACAAGATTTTCAGACGTAGGCTATTCAGCATTGGACAATACAGAATGTCAATCAATGTCAGCAATCTATCCAACCAACAACCAATTAGATTTCACCTGGTTTCACCGGCCGGGCTAAGGGCGTGCGAACTTCCAGCTCAATCTGATTTGTTGGAAAACACATCACTCTCGTGTTCTCTGTGAATTGCAAGTGTGTTTCAACCAATCTTATTTTTTCATTAGATAAATTACCAAATAAATAAACGCCCACAGGGCGAATGTTTTTTTAATCCCCTCCCCCATGCTGGGACCAGGGCCAGAGTGACTCTCTGCATGGAGCTCAGTTCAGTTCAGTTCAGGTCACTGTTGTTGAAGATTTTAAGCATATAAGAATATAATGAATGAAAAAATGAGCGTCTGCACATAAGAAAAAACACATTTGATTGATATTTTATTATTAAAAAAAAAGTGAAAAATGAAAAATGAAAAATGAAAAATATATAAAAAAAAAAAAATTATAATATTTTTTTTATATAAAATCCCCAATCTAATAGAGGAGGACCATCCTCCTATGCCTCACTGGAAAAACCTCCTCTGACACAAACACACCTTGTTCTTCACCATCAGCTGAAATCAACCTGTTAGTACTAAGAACAAGAAAGAAAGAAAGAAAGAAAGAAAGAAAGAAAGAAAGGGAGAAAAGAAAGAAAGTCCACAGCCCAGATGTTCTACTTTCACAAAAATGTCTTTAAAATTGTTCAAAAATAAAGTTTGTTAGGTCGCTATAGAGGCCAAAAACTCGCCACTGGGGAGACGTGGTGGTTACGCCCCACTCCGTAACCAGGAAGTAGCTGTGGACTGAGGCAGGAAGTGATGTCCACACAATATTAGAGCCGTTATTATGCCTCCGCCGGCGATAGCCAGGCCGGAGGCATTATGGATCCGGGTTGTCCGTCCGTACGTACGGCCGTCCGTCCGTCCGTCCGTACGTACGGCCGTCCGTACGGCCGGCCGTCCGTACGTACGTTTGTTAACGCGATATCTGAGGAACGCCTGGACGGAATTTCATCAAATTTGCCTCAAACATCGACTTAGACTCAAGGATGATCTGATTAGATTTTGGTGGTCAAAGGTCAAAGGTCAAGGTCACTGTGACCTCTTGAACGCCATTTTCAAGCTTGTTAACGCAATATCTCAGGAATGCCTTGACGGAATTTAATCAAACTTGTCTCAAACATCGACTTGGACTCAAGGATGAACTGATTAGATTTTGGTGGTCAAAGGTCAAAGGTCAAGGTCACTGTGACCTCTCGAACGCCAATTTCAAGCTTGTTAACGCGATATCTCACGAATGCCTTGACGGAATTTAATCAAACTTGTCTCAAACATCGACTTGTACTCAAGGATGAACTGATTACATTTTGGTGGTCAAAAGTCAAAGGTCAAGGTCACTGTGACCTCTCAAACGCCATTTTCAAGCTTGTTAACGTGATATCTCAGGAATGCGTTGACGGAATTTAATCAAACTTGTCTCAAACATCGACTTGGACTCAAGGATGAACTGATTACATTTTGCTGGTCAAAGGTCAAGGTCACTGTGACCTCTCAAACGCCATTTTCCAGCTTGTTAACGCGATATCTCACGAATGCCTTGACGGAGTTTCATCAAATTTGCCTCAAACATCGCCTTACACTCAAGGATGATCTGATTAGATTTTGGTGGTCAAAGGTCAAGGTGAACTCTCGAACGCCATTTTCAAGCTTGTTAACGCGATATCTCAGGAATGCCTTGACAGAATTTAATCAAACTTGTCTCAAACATCGACTTGTACTCAAGGATGAACTGATTCGATTTTGGTGGTCAAAGGTCAAAGGTCAAGGTCACTGTGACCTCTCAAACGCCATTTTCCAGCTTGTTAACGCCATATCTCATGAATACCTTGACGGAATTTCATCAAATTTGCCTCAAACATCTACTTAGACTCAAGGATCAACTGATTACATTTTGGTGGTCAAAAGTCAAAGGTCAAGGTCACTGTGACCTCTCAAACGCCATTTTCAAGCTTGTTAACGTGATATCTCAGGAATGCGTTGACGGAATTTAATCAAACTTGTCTCAAACATCGACTTGGACTCAAGGATGAACTGATTACATTTTGCTGGTCAAAGGTCAAGGTCACTGTGACCTCTCAAACGCCATTTTCCAGCTTGTTAACGCAATATCTCACGAATGCCTTGACGGAATTTAATCAAACTTGTCTCAAACATCGACTTGGACTCAAGGATGAACTGATTACATTTTGGTGGTCAAAGTTCAAGGTCACTGTGACCTCTCACACACCCAATTTCCAAGCTCTGTAACGCAACATCACAGGAGCGCCTTGACGGAATCTCTTCCAATTTGCCTCAAATGGCGATTTGGACTCCAAAATGAACTAATGGCGGAGGCATAAGTCCGCGTTGCGGTCGTTCTAGTTGTAAAACTAGAACCTTTTGCGCTGTGGGTCAACATTTATATTTCATAATGATTTAGGAGCTCATGTTGAATCTCCATGCTGCATTCTTTACATCAGTGCAAGATGGAGTGGAAAATTTTGTCTGCAGATTTCAGTATGAAGGTTTAATATTATTCTGTTCCAGCTGCTTGAGGAGAACATCATCACCTTTGTGAAGAAGGAGCTGAGAGGGTTCCAGAGCGTTCTGAGTCCAGATGAGGCAGAATGCCCAGAGAGTCAGAGGGAGGATGAGGAGGTGGTGGACGGTGAGGAGGAAGAGCAGAGGAGGAGCAACAGAGAGGCTTTTCTAAACATCACACTGCTCTTCCTGAGGAGAATGAAGCAGGAGGAACTGGCTGAGGAGCTGCAGAGAAGTAAGAGTCTTTAACAGGAAATGTTCACATTTCTCATGTTTACTGAAACATCTGCTCATTGTTCAATTGTTCTTTCAGAAACTCAACATCAACATCCACAACAACAACACAAATCCAGTCTGAAGGAGAAGTTTCAGTGTTTGTTTGAGGGGATTGCTAAAGCAGGAAACCCAACATTTCTGGATCAGATGTACACAGAGCATTACCTCACAGAGGGAGGGAGTGGAGAGGTCAATGATGAACATGAGGTCAGACAGATTGAAGCAGCATCCAGGAAACCAGCCAGACCAGAAACAACAATCAAATGTGACGACATCTTTAAACCCTTACCTGGAAGAAACAAACCAACCAGAACATTGATGACAAAGGGAGTGGCTGGCATTGGGAAAACAGTCTTAACACAAAAGTTTACTCTGAACTGGGCTGAAGAGAAAGTCAACCAGGATATAGAGTTCATATTTCCATTCACTTTCCGAGAGCTGAATCTGGTGAAAGGGAAAAAGTTCAGCTTGGTGGAACTTCTTCATCACTTTTTTCCTGAGACCAAAGAAGCGGGAATCTTCAAGTTTGATAAGTTCCAGGTTGTGCTAATCCTTGACGGTCTGGATGAGTGTCGACTTCCTCTAGACTTCCAGAACAACGAGATTGTGACTGATGTCACAGAGTCGACCTCAGTGGACGTGTTGCTGACAAACCTCATCAAAGGGAAACTGCTTCCTGCTGCTCGGCTCTGGATGACCACACGACCTGCAGCAGCCAATCAGATCCCTCCTGAGTGTGTTGACGTGGTGACAGAGGTGAGAGGCTTCACTGACCCACAGAAAGAGGAGTACTTCAAGAAGAGATTCAGAGATGAGCAGCAGGCCACGAGAATCATCTCCCACATCAAGGCTTCACGAAGCCTCCTCATCATGTGCCACATTCCACTCTTCTGCTGGATCACTGCTAATGTTCTGGAATATGTGTTGAGAACCAGTGAGAGAGAAGACCTGCCCAAGACCCTGACTGAGATGTACATCCACTTCCTGGTGGTTCAGTCCAAACTGAACATCAAGTACCATGAGAGAGCTGAGACAGATCCACACATGATTCTTTCTCTGGGAAAACTGGCTTTTGAGCAGCTGGAGAAAGGCAACCTGATCTTCTATGAAGCTGACCTGAAAGAGAGTGGTATTGATATCACAGCAGCTTCGGTGTACTCAGGGGTGTTCACACAGATCTTCAAAGAGGAGTGTGGGCTGTACCAGGACAAGGTCTTCTGCTTTGTCCATCTGAGCATTCAAGAGTTTCTGGCTGCTGTTCATGTCACCATCTCATTCATTGACTCTGGTGTCAATCTGCTGTCAGAACCACAATCAACCTCCACAGACAAATCTGTCAATCTGCTGTCAGAAAACCAGTCGTCCTCCACAGACAAATCTGTCAATCTGCTGTCAGAAAATCAGTCAGAAAATCAGTCAACCTCCACAGACAAATCTGTCAATCTGCTGTCAGAGAACCAGTCAGAAAATCAGTCAACCTCCACAGACAAATCTGTCAATCTGCTGTCAGAAAACCAGTCAGAAAATCAGTCAACCTCCACAGACAAATCTGTCAATCTGCTGTCAGAGAACCAGTCAGAAAATCAGTCAACCTCCACAGACAAATCTGTTAATCTGCTGTCAGAAAACCAGTCAGAAAATCAGTCAACCTCCCACACTGCTGACTATTCTGAATCAATGTCCAGCAAAGGGTTTATGAGTAAATGGCCATTCTCCCTTTTGAAGAAAGAAAAACAAAGAAGCAAGAAAAAAAAGGAACAGCCAAGAGCCATGTTAGACGAGCACACGTTGGAAAATAAACCCGAAACTATCTTCTACCAGAGTGCCATGTTAGACGAGCACACGTTGGAAAATAAACCCGAAACTATCTTCTACCAGAGTGCCATGTTAGACGAGCACACGTTAGAAAATGAACCCGAAACTATCTTCTACCAGAGTGCCATGTTAGACGAGCACACGTTAGAAAATAAACCAGAAACTATCTTCTACCAGAGTGCTGTGGACAAGGCTTCACAGAGTCCAAATGGTCACCTTGACTTGTTCCTCCGCTTCCTCCTGGGTCTTTCACTGGAGACCAATCAGACTCTCCTACAAGGCCTGCTGCCACAGGTAGGAAGTAGCTCACAGACCAATCAGGATACAGTCCAGTACATCAAGGAGAAGATCAGGGAGAATCTGTCTTCAGAGAGAATGATCAATCTGTTCCACTGTCTGAATGAGCTGAATGACCAGTCTCTTGTGAAGGAGATCCAAGACCACATGAGTTTTGGAAGTCTCTCCACAGGCAAATTCTCCCCTACCGAGTGGTCGGCTCTGGTCTTCATCTTATTGTCATCAGAAGAAGACCTGGATGTGTTTGACCTGAAGAAATACTCTGCTTCAGAGGAGGTTCTTCTGATGCTGCTGCCAGTGGTCAAAGCCTCCAATAAAGCTCTGTAAGTGCATACCAACTGGATAGATTCAATATATGTTGTGAGGAGGGAAATAAACATTTTCATTGTTTATTTTTCATCACTATTTCTCCATCAGGCTGAGTGGCTGTCAGCTGTCAGAGAGAAGCTGTGAAGCTCTGGCCTCAGTTCTCAGCTCCCAGTCCTCTAGTCTGAGAGAGCTGGACCTGAGTAACAACGACTTGCAAGATTCATCAGTGAAGCTGCTGTCTGTTGGACTGCAGAGTCCACACTGTAGACTGGAGACTCTCAGGTCAGGATCACTGTTACTGTTCAACAGCCTGTTTAAATTCTGTTTTACATGCACATTAATATCAGTGACAATACCTGAACTCTCATTTTCCTGCTGATGTGATGTGAAACGCAACATTTAGCTCTACTCTGTCTTCTCTGAGAGAACATGTCATTATTTTCTCACCTCACTGTCTCTTGTTGAAATAGAAAAGTTCACTTGCAAAAACAGATATCTTTGTACTTTTTATTCTTTTTTTAATACACTATAAATATTGTGGGCTTCACACGCTCCTTTCTAGCTGAACTGGCAGCGTTCATTTCTACTGAGCCTCGCTGGTTCACGTGCTGTCGTATGCAAGTGGGCCGCGTGGCACCCCTCGCCTTATAGTAGTGAGATGTATTTACATCATTATTTTTATTTTTTGTATATTTTTATTATAAATCATGCAGTAATTAAAACATTTTCACCTAATCATGTTCACATAAATTATCTAAATATTTTTTATGTACATTCCAGGGAGTATCAAACAGGTGTTGTTATTTCACTTCAAGAATGTCATTCATATGTATTTGCAAATTAACTCTTCTTGAGTCAAGAACTAAAATGAAAAAATGAACCCGATCCTTGGGTCAACTGTTAATATTGGGGACAATAACAATTTCTGCATTATCATAATTAATTTCTGAGGAGTGTACTATTGAAAAAATCCAACATGTAACTCTTTTTAAAGAAGTTTATACTGAAAAGCTTCTCAGAAAACCTGTATAAAATCAGTGGTGAACCGTGCCTATCAGAACCGGGCCTTCTATAATGTAACCCACCCACCCACCCACGCACGCACGCACACAGGCAATAAACCCAAATGTAAAATATATATTATACATACTGATCAAACCTGGTCCAAAGCCGAATAACTAAAAATCATGCAATGCTGGGATCAAGTGAATAAAACAGCTTAAAAAGAATGTCCCACTCTGACACACACACACACACACACACACACACACACACTATACCCTACTGTACGTGCAAGTCTGAGGTCTCTCTCTGTGCGCACTGCGTGCTTCTTTACGCATTGGTGAGGGCATGAACAGGCTATTGGAAAGACTACATGTCCAAGATCTATGATGAGTTGTCTTCCATAGCCAGCTTAGTTCGCTGTATCGTTACACACAATAATTACTCCACTACTCCTCCTCAGCTATGAAAATTACATTAGGCTACATAAATGGTAAATGGCCAATGGCCTGCATTTATATAGCGCTTTACAGTCAGTAGGTACATTCACCCATTCACACACTACCACGGGAGCAATTTGGGGTTCAGTGTCTTGCCCAAGGACACTTCGACATGCAGACTGGAGGAGCCGGGAATCGAACCACCGACCTCTTTTATCCAAAGCGATTAGTGGACGACCCGCTCTACCTCCTGAGCTACAGCCGCCCCGCACATAAACAAATGGCTGTCACTGTCAATAACACAATTCCCCCTGCACACCGACAGCAAGCTGCCCCAGCGACACCACCAGCAATAAAATAAAATAAAATTATAACTTACCAATGACGTTCACAGTGGTTCACTTGAAGACAAAACCCAAATCCACCAAAAAGCAACAAGCAACCCACCGCACAGCACAGCACCGCACAGCAGTAATATAGCCTCTTGTGCCCAACTGCATGTAAACTAAGGGTTCCCAGTTGCTAGCCTGGAACTGGTGAAAATATAGCTTTTTGCAGGTTGATAGCTCTAATGTTATCCTTTGGTTTGAACCATGGATGTATTAAAAGAACGGTTTGAACAGGCATCTTGAAAACTCCGCCAAACTTCCTTCTTCTCCGAATAATCATTAACTCCTCCCTCCTTGTTGTCCGTCTCATCTCCTGGTTGGCTTGTCTTCGCAAATGCCTCGAAATATCCCACCCACAACTCAACTAATTGTGATTGGCTAACCCCACAACTCAATGGAATTCTGATTGGTTAAAACACCTGTCATCAAAATTATCTTCCCCATGTCATGACTAGATTCGGGTCTTCGCGAAGGGTTGCTGGCTTGCTGTCAACAAATCCCATTTGCCTGTGGGGGTTGGTCCAAATATTTAACCCCATATTTGCTGAAACAAAGTGAGTGCAAGATCATAGCAATTTACGGACATGTTTACTGTTATTTCAGTGAATAAAAACGAATAAATATCAAATACAAATAATTTATTAGGGGGGGAATTATTTCAATTTCTTCTTGGGCCTTCACTGAATACCTAGAAGGCACAGACGGTTCGCCACTGTATAAAATCATCAACCGTAAACAATCAAACTGATTTAGACCTGGGTGATATGGATGAAAATGTTATCACGATTCAAATTTCCATATCAGGTCATGGAGTTTTATCACAGTATATGCTAGCCTAAAATCACTGTTTCTGTCGTTTTTCTTCTGAATAAAAGTTGAATAGATTCTAATGTTAACTTTGATTTAAAACACTTTAAAACACAGTTATTTATTGCTGCAATAAAACTAAACATGAAACAAAAATAAATAAGAAGAGACAACAAGCAGAAGTGAAAATTAAATGAACGCCTGTTCTTCCAGTATGATCTGAACACATCAGAAAGCCAGCACGCAGCACAGTGATGTAAACATGACTGAGGGGACTGAAGTGCAGAGACAGAAACTCAACACAAAGAATATATAAACTGAAAATAGTCTTTACTTCAAAAATGCCCGTGAACAAAACAGCAAAACAAAACTATTTTCTTGGTATCTCAAGTTAAAGTGGTGAAATCCAAGACTGAGCAAAGAGCAACTGAGAGCAGCAACTTAATATCAATACAGGACAGAGGACAGATGAACACAGTAAACAGAGAAGAGAGTGAGCAGCGCTAAGAAAACATCATCATGTCCTTACGCTACTAAATGCATGTGTTTGGTTCTTTCAAGTGAGGAGAAGAGAACAGGACAGTATAGAACAGTGATTCTCAACCCTTTTCATATCAAGGACCCCTAATCTGCTCCACAATAGAGCCACAGACCCCATAAAGCCATATAAACATGAAGTGTGGACTATGCCCGTTGAATCAGGTGCAGGTATTTCCCAGAGTTACTCTTCCAGACAAGACGCAGTGTTGTTTCCACACATGAGGTAAATCCTCTGGTGTAGAGACTAGAGAGAGGGAGGGGGGGTGTAGAGACTAGA
This sequence comes from Poromitra crassiceps, assembly GCF_964638095.1. Lineage (NCBI taxonomy): Eukaryota > Metazoa > Chordata > Actinopteri > Beryciformes > Melamphaidae > Poromitra > Poromitra crassiceps. Next base: position 63,018,697 of record NC_139626.1, on the reverse strand, counting down.
GAGTGTGTGTGTGTGTGTGTGTGTGTGTGTGTGTGGGGGGGGGGGTGTAGAGACTAGAGAGGAGGGGGGGGGTGTAGAGAGTAGAGAGGAGGGGGGGGGTGTAAAGACTAGAGAGGAGGGGGGGGTGTAGAGACTAAAGAGGAGGGGGGGGTGTAGAGACTAGAGAGGAGGGGGGGATGTAGAGAGTAGAGAGGAGGGGGGGGGGGTGTAGCGACTAGAGAGGAGGGGGGGGTGTAGAGACTAGAGAGGAGCGGGGGGGTGTAGAGACTAGAGAGGAGTGGGGGGGGTGTAGAGAGGAGGGGGGGTGTAGAGACTAGAGAGGAGGGGGGGTGTAGAGAGTAGAGAAGGAGGGGGGGTGTAGAGAGAGAGGAGGGGGGGGTGTAGAGAGTAGAGAGGAGGGGGGGGTGTAGAGACTAGAGAGGAGGGGGGGGCGGTGTAGAGACTAGAGAGGAGCGGGGGGGTGTAGAGACTAGAGAGGAGGGTGGGGGTGTAGAGAGTAGAGAGGAGGGGGGGTGTAGAGACTAGAGAGGAGGGGGGGTGTAGAGAGTAGAGAGGGGGGGGGGTGTAGAGAGTAGAGAGGAGGGGGGGGTGTAGAGAGGAGGGAGGGGGGTGTAGAGAGGAGGGGGGGGGTGTAGAGACTAGAGGGAGGGGAGGTGGAGACATTAGTGTGCTGCACACTAGTCTGCAGACTCCAGCCAGGAATATTGTTTATGCGAGACAGACTTTTAAAGACATTTTTCAATGTAGACTATACATCAGAGATATATTTCAGAAAGCAATTCTCCACTCCATGAAAAACCACCTACACATTATTCAAGCGATAACATTCTTAGACATTACCGTTTGCTTTATTTTGTATGTAATTGGCCAAGTTATTAGTTAGTTAATTTATTGGCTAGAAATTCTGCCAGGTTACAGACACTAGGCGCCAAAGCTTTCTCCTTCATTTGGAGGAGAAAATTATCCTGAAATGAAGATTGATTGACAGCTGCCATGTCTGTAATGCTGTGGTATTGGACCCAGGAGCAGAGATGACAGAGTCAATAATCAGTTTTAAATCTTTTACTGATTTTCAAGAATTCACAAAAATAAACAAGGAAACTGAAAGCCTTCTTAAACAGGGTCGGGTGGCCAACAATAAACTAAAGATAGAAGGCAGGCAGGTTCAGTCCAGACGCTTGGAAACAGGTTTCCCAGAAGGCCGGGTTTAGTCCAGAGAACAGTTCACAAGAGCGCTCGGACAGGAACAGGCAGTGGCACAGCAGCTGTGAAACAACGATCAGCAACGGGGTCTGAAAGCAGAGAGGGTTATATAGGCGGCCAACCAGGTGCAGACAATAATATGAGTTAGCAAGAGATGATGTCACTGTTTTCTAATAGGCAGCTTTCTCCCGCTGCTCCGCTCAGTGCGGGATGACTGTCCAGCACCATGGACAGCAACGGCTTGGCCTCCGCGCGCCCTGGCCGTTTCAGCACCTCGGATCGTTCCTCTGCTGCAGCCTGGCGCGCCGTCATTGACACTCGTTCCCAGGGTTGTGTCAATGTCGCGATATGATTGGTTGAAATGGGGTAGAAATTTGATGATGTGACAGCAAAGTCTAGATAACTGTAGAAGATTAATGAATGAAATCTTGAAAAATTAACTTTTGATGTCAAAAAGTAAAGAAATTTGATTTTTGCTAATTGTTTTGCACACATTAATAAATAGGTGCACTGAAGTGAATACCCAGGTATTTGAACAAAAAACAAAACACACATTTTTGGGTTCAGCTCGACTTAAAAAAAAAAGGTTGAGAAAGCAACACATTAAAACACAATACATAATACAAATCAATCAATGAGGAAACGACATGGTTAAAAAAAAATACAATACATACAGTAGTTATCACAGGTTAAAAGCACTTTTGAACAGGTGAGTTTTGAGTAGTGACTTGAATGTGGACAGATTGGAGCAGTCTCTGATATGTTTGTGGAGTGAGTTCCAGAGGGAGGGGGCAGGTCCGGCACTTGGTCATGGGTGGTGGGGACAAGAGGTTTGCATCTGAGGAGCGGAGGCTACGGGAGGGGGTATGGTAATGGAGCAGGTCAGACAGGTAGGAGGGGGTGTGGTGATGGAGCAGGTCGGACAGGTAGGAGGGGGTATGGTGATGGAGCAGGTCAGACAGGTAGGAGGGGGCCTGGTTATAGAGGGCTTGTGTGAGTGAGGAGGAGGACTTTGAACTGGATGTGCTCTGGGATGGGGAGCTAATGGAGGTTATGGAGGACAGGGGTGATGTGGTCACGGGAGCAGGTGTGGGTGAGCAGACGAGCGGCAGAGTTCTGGATGTACTGGAGTTTATTGAGGAGTTTGGATGTTGTGCCATATTGATTGATTGATTGATTTTTATTTGACAGTTGTTAAAATACAAATAGATCAAGACCTCATTGGCCACACCATCAGTATCACATTATCAGAGGAATTAAACACAATAAAGTCCAGGACTTATTTCCATTGTGGTCCCCGTATGTAGAAACAAATGGTTGGCACAAACAGGCCCCATTGTAAATAATTACAATAAATACAAACAATATAAAAACAAGACCAATATAAAACAATATAAAAACTAGCAATATATGAAGAGGAGAGGACTAAGCACCGAACTCTGGGGGACGCCTTGGGACAGAGGAGCAGTGGAGGAGGTGCAGTTATTTAGGTTGATAAATTGTTGTCTATCTGTGAGATATGACCTTAGCCAGCAGAGGGCAGTACCGGTGATCTTGAGGGTGGATTCGAGGCAGGAGAGAAGAATGGAGTGATTGATGGTATCAAAGCTGCAGTGAGGTCAAGGAGGATGAGGATGCTGAGGTGGCTGGAGTCGGAGGAGAGGAGGAGGTCATTGGTAACTTTTAGGAATGCTGTTTCAGTGCTGTGTTGTGAGCGGAAGCCGGATTAAAATGGTTCAAATAGGTCATTGGAGGTGAGGTGGGTTTTGATTTGAGAAGAGACAGAGAGGAAATTGCTCATACTGTCAGGGTTGAGTCCGGGTTTTTTCAGGATGGGGTGACAGAAGCCAGTTTGAGTGTTTGGGGGACTGAACTAGAGCTGAGGGAGGAGTTGATAATGTTTGTGATGAGTGGAGCGATATTGGGGACACAGGGGAAAACTGAGACAGGGGCTGAGTCGGGGGGGGGAGGAGTGCCAGATGGAGGGGTGGAGAGGGGGACAGCCTGGCATTCCGAAATGTCGGCACTCCGAAATACCAGCATTCCGACAAAATTGTCGCAATGGAGATCTGTCTCGCCATTGCGAAAGAACCCTAACCCTAACCCTAAACCTAACCTCCTGCAGACCCTAAACCTAACCTCTCCCACCCCCAACGCCTAACCTAACCTCCCCCAGAACCTAAACCTAAACCTAACCTCTCCCACCCATGTAGGCTAAATAACTCAAGATGCTATGTCGGAATGGCGGACCTAATATCTTTCGCAATGCGGAAACCTTTTTTGGAGATAAAAAGGGCCGCCCTCCGAAAGCATAGCAATGATCGGAATGCCGACACTTCGGAATGGCGAGAGGACCCCGGTGGAGAGAGCAAGGGAGGGGCCAGGTTGCTGTAGATGGTATTGATTTTTGTTTGGAAAAAATGTAGGAAAGAGTTGCACTTATCAACTGTGAAGGATGTGGAGGTATTGTCACTGGGTTTGAGAAGTTTGGAGCTGGAATGAATGAGGTGGGAGTAGGTGGACCAGGCTGTGTTGAGAGAGTCTTTCTATTGTTGAAGATAGTCCGTGTAGGCTTGGTGGTGCACTGTTAGACTGGTTTTCTTAGTCTTTCAAGTTGTCGTTTGCGGGTTTTCATTTGGTGGAGTTCAGGGGTGTACCAGGGAGCTGAGTGCGTAAATGAGACTGTTTTGGTTTTGATGGAGGCCAGATGATCGAGACAGGAGGAGAGTGTGTTGTTGTAATGGAGAACAGAGGGATTATCAGATGGCGGCAGAGAAGAGCCAGACATTGTACTGGCAAGAGAGGCTGAGAGATCTGAGATGGATTTGAGATTTCTGAAGGTTATTGTGCGTTTGTCTTGTTTGAGTGAAGTCTGGATATGTTCAGAGGCCTGTACTACAAAGTAAGATTTAGGTTGATCCTGATAAGTTTGGGTTTAAACCTGGTTTAGCCGTAATACAAAGCAAGTTAACTTCTTACCGACATATATTTCCATAGCAACTTATGCTTCACACTTAACCTGGTCCGCAGCAGGTTAAGTTGCAAGGATAAGATTAGACCTTAAATACACTGCCCACGAACCAATCGAATCAGCAGTTTGGAAAAATGGCCAACCCCTTTCTGGATGAGTTTCCCATCGAGGAAGGAGCACAAATTGTAATGTTGAATTAATCAAGGAGTAAAGCCTTGCACTTGTTGCAGGCTACATTTTAATTAAGCCCTACTTAACACGTTAAGTGCCATAGCCGAGATAATTCGTCTTACATAATCCAACGCTTGAGTGCCAGAGCCGAGTTTACTCGTCTTACATAAACATTTTTTTTTTTTGACGGTGGGACATCAATCAACAACTTTTACATCTTCGAGATCACTATTGGAGCAAGAGAATGTGTATAATCTATTTTACCGACCCACTAAGTGTTGACAGTGCTCCCCCAGACGACCCGAAATCAAAGAAAAAACTGCCGCGGGAGCAAGCCATTCAAGGAAATGGCGAGGCGATTTTACAGTAATCCATTTCAGACTTGTCTTGGCCGAGAGCGGCCGCGCGCAGGCAGCAGCACACAGAGAGCGGAGAGCGATTTGCAAAATAGATTATAGGTGAAACACACTTTGAAACACCTCAGAAAGGCCAGAATCAACATCTGCCCATCGCCCACGCATTCCCCGGCCCATCTTGACTCGCACAAGGAGCGTCCGCACGCAGGCAAGCAGGCACGCAGGCAGGCAGGCAGGCAGCAGCAACGCGCTTCTGACACGCCCGCTGTAAAGCCAGGAGGAAGGAGGAGAAGACACACGGAGGGAGGAGTTTGAATGAGAGGGGTGTTTCCTGTTGTTATGGAGGAAATTACTGTTCAAAACTATTGTTTAGAATGTCTGACGGTCTTACTGATGCCAAAAATGAATGGTTAAAGTGACTGTTTCACAAAAAGCCATTTATCTCTGAATAAATTTCCAGACGCTGAAACCATGCTGTACTCAACGGCTAATATCTACATAACTACTAACTCTGCAAACTAACTCTTTTAGACAGAGAAAGCACACATTCTATTAGTTATTTTTAGATGATTGGTGTTCATGAATTCTTAACAGAAAATAATCCTCGGCTGTTGTAAAATGAGCCAGAATCGTCAAAAACACCCCTGGCACAACTTACCTACAGGATTGAAAACATGACTGGCACTCAATGTGTTAAGTTACCACTTTGGAATATGTTTTTATATATTCATTTTTGTGCTCTCAAGTAGCCTAGATACGTTGTTTGACCCCGCTGATCGATTGCAGCTGAATAGTGAGTGGAGAAATATCACTAAACCGGCATAAAAAGGTTACATAAACGTCTCCAAAGCGCACGGTGCCGTGTGCGCAACGGAGCTGAGACTGACGTTGGATTGGAATTGAAATGGTGATACATGCTAGAATAGCCTACTACATCTAAGCAATTTAATATGGGATCACCTGCACACAGGCGATCCCATATTAAGATGATTCATATCTAGGCTACTCCTGCATTTTGCAGCTGCAACTGTGTTGCTTTTGGCCTGTATGATTTATTTATTTTATTTAACCTTTATTTATCCAGGTTAGCCTCATTGAGATTAAGAATCTCTTTTTCAAGAGGGACCTGGCCAAGAAAAGCAGCATACAATTACACAAGTTGCAGACGCCACAACAAACATCTCATAACATTACAAAACTACATGGTACACACACACATTCAGTGATTCATAAAGCAAGTAAAACTATGAAGAAAAAAAACAGTTGCAACTTTCACCGTCCTCCCTACCTTTAACCATCGTTTTAAAAACATTTAATGAGACCAGCTCCTGCAATTTCAGGTCCTTCTGGAGCTCATTCCATGCCGTCGGTGCCGTGATGTGATTGAACTTCATATTTCCAGCATCATTATATGAAATATGGAGATATGCGACTCTGCTGACAATAGCCTATATATGTGACCACAAAATAGGCAATTTTTTATAGGCTAAATGAAATCTATGCCCGCACGTACCGTGTCGATTCAGTTCAGAAGCATTATTTTATTTTATTATCATTCTTTTTTTTATTGATTAGCCTATAGGAATTATTCAATCTGTGCGACTAAACACATCATGAGATCATTATTATTCATTGAGCCTAAATGGTCTATACTGTACATACGGATTTTGGACTGAGATAGATTACACATTGCTTCCACAAAAGACATGCCGGTTTTATTGAGTTTATTGAGAGGGTGAATTGAGCTGCTGTAGATAGCCTACGTGGAGGTAGAAACCGCTCTTCAAAGAAATTACTGGTGTGGATAAAAGTGGTCACTTTAGACAGACTAATAATATCCAACGCAGATTTTTATTTGCGGATTCATTCAATGAGGAAATAGACGTGTCTGGCGCTTTGGTGGCGAAATCAAGCAAGCTGAATAACTTATGCATTTAGACAATCTGCAATTTTTTGCCAGCCCTCCTTTCGCCGCTTATTATGTGCAACAGTGTTGCCCTTTGTTTTTATTAGATCTTTAAAAACCTCATATTTCGTGAATATGAACGTTTGCTCCTCAAGCGAGAAATATAGGGCTCTGCTGCTGCTGCTGCCAGACGTGGCCGATGACGTGTTTGGCGTCTCCATGTTGTGATTGGTCAGACGTCGGAGAGAACGCCCTTTTTATGTGCACGAGCTCATGTGCACGGGCATTTTCATGTGCACGAGCTCTAGGCTCGATTAGAAAAACCTGGTTCCACTAAACGAGTGGCAAACGCGGTTCGTAGTACAAGTTAACTACAATCGAGCTGATCTGGTTTAGACAAACCAAATCAAGGGACAGATCCTGGATCTTCTTATAGAACATTCGTAGTATAGGGCCCAGGAGTTCACTGCATGTTTACAAACAGTATTTGATGATACAGTACAGTGTATCTCAGACCCAAATCTGAAAATAATGTTTTCGTGTTAGTAGTTCCTTGACTATCTGTATTGTTGATCAAGAGATAACAGTGAAACTGATCAAAATTCTTCTACAGTCTCTAATTGTGTTATCTTTGTGTAATGAAGTAATGTTTTGAAGTTTAACACTTGATACATTTTCTGGGGTCCCCCTTGCCCCACATTGAGAAGCACTGGTATTCACGAGTTTCCTGGTGAGACCGTGGGCGCTTCCATGACACCCTCCCTCCCTGTTTCCAGCTGCCGGTTGCCTGTTTCCGCCCAGGACCGTTCATAGCGAAAGAGACTGAAAATAATCATAATAATTGTTGTGACTTTGTACCTACCTATGTCTTGTAATGGAGCCCCCCAGCACAATAATTTAACATGTGCATAATTGTACAACGGAGTGACAATATCTTGAATCTTGAAAGAGAGAGACCGCTAAAGCTACGTTCAATGACCAAATAATAAGAGTTTCCGGTTTGGACGTTTAGCCTTCAAAAAAAAAGCGGCCGCTATGCAACCACATACTATTTTTAGCAATTTCGGCTAAAATAAGCCCGTACAGTATGTTAGTTAGTTAGTTATTTATTTTTCAAAGTGTCATACACCTTAAGGTGCCCAGCCCACATGGGCTTACAAGACACTAGTTTCAAAGCATACAGGAGCAAGAAAAAGAAAATGAAAGAACAGAATATGATACATCTCCAAACATGTCAGACAATGAAGGAAAAGATTATATCTCAAACATAAAGTACCATCCTACGCTGTTGGTAGGCATTTAACACAAACTGAGCAACCTGGAACACTTTTTCAGTAAACAAGTACTGAAGTCTACAATCATCAGACATAGAAAACAGATCAGGACCTTCATCAAAAGAAATTTTACAGAAAAGCCTATGTCTAAGATTGTGATATAACGGACAGTAGAACAGAAAGTGCATTTCATTTTCAACCTCTCCCAGATCACACAGGTGACATTTTCTGTCCTCCTCAGGAATTGAGTGGAAGCGCCCGGTTTCCAGAGCCAGAGGCAGGATACCACATCTCAGCTGGGCACAGACTGACCTCTGAGCTCTGCTCAGGTTAAGGGTGACATAGTGCTCTGGGTGATAAATGTGTTTAATCAGACTATACGTTCTCAATTTTGGTTTACACAGAACTTCTTCTGACCATTTCTGTTTATAATTTTCAAATAATATTGTTTTAATTTGACTAACAGAACAAGATAATTTATTTCTATATATATATTGAAGACCTGACATATCAAATATCTTTTCAAGCGCATTTGACCAAGAGTAATTATTTGAAAGATCCCAGAGAAAAATTTGTTTAGTAAGTCTGTTATCGGGCATATTAATAAATCTATTCCACAGTCGCACCATGTCACCCCTATGTCGCAGTTCACATGGCTCCCATCCCATGTCACCATATACTGCAAGTTTAGGGGCCATTTTATGCACACCCAGAAAACAGCGCATAGCTCTGTACTGAACTGTGTCACATTTTATTTGCTTACAGTAACCCCAAACCCCTGCACCATAATCTAAAATGGGACAAACACAAGAATTAAATAATTGAGTGTAGGTTTTATAACCAAGGTCTCTACATAATTTAACCTTATTAAGGATCGCTCCCAAAGCCCTACCTGCAGAGTCCGACAGAACTTTTACCCCTTCTTCAAAGGTAAGGTGGTCATCTAGTGTGAGTCCTAGGTATTTGTAATGCTCAGTGTAGAATAAAGGAGCGGAGCCAAAACAAAAAGCAAACTCAGAAAGTAAATGTCCCTTCTTCCTAAAATGCATAACCTGAGTTTTTTCCTTGTTGATCCTCAACCTCCATCTCCCACACCAATTACACACAACATTTAATAAACTTTGAAGATCATTTTCAGACTGGGCAAGGAGGACTATATCGTCTGCGTATAGAAGAGAGCCAACTGTAAGGTCACCCAATCTAACCCCAATAGCTGCTTGCTTAATTTCTAAAACAAGATCATTTATATAGACGGCAAACAGCGTGGGAGAGAGTACATCCCCCTGTTTGACACCAGATGGAGTTGGAAACCAGCCTGTTCTATACTGATTGACCTGCACACAGGCCACTGGGGTCCGATAAAGGGCTTTTAAGGCACTATAAAATTTACCATCTATACCGGATTTCAGTAACTTAAAACTGAGAAGATCATGGTTAATACAATCAAAGGCTTTTTGAAAATCAATAAAACAACTAAAAATAGGTCTCCCTTCTTGTATTCTAGCATTAACTATAGTAGATAAAGAGTATATATGATCAATACATGCCCTTTTCTTTCGGAAGCCATTTTGTTCATCAGCCAACAGACCAAATGTTTCCAAATAACAAGATAATCGCTCATTGAGAATACTGGAGTAAATTTTATAAACACAACTAAGGAGACTTATCCCCCTATAGTTCAAAGGAACTCTAGGATCATTATTTTTTGACTTAGGGATTGGTTTTATAATGGATTTACACCAGACTGAGGGGACAGAGCCATACTCAAAACAAATAGAAAAGAGATTACATAAAGTTTGAAATAAACAGGGTAGTTTCAATAATTCATTTGACAGGTTATCAACACCCATTGCTTTCCTCAGTTTTAGTCTACCAATTGCACTTTTGACTTCCCCTTCAGAAATGCAAACATTTAAATATTGATTAACAAAGTAAAAATCCTGTTTCATATTAGCCTCCATTGTATTTTTCAGATCAACTTTCTCTACAAGAAAACAATCATCCCATTCTACTGGGCAATCACTTCCAGAAAATAAAGAACTAAAATCGGTTTCCCATTTTTTAAAAACACAATCAGTGACAAAGACAGATGACCCATTTTCCAACAACACTTCCATTGGAATATTTTTTACTTTTTTGGGGCCCAGATTATTTATCAAATTCCAAAACAACTGGGGGTTATTAGTTTGCATATACTCTATTTTTAATGCTTGCCCCCTCTCATACTTTCTTTTGCAAGCCCGCATTCTTTTATCAAAAGTTTGTTGTCTGGCTTTGAAATCATTTTTTAACTGTGTTTTTTCCCTCATGTCTGTACACCTTAGGAAACTTTTTTCAGCCATCCTCATCTCCTTCCACAGTACTTTCAATTGTTCATTCCAGTAAGGTTTGGGTTTCCTTACAAATCCACTTTTCCTACTGAACTTTGGACTATTACAACCTTCAGACACATTACAAATATATTCACAAAATTCACCATACCATTTATCAATTTCTTTTTGGTAATGCACTTGAGAAAGCTTTTCTATAAGTTCAGTAAGAACAATTTGACACTCACTGGAGGAAAAGAGATGAGGAGGAATATTTCTAATTTTCTTCTGAAGATATTGTTTAGTTTGGTCATTATCTGACACCATATCAGCGACAGAGCCCCCACCTGCATGGAAAGTCAAAACCAACAAAGAGTGATCAGGTACTCTACATCGATCACCTAACAGGTTGAGACACCTGAAGCTCCCACTCTCAATTAGCTCATTTGGGCTGTGGATATTCAGCTCAATGCAATTATTTAAACAGTCGTGAGGAGTAATTAAATAATCCACAACTGCTCTCCCTTTTACTGATATTGAGGTAAAATGATCTTTTCCAGATATCCGTCCATTCAGGACACAATATTTGGAATCCTTCAGAAACTCCACCAGCATTTCACCTTGTTTATTTACAACATTATCCAGGCTGACTCTGGGTGGAACATCTATGTCAACATCACTAATACAGACCTCCAGATGCCCTATTCGACTATTCAGATCTCCACAGAGATAAACAGCATCAGCTTCTGACAAATTATAAACCTGGACCAGTAGCTGATTGTATAACCCATAGGAGTCAGCCCATACTGAACCTTCAGGGGGAAGATAACAGGAAAATATTATAAAACAGTACTCTGACACCAAGTGCTTAAATTGTAAACCAATATGAGTATGAGTGAATTGACAATCACATCATTTTTGTAAAATATTGCCGCTATGCAACCACACAACGTTACTATTTTTAGCCATTTCGGATAAAATAAGCCAAACGTTCCCACTCTTTGACAGCGGCGCGGACGTCCTTGCTAGTGAAAAAAATGTAAACAGGAAGTCGACAACCGGCAACCGCTGAGAAACATGGGAAACGTAGCTCCAGGAATAAGGTGAATAGAAGGATGGCTCAAGAGAGGTAGGATACATTAGAGAGATGGGGTTGAAGGGAGAGATGAAGGAGAAGAAAGAAATGTTCGTTATTCTAAAAGTTTGATGAATTGAAAATACTAAGTATGACTACATGAAGCTAAGAAAGGGTCATGAAAAAGGATTACAAAAGGCATTATTATTATGTGTGTAGCTCTTCATAGATCGAGCCTCTTCATTCTGCTCTCAAAGTGTACCAAATTGATGCATTTCAATTTAAAATGTCCCTTGGGGGACAGAGCCTTCGCCATTGTTGCCCCAACCCTCTGGAATTCCCTGCCCCTTAACATCCGAAACTCTGACACACTCACTTATTTCAAAAACCAACTCAAATCCCATCTTTTCAAGAAAGCCTACAATATCTAGTCTCTCCCCAGACTCAAATATTACGTTGAATCGCTGCGCTCCGCATACTACATAAATGAGTCTGTGCCAGTTCACAGCCACTGCTGGTTTTCGAAGGCGGGTTGAAATTGAATGAGTCGTTACTGATTGGGGAGGACTGAATACATCACTGGCATATGACTGGCCGAGTGAACGGTTCCCTCCCATAACCAGCCGGCTGAGGGAAAGTGTCCAGACCCAGAGAGAGCTCTGCAGCATGCAGTAACGTAGTGTATCAGCGTAAGAACTCTCATGGGTCTGGCGTCGAGACTAACAATATCTGACTTCTACCTCCACCATCCTTTTTCATTTTGTAACCCCATAATTGTTTTTGTTCTGTATCTGTGTACGTTTTATGTTATACTGTATGTTTATTTGTTTCATGTAACGTGTCTTTGAGTAATTAGAAAAGCACTATATAAGTCATGTATTATTATTATTTTTAAAAATAACTTGCATGCCCCCGAACTCAGCTGGAGGGTCCGAGCTCCCCATTTTATTTTGCCCCCCCCCCCACACACACACTTCTCAAACCAAAGTTACTCCCTTGTGTTGAACGCAATCACCATGACAGTTATTTAAAGTTATCAAGCATAATTTATTCTGAAATCAAGGAAAAACATAACTGAGATAATTATCAATATATTTTTATGACTCAACACTGCAAACTGAAGAAAATGCTTGTGTGTGTGTGTGTGTGTGTGTGTGTGTGTGTGTGTGTGTGTGTGTGTGTGTGTGTGTGTGTGTGTGTGTGTGTGTGTGTGTGTGTGTGTGTGTGTGTGTGTGTGTGTGCCTGCCTGCGTATGTGTGTTTGTCTTTGTGCAGGCTGTCAGGCTGTCTGCTCACAGAGGAAGGCTGTGCTTCTCTGGCCTCAGCTCTGAGCTCCAACCCCTCCCATCTGAGAGAGCTGGACCTGAGCTACAATCATCCAGGAGCCTCAGGGGGGAATCTCCTCTCTGCTGGACTCGAGGATCCACACTGGAGACTGGACTCTCTCAGGTATGGAGAGCTAACGGGCTAACGGGCTATCTAATTAATAATTCGTAATTAATTAGCGTAATTTAGCGTTGGCGCTTGTTTTGCCGCACGCAATGCAAATTGTGGGCGTGCACATTTGTCTTCCCCTGCTGTGCTATTACCTCTATGCCCGTTATAATTATCTAACCAGGCCACCAGGGACACAGATGGCATTCTCCTATGTCAACATGCGCGCAATTTCTTTGCGCTAAGAGCTTTGAAAAGCACCCCTGATCGCTTGAGCGCACCATTATTCTTCCTTTTGGATACGTCATTACGCACGGAGGTGCCACGCCAGGACATCAAATTCTGCTGCTAAAATTGGGTATTGGCAGATAATTCAGTGAGGCAATCAACTATAATTCACTGAGAAACTTTTATCACATTGCAAAGAGGGGTTAATGGCAAATTAATTGAGAAAACTTGGACGAAAACAGACGATCTGTCGACAAATCAGGTATAAAGGTATATGATGTGAACCACATCACATGTTGTGAGATAGGGATGATATATACAGTCAATGGAGATAGGCCTAGATCCAATTTATGCATGGGGAGAATTACAGCGTATATTGCATCCCTCGTGCAAACTGTATTACAGGGACTGCGAGATGGGAATCTGATTGGTTTGACTCATGTAATGCTTGACAAAGATCCTGTGTAGATCGAAACATTGCAAATAAAAAACCATTGATGGAGCCTCAGTGTGCGGACTTTATCTTTTTGTTATAGTTACCTTTTGTCCAGCACCTGTAAGTTTTTTGGATGTACGCATAATTGTCTTTTTCATTGACTGATGTAATGCCCAGGCATTGCCAGGGCACGCCAGTGAATAACTCTGGTGGGTGAGACCACCCAAATTCCGTTTACGCCGTGCACAAATGACTTGGCATGCCTCCAATTTGCACCTGCACCCGTTGTTGTCCTGAGTTACGCACCCCCACGAGTATTGCATCCCCACCATATTTTGGGGCTGTTTTAACTTAATCTAACTTAGGTCACGTCTACCCAAACAATTATATCATTTTCAGTTAGGTTTCTGTATAAATCATTACAATATGCTCCCGTGAGGTGGGGATGCATTTGGCAGTGGGGCTGCAAAACTCTACATAACACCTGGACACAAAAGCGGATAGCGCATGTATCAAGATAGGGCCCCATGTCTGCTAGAAGGCTGAGAGTCACACACATTTTCTCTGTCACACTGAGAAGATGAGAAATAATGTTTAATGGAGGACATGAGTGGAACTCCTTCATATTGAAGGATATTAATGTCCATGTTTCCATCATCAAAGAGAATCTGCTGGTCTGACTTTGTTTATTCCTCCAGGGTGGACCATGGTGGAGAGCAGTGGCTGAAACCAGGCCTGAGGAAATGTAAGTGTGTATTTAGTTTGATTCATGAAAACAAAGAAACATATTCAACTACTGAGATAAAAAGTCCATCTACACCACAGTCTGTGATGTCATTCATTCACATCCTACTGACTCAGGATGATGACATCATATGACTTTATCAAACTGCTGAGAAATTAATGATCAAACTGTCAATAAATCAACAAATAACCACATGGTCCTGTTTCACTTTCTGCTAACTCAGCAGTGTTGGGCACTGATTACTAAAAAAGTAATATATTACATATTACTCGTTACTATTTTCAAAAGTAATATTATTACTTTACTTATTACTCCATGCCAAAAGTAATTCGTTAGATACTCGTTATATTACTTTTCCGTTACATTCCACACAAATGGCAATAGGCCTTTTTCACTGCAGGGATTTTGTGTCTAAAAGGCAGGAGGTAACACAGGTGCACCAAGATGTTAATTAGGGCTTCCAACTTCCAGTCCATTTAGGTGTTCCAGTGCTGGAGCCCTAATTAGTTAGTTGGTTGCACCTGTGTATACTCTGTCTTCTAGACACAAATGGCCGTTGTGAAAAAGGCCCATGGCGTTTTTCTCATAAAAATGCAGACTTTGCGTGTGAATGTGTGAACTAGGTCTATTATGTGCCATTCCATTTAAACTAATCGCTTTGCCAGAGCACAGCTTCCTACAGAGATGCTTGATGAAGAGCACACCTGGCTCAAAGTGATGACTGACCAGATGCAATCAGCTTCTGTTTTATAGAATGCAGTATGCACTGCCAATGCAAACTCAATACGTATAGGCTACATCTTTGCTTAACAAGTTTGTGTCACAAATAACGTTAGCTCTGCAACATTAACATTAACCTGACAATAATAACAGCAATGTTTGATGTCCACCAGCTTGTGAGTTTTTACGTTATCTCTGTATTTGAACAGTTTTCCGGTTTCTGTTGTGCTGTCCTCTCGTCTCGTAACGTTAACGTTAGGAAGTTTGAGCTCGTGTTTTTCACAGTGGAAAGAGTGTTAGTAGCCTGTCCTGTACCCTATACTACGAAGCTATCTTAACAGACCCGCGATCTGTCACTTTGATCTGGTTTGACTGAACAGGATCAAAGCTATCTAGTTTAACGATACTACGACGCTGGTTTTCTACTCGATAACTGAAGCTGGCTTTATCTGGGATCTGCCTGTGCACGCGCACGTTTTTCGCTCGTGCACAGGCGCGCGTCCACGCGAAAGAGGTGCGCTAGCCAATCACATTATGAACAGCTGAGTTGATCCATTGTGTGTGTGTGTGGGTGCCTTTGTTAGGGCAGAGGTTCTCAAATGTTTTTCAGCCAAGGACCCCTTATAAGATAGAAAATATACCAGGGACCCCCTCATTCTGATTTGTGATTTTGGTTTTTGATTTGTGATTTTGATTCATTTAAATTTATAGCTTTGTCAGATTAGAATGTAATCCATGAACCATTTTAGATTTAAAGCAACAATATTTTCGTTGAACTATGAAGCTTTTGCACACAATCCCCCCCCCCCTGAAAACCTTTCGCGGACCCCCTGGCAAAGTGCCACGGACCCCTGGGGGTC
>NC_139626.1:62980510-62998010 GCF_964638095.1 Poromitra crassiceps | reverse complement strand
AGAAATGGTAAATGGTAAATGGCCTGCATTTATATAGCGCTTTTATCCAAAGCGCTTTACAATCAGTAGATAGTCTACATTCACCCATTCATACACCAATGGCGGCAGGCTGCCACGGAGCAAGGAGGGTTAAGTGTCTTGCCCAAGGACACAGCGACGGCAGCTGGGAGGGAGCGGGGATCGAACCGCCAACCCTTGCGTCATTGGCCGACCCGCTCTACCTCCTGAGCTAAAGCCGCCCCTATCAGAACACAGTTTAAAGTGTCTTCTATCAGAACACAGTTTAAAGTGTCTTCTATCAGAACAGTTTAATGTGTCTTCTCTCAGAACAGAGTTTAAAGTGTCTTCTATCAGAACAGAGTTTAAAGTGTCTTCTCTCAGAACAGAGTTTAAAGTGTCTTCTATCAGAACACAGTTTAAAGTGTCTTCTATCAGAACAATGTTTAAAGTGTCTTCTATCAGAACAGAGTTTAAAGTGTCTTCTATCAGAACACAGTTTAAAGTGTCTTCTATCAGAACAGAGTTTAAAGTGTCTTCTATCAGAACACAGTTTAAAGTGTCTTCTATCAGAACAGAGTTTAAAGTGTCTTCTATCAGAACACAGTTTATAGTGTCTTCTATCAGAACACAGTTTAAAGTGTCTTCTATCAGAACACAGTTTAAAGTGTCTTCTATCAGAACACAGTTTAAAGTGTCTTCTATCATAAGTCAACTGATGGGTCCAAAACATATCTCTTTGAGACAGGAGTTTGGGGAGGTTTCCCCCTCTAGGTGGAGCTGTGACTTGTTCTATCCCAACAAACCTGAGGGTGGATGGAGAGACATGGTTTGCTTCAAGATAAAGCTTTGCTATAGCAGATTCTACATTTCCTGTGCGGATTGCACTTTTGTGTTCAGAGAAGTGTAGTTTCACACATCTTTTTGTTTGCCCAACATATGTGTTGTTGTCTATTATTGGGACCCATACAGCTTGCTGCTGTTGATATGTTGCCTCTACTCTACAGCTCCTTGTCACTTCCTGGGTCTGAGCACATTGTCCTTGATTTATTATAGTATTGTCTACAGTTCCTTGTTGTCTGTATGCCTTGATGTTGACTCAAGTATCCCTGGATTTCAGAATTATTGTGAAACATGATTTTCCTAGAATATAGCCTAATCTCACTATTATAAAAAAAATATATATACTGTCTTTATCAACTTTTCATGAAGTCACTGTTATGAAAATGTACTTTTTTCTATTAAGTGCTATATTTCTATTTTGTATTGATTTGAAACAAGTATCTCATTGTAAAAAGAGGCTGATACCATCATTCTGTATGATGCTCTGATGAAGGCACATGCCCAAACACGTTAGCCTTGAATAAACAACTTTTTTAAATTTGAGCAAAGTCTTGTGTTTTAATTTTTGGAGTGCTGCTATTTCCACTCATGAGTGATTTTGTTCTACTTTGGTTTTAGCTCTGTGCAGCACTGGTATTGCACAAGTATTGCAGTAACTTTAAGTTACTTGGATTAGTAACTGTAATATAATTATTTTTTGCTAATTGTAATCCCTAACATTAGTTACTGGTGAAAGTAATACAAAGAGGATAATGTTGCTTTCTGCTGATATCAAAATTATCTTTGAGTGACCTGCATCCCTTTATGTCTTGACTGTTTCCAAACAATGGTTTTGAGAAAACGGCCTCTAGTGGGGCGGCATAGCTCCATATATGAGACCAATCCTTCATTTTGTGATAAAAGCACCACATTTTGCAGATGTGTTCAGATATATATTCTGAACAAAACTGGATATTGGGGCATCGCAAATCTGCCCCCTGGTGTCCATGGCAGACATTTTTCAAAATGGCCACTATCAATTTGTCAATATTTCCTATCCTATTGGACCCACATGCAATCCCAGACATAATATAGCCCAGCATGCACTGCTACGTCCTGCAAAACCACAGGTGCTGGACAAAAGGTAACTGGAACAAAGACAGAAGGTCCACACACTGAGGCTCCATCAGTGGCTCTTTATTTGCAACATTTCGATCTCAATATAAATAATTATAAATGTGATTTTCTTACAAAAAAAAAAATATATATATAAATCCCACTCCCACATCCTGGGCCGATTTTCACGGCAAAAGTCAGGAAGAAGACATTTCAGGTACGAACAGACTTGAATAGTGCTTGATTGATTTGTGCAATAATTGAATAACCATGTGTGTGTGCACTGTAATAATAACAGCAATAATAAATACTAAATAATAATAATAAAAGTGCTTGTTGTGACATCTCAGTGGCAATGTTTTCTTTCCAATCAGGCTGTTTATGAAAGAACATGATGGCTAAACCTACAGTTTGTGTTTGTAAGTTAGAATGCTGACAGGAGAGCAGGTGGTGACATGAAAGTTAGTGAGAAAAGGAGAATATACTGAATAATGACATCACAACAGTATAATCCTAATGTTGATTTAAAATGAGATATTCCTTTAAATACGGCTAAAAAAGGTTAAAAAAAAAACACTCCCTTCCGCTTGAGGGGGGGGCCCTGCAGAGATGAATAGCGGCCAGGGCCCATGAAGTGTAAAATTGGCCCTGCCCACATCTAACCATTCTTATAGAATTCTTGTCATGCAGACACCTGACATACTGTATGGCAAATTTGGTGATTGAATAGGCTCTAAAAAAGATTGTTTTCAATTAACTCATTTTTCATAGCCTAACTCTTTCTCCTTTTCAGCAAAATGGTCATATTCTATCAGGTTCTGCTTGTGGTTTCTCTTGTTTCCATACTTTTTCACGTATGTGTGAACACCATCTGTGGCTCCTTGCTGGTCCCTCCCTGGTGCTGGGAGCAGCAGGTGTCATTGATCCAGGCTGATTACTGCTCGCCTGTATGTACAGTAAGTCATGCCTCTCACCGTCTCACCCATTGCTTGACAAAGATCTTTGAGATGGAAATGTTGCAAATAAAGAACCATGGAGCCTCAGTATATGCGGACCTTCTGTGTTTTTAGGAAGTCCCATTTAGAAACCCAATCCTGTTCCTGGTGTAAATAATGTTACCTGCACTCCGGCTTTAATTAATTCTCTCATTGGTGGATAGTATCAATTGCATAGTGCTGAAATAGCCAAGATCTCTGAGCCTTCAAACTCATATGATCCAAAGACTAAAATGTGGGGGAAAACGGCTTTAAATATTCCACCACATTACAATTTCTACAGTAACATTCCACCAAAACGAACAAATATAACAGGTAAGGAAGGAGTCACAGGAGCAGTGCGGACAGATTTGGATGAAACAACGTTTTGATCTACTGCACATCTAAACATTGTCGTTTTTAAGCCCATGGCCCAATCAAACATTCTACAACAGTTTGGTGTGCCACGGCTGGCTGTCCTTGTTTGGAAACGTTCGGTCAGATTCAACATGTTCAATCCTTTAACTCATGGCACATCACTCAAATATTTAGTAGTTCTTGAGTAAAAGTCTAAGTAGCTGATATTTTCTGGTATGAAAAGTAATTTTCTGATATTAAATGTACTTAAGTATTGAAAGTAAAAGTACAAGTAAATGCCATTAAAAAAGGAAAGCAAAATAGATGCATGGCCTTGAGCGGAAGTCTATTTCTTCTTGAGGTTTTATAGCGGTTCACAAACAATGTTATGTTGCATTACAGCCACCAACTGGAATGGTGTGTGGATTGTGACTAACGTAACTTGCAAACTAGGAGCGCTGATGATTGCTTGCAGGCTACCCAATTTCTCATTTGACTTTGTAACTAAGATGGTTGGGGGAAATGTAGTGGAGTAAAAGTGAAAGTTGACTGAAATATAAATACTCGAGTAAAGTACAGATACTCAGCAAGAATACTTAAGTACTGTACTTAAGTATTAATACTTTGTTACATTACACTACTGACACGTGAAGGCTTCTCCCAGACCACCACACATTTTTGATTATTTGCAATATGCAGCGTTTGCCACAAGTTAACGTGACTCACCTACTTGAATTGAAGGGGTGATCCATCGTATTGGACTACATGTGTGAAACGCAGCATAACCAAGTAAACGCATCTGAACTACAACGTCACAGCCACATGTTCATATAGTTAAAGATTTATTGGATCAAGTGTACAAGCGCTCAAAAATAACCAACATGTATCAAATATTAAAATCTTATATACAGGAAAAAAAAACATTTTTTGCTATTTACACCTGAACGAAGAGGCCGACAGCCTCCAATACTCAGACCCCCACCTCCCCTCCCCTCAGCGGCCCAACATCTCCTACGAGGCGTAGGTAATGTGACCGAACATCTCCTGTGAGGCGTAGGTCATGTAGAGGAAGCCGTCCTGGTCCTTGTGGTCCTTGTAGACCTGGGCCATGGTGAGAGACATGCTGGCCAGACCGCTGCTGTCCACCAGCAGGTAGAAGGCCTGAGTCGGCAGCAGGTCCATGCGGTTCCTGAGCAGGGAGGCAGATGCAAGGATTAAGCCCCAGACACTCAGCCAGAACTAGAAAGAACTTTAGCAGCAACGAAGGCCAACTGCTGCGTGGCCTCATGTCACCTGAAGGCTAACTGCTGCATGGCCTCATGTCACCTGGGGCCGGTTGGACCAAGTGGTCTTAACTATGCCTGGCCGTAACTCCTACGTCGGTCTTAGTTAAGACCAGTCTTTAGAGTGGATTTATGCCTGTTGCACCAACACGGCTTACGTCTGGTCTTAACTATGCTGGTCGTAGCAATGCGCGTCCATGTGAATTGCCAGGGAATGCACCCTGATTGGATGATTTTGCAAAAATGTGCCTTGCGACCTGCTTGGAGCGTCACTGTGCCACTACTGTATGTGCATCACTACACCCTCCCTCATCCCACCCTCCCTCGCTCCAGGGGAAAAATGGCGGCGATTGAGCCAGACAGACAGTCTGAATGAAATTGAATGTAACATTCCCAATTCTATGTATTAAATTCTAAAAAATTAACGGCAACATTTGGGAAGGCTAAGCCACACAACTAGTTTGTTGTAATCCAACATCATGCTTCAAAAGACGGAGAACTGGCTGTGTTACGACGATGACGGTAAGGACTCAAAAAGGTCTCCGCTGATAAGACACGGAGATCTCCGTTACAGGCAGGCGCTATGCCTCCTCCTGACCAGGCGTAAGAGTTACGCCTGGTCGTAGTGAAAATAAGGCTTAAGCCGTCTTGGTGCAACCGGCGTAGCTGTTAGGTCGTAAAGTTACGACCAACTTAGCTTAAGACCAGTGTAAGACCAGTTGGTGCAACTGGCCCCTGAAGACTAACTTCAACTTCAACTTTATTGATATCCCGAAGGAAATTTGGTTTGCAGCAGGCATGTGGATAGGGCTGCAACTAACGATTATTTTGATAATCGATTAATCGGTGATTATTTGTTCGATTAATCGGATTAAAAAATGCACTGATATTGTTTCCATCCGTTTATTGAAAAACGACTTTTTTTTTGTTAAACAAAAACTCACCGGGCTTTGCTACATCAAATAGCTTTGACAGGGCATGAACGAATACAAAATACATACAAATGTATGGTGTAAGTGCAAAAGATATCTTCATATCTTCTTAAATAAAGTGCTTTAACGCAGTGGTTCTCAACTGGTGTAGCCTCAGGACCCACTATTTTCCTTGTCATGAAGTCGCGACCCAAATTTCGGATTTTTTTTTGAACCACTCAAATTAATTGCACAAAAAATAGCGCATTAATTTAATACACAATGCCTTCATGCACTGTTATAAACTTCAAATGAACAAAAAAGTGCAACAGAAGTGCAACTAAAGCTAAAAACCAATTGAAATAAGGCAGACTTGAATTACAGGCCTATATGTTTTTAAATTTAAACAAGTCAAACTGGTCATGCTCAGAAAGTCTTATTTAAACTGTATGAAATATGAAATAAAATGCAGACTTATCTTGAATTACATGCCTATATGTTTTTAAACAAGTTAATAATAATAATAATAATAATAATAATAATAATAATAAAAGTGAACCTGGTCATGCTAATCCAGTTTCAATAGTCTGAATTTAACTAATATGAAATAAAAAGGAATCACAGGCAGGCTATATGATTTTTAGTTAAACTGGTCATAACTTTTAATTAAACTGGGGCCATGCTAATCCAGTTTCAATCATCTGAATTGAACTAAAATTAAATATGAAATTAAAAGGCAGACTTCTCTTGAATTACAGGCAGAGCATATGCTTCAGCTTGTTAAACAAGTAGAACTGGTCAGGCTAATCCAGTTTCAATAATCTGAATTTAACTCAAATGAAATATGAAAAAAAAAAAAAAAAAAAAAAAATTGCCAAAAAGGCAACGAATCGATAATCAAATTCGTTGCCAACGAATTTAATAATCGATTTTAATCGATTTAATCGATTAGTTGTTGCAGCCCTACATGTGGACATATAGTACAAAAACGTCAGCATCATCAGACATCAGGTGACACAGAGACACACACTCCAGGAGTGATCGAGTTCAAGTAAAAAATGAGGGCATTGCCTCCATAAAGCAGCAACAATAGATAGTAAATAGTAAATAGTGCAACATAAATTTTACATCAGTCAACGTGATAAGAATACTTTGCACTGCAGAATAATATAACTGCTGCATGGCCTCACGTCACCTGAAGACTAACTGCTGCATGGCCTCATGTCACCTGAAGACTAACTGCTGCATGGCCTCACATCACCTGAAGACTAACTGCTGCATGGCCTCATGTCACCTGAAGACTAACTGCTGCATGGCCTCACATCACCTGAAGACTAACTGCTGCATGGCCTCACGTCACCTGAAGACTAACTGCTGCATGTCCTCACATCACCTGAAGACTAACTGCTGCATGGCCTCACATCTCCTGAAGACTAACTGCTGCATGGCCTCACGTCACCTGAAGACTAACTGCTGCATGTCCTCACATCACCTGAAGACTAACAGCTGCATGGCCTCATGTCACCTGAAGACTAACTGCTGCATGGCCTCACGTCACCTGAAGGCAAACTGCTGCATGGCCTCATGTCACCTGAAGACTAACTGCTGCATGGCCTCACATCACCTGAAGACTAACTGCTGCATGGCCTCATGTCACCTGAAGGCTAACTGCTGCATGGCCTCACATCACCTGAAGGTTAACTGCTGCATGGCCTCATGTCACCTGAAGGCTAACTGCTGCATGACCTCACATCACCTGAAGACTAACTGATGCATGGCCTCATGTCACCTGAAGGCTAACTGCTGCATGGCCTCACGTCACCTGAAGACTAACTGCTGCATGGCCTCACATCACCTGAAGGCTAACTGCTGCATGACCTCACATCACCTGAAGACTAACTGATGCATGGCCTCACGTCACCTGAAGGCTAACTGCTGCATGGCCACACGTCACCTGAAGACTAACTGCTGCATGGCCTCACATCACCTGAAGGCTAACTGCTGCATGGCCTCACGTCACCTGAAGACTAACTGCTGCATGTCCTCATGTCACCTGAAGACTAACTGCTGCATGGCCTCACATCACCTGAAGACTAACTGCTGCATGGCCTCACGTCACCTGAAGACTAACTGCTGCATGGCCTCATGTCACCTGAAGACTAACTGCTGCATGGCCTCATGTCACCTGAAGACTAACTGCTGCATGGCCTCATGTCACCTGAAGGCTAACTGCTGCATGACCTCACATCACCTGAAGACTAACTGCTGCATGGCATCACATCACCTGAAGGCTAACTGCTGCATGACCTCACATCACCTGAAGGCTAACTGCTGCATGTCCTCACATCACCTGAAGACTAACTGCTGCATGGCCTCACATCACCTGAAGACTAACTGCTGCATGGCCTCACATCACCTGAAGGCTAACTGCTGCATGGCCTCACATCACCTGAAGACTAACTGCTGCATGGCCTCACATCACCTGAAGGCTAACTGCTGCATGGCCTCACATCACCTGAAGACTAACTGCTGCATGGCCTCACATCACCTGAAGACTAACTGCTGCATGGCCTCACATCACCTGAAGGCTAACTGCTGGTTGTCAGCCCTTGTATGGTCTTGTGAAGGAGAAAGGATGAGGCGGAGTCAAAGAAATAAGGAGAAACCGCACTAAAGGTTTAGCCTGGTAAACCAACTCGCATTTCATTTCATTCTACCAGACCGTCTTAGCCTGGGTGAACCCAGCCTTCAATGTGACGTCACAGACTATGCCTGTAACGTGACTGATGGCACACAGGTCACGTGGAGGCTGGGTTTACCCAGGTTAAGGCCGGTCTGGCCTCCAGCCCTGGGAGGGTGTTTACAGAAAGTAGAAAGTGTTCCAGCCAATCAGTGCCCCGCCTTGTAGTTGACATCGTAACCAGCCGATCAGGAAAATTGGCAAAACAGTAATGGCTTCCTCCGTGGCTGTCTGCCTCGAGCAGTTTGTCAACGTTTGTCGAGTTTAAACAGCCATAAAGTGCAGTTACTGCAGAAATAGACTCAATAACAATTAAATATACAGGAATGTGCAACAGCGGACTTTCTCAGGGGAAACTATGTTTTCGCCGCCCCAAGTGGATTTGACTGGATCCAACGCTGATTGGCTGAAGGAGTTGTCTGTCAAGGCAAGTACACCCGCCCAACTCCCGCCCACTGCAAACACTGGGTGAAAGCTTGAGGCCAGACGGTCTGGTAGAGCTAAATGAAATGTGAGGTCACATGACCGTCTGGTTTACCAGAGTGTCACGTGACCGTCTGGTTTACCAGAGTGTCACGTGACCGTCTGGTTTACCAGGCTACTAAAGGCTGATATCATGCAGCGACAGGCTCAAGCGCCGCTTTCCTGAAGGCATGTCGTGTTTTGGAATCATCAGCTGAGATGAAGTTGAAAAAATAAGAACATTTTGCGCGTGCCCTCTCTTCTCCTGCACTGCTTCACTTAAGCTGACCACCAGCCAATCAGTGATCTCCTTCACCGACGGCCCGATGCCAATTCAACATGTAGATTAGAGTCAGCCGACAAGGTGCCGACAAACCACAAAGACTATAGTTAGAGAATTTTAGCAAAATGCTTGGACCATCTGTGAAAAAATTTACTACCAATAGCTTTCTTCACCAATGTGTTCTTATAGGTGTCTAGAATCACCTCTCAATTAGTGCAAACCCAAATCCTCGTGGAAAATCCTGTTGATTATACACTGTGCTTTACATAACACTAACCAATATACCAATATCATATGGTCAGGGAGACATTTTTACTCAAAAATAATGTTTGGAATGGATTCAGCACCCCTGAAAACCCCTAGTTAGACACCCCACAAGTTAATTTTAGACTTTTAATTTTTATCATATTTTTCACCCAAGCCCTCGGGGCACCTTAACTTTGATTGGCTCTCCAGGATTTTCCACGAGGATTTGGGTTTGCACTAATTGAGAGGTGATTCTAGACACCTATAAGAACACATTGGTGAAGAAAGCTATTGGTAGTAAATTTTTTCACAGATGGTCCAAGCATTTTGCTAAAATTCTCTAACTACTAGTATAGACGCTCACCCACAGCCCAGACAAACCACAAAGACTAGTATAGACGCTCACCCACAGCCCAGACAAACCACAAAGACTAGTATAGATGCTCACCCACAGCCCAGACGGCTAACTATAGCCTAGGCCCGGGTTCCAGATGTCCTGCTAACAGGCAGACAGCGTGTTGACCAGTGTTGCGCAACTTACTGAAAATTAGTAGTTAGTTACTTGTCTCGTAAAGAAATTACTGCATAAAAGAAATTAGTTACTGGGGAAAGTAACTTTGCATTACTTTCAAGTGGTTTTGATTGTCGTATTAATGTGTAATACATTAATTACAATTAATACATTTTAGTGTTGCTGTGGGACAGTGTGGACAAAACATACTGTCAAGGTCATTAGCCTCTGGGGCTTACAGTCTCCTCAAGGTCATTAGCCTCTGGGGCTTATTCACCTTATGTAGCCACGCCCATTTGACGGGGTTGTGTGGTCGTGCGACGACTTCGGGCAAAAAAGAAAAGAAAAAGAAAATGGCTGGCTGCTCCAATATCATCTAACTCTGAATTAACTAATAATTTAGCCAATTTAGCTGACATGCAACATACCAAATAAATGCAAACGGCAATGTCTAAGAATGCAACGCCATGTAACTGGCTCGTTAAGTCTCGCATTCCAGGGAATTACGTTAACGTCTGCGGGTCTTATAGACGTAAGTGGCTAACGTAAGTGGAGAGAAAACAATCTGAAGCTTTCTTTGTTGGAGTCCAGGTATGTTTTACAAGAAAGTGCTCGTCATTGTCGATGATAACGTTATCTGACCTGGCTAACAGTGGATACTCCGCTTGCTTCCTGTGTACCGAGCTCAAAGTAGTAGCCTACGTTCTTTGTTTTACCCCCTGCACTGTCCGCTACAAAAACAACTCTTCCTCTACATGCTTTTATATTTCGCGCCGTGACCGCCGGAAGTGTTAACACGACACGAAAGAATTTGGCCCACTGCCGCGTCTGAACATAAGGTGAATAGCCTACTCAAGGTCATTGGCCTCTGGGGCTTATAGCCTACTCAAGGTCATTGGCCTCTGGGGCTTATAGCCTACTCAAGGTCATTGGCCTCTGGGGCTTACAGTTGACTCAAGGTCATTGACCTCTGGGGCTTGTAGCCTACTCAAGGTCATTGACCTCTGGGGCTTGTAGCCTACAAAAGGTCATTAGCCTCTGAGGCTTGTAGCCTACTCAAGGTCATGTGGGGCCTCTGGCTGCAGTTGTGTGTGGAGCATTGTTGCCAGGCAGGGAGGCGGCGTCTCTCCCTGGACTGCGTCTGATGATCATAAACCGGATAATCCTCTGAAGTGGTCTGTTTTCACGCCCTAATAACTCGCCCATTTAAATGTCAGTCATTGTAATTTAGTTACTAAATTTAAAAAAGTAGTTAGATTACTAGTTATCGCTAAATTAGTTTAGCTACAGTAACTAGTTACTCCCCAACACTGCGACAGACAAACCCGATGGACAGAGAGACACAGCAGCCAGTCATGAGTCACGTCCAGCAGACAGTCCCTGTGTTCTCTGCATTCTGCAGGATTAGCTGCTTCACGAGGAGCTGAGGCCAGGCATGCTGAAGACCCAACGTCTTGAATAACCATCATCTGGACTTTTCTTCTCTATGTCTAGGTCAGTGGTTCTCAAGATGGGGTGCAGGGACCACCAAGGGTCCTTGAGGGGTTTCACGGGGGTCCCGAGGAAAATTCATGAATTGTCGGAACTTAATTTCATTTAGACTAGAGCAGTGGTTCTCAAATGGGGGTCCGGGGACCCCCAGGGGTCCATGGCACTTTGCCAGGGCGTCTGCGAAAGGTTTTCAGGAAAATCAAAATCAAAATTTTCTTTTTTTTGCAAAAGCTTCATAGTTCAACGGAAATATTTGATGCTTTAAATCTAAAATGGTTCATGGATTACATTCTAATCTAACAAACCTATCAATTTAAAAGTCAAGCACGTTACCGTGGAAACAATTAAGCTTAGCCCAAAATCACAAATCAGAATGAGGGGGTCCCCAGTATATTTTCTATCTTGTAAGGGGTCCTTGTCTGAAAAACATTTGAGAACCTCTGGACTAGAGAATGTAGAATTACTCTTTTGGTTGTAATTTCACGGTCTGATTTTTATTCCCGAGTCGTGCGTTTGCCGTTTACCTCCAAATATCCTCCAAACATGATTATAGACATCATTTACAGAGGCTCATGGTGTGTCAAATTTATAAAAAAATAGACTAAGGGTGCTTTCACACTGGCACCCAAGGTACCGATCCCGAGCACACTTGTCCCCAAATTGACCCCGGTTTTGGAACATTTGACGAGTGTGAACATTCCGTTCCGTTCTGCGCCCGGGCGCGCAACAGGGAACCGTGACAGGATCCACTTGAAAAGGTGGTCTCTGGGGAGCGCTTTGGCGTGCCCGGGCACGGAACACTTGCGAGTGTGAAAGCCAACTGTTCTGAACCACATAGACAACACACGGGCGAGGATGAACTCCAGGCATATTGATGATGCAAGTGCACTCTGTTCCGTTTCCGAGTGCGGAAGAAATGTTGTAATGTGAAAGCTGACCAGTGGGGGAGAGGGGAGGGGGGCGGAACATAACGAAAGCAATCGTTCCCAGTGAGAAAGCAACCTAATTTAATGCACACATTAGGAAAATCCATAGCCCATTCTCTGAAGTGTGTTCCTTCATTTGGTGGAGGCATTTCTTCATCAAAGGTCATCTGACGGAGAACATTTAAAGGATGGCTTTCCCGTGGGTAATATGAATATATATTAAATCTCACGCCCCTAAGGTTTTCGAATCCGTTGAAATTTTTGAAATTGGTTGTTCACTGCCAAAGCTATCAACCATCTCTCACATTATTTTCATGACGCTCTGACGCAAAACGCGTCGTCATGCCCCGCCTTGCGGAAGTCGAGCACCTATGAACTACAACTGTTGTGGGCCATGGTCCCGCCTCTAGAGGTCCTCCACGCCCCTTCAGAGGTCTTGAAGAAAAACAAAAGGCAGCCATCTTTTTCCACCGCCTAGCCTACTGTAGCTAATATTAGCTTTCCATAGCTCCTTGCAAAGAGACCATATCTCGGGAACGGAAGCACGTACAGACACGGGACTGGCGGCATTGGAAAGCTCGTCAAATTTTACATCTAGTAGTAGGTGCGTTGAAGTAACGAAATCAACGCTGAGCAATGTCCCCGTTTTTACACATTTTTACATGAAATAGTTACAACATCAGATGCGCGTAACTCTTTGGAAAATGCCTTAAAATGCATGATTTTTTTTTAATGAAGACATCTCCCGACATATATACTACCGTTTAAATTTGGTGCAATTTTCTTTTTTCTTGTTCTACTAAATATTTTTATGTCGAAGCCTTCTTCTTCTTCTTCTTCTTTGACTTTTATGGAGGTTGGCAAGCATATATGTGCATTACCGCCACCTACTGGAGTTTGATATCAGCCAAATGCCTGAGGGGTGGGCGTGGAAACGAAGGCCACGCGAGCCCAGTGCATTGTGGGAGATGTAGGATTTCGGGTCCCCACACCCGCCCCTCCACCCCCCCCCCCCCCCACACAGAGTGGATTTCGGTTGATATCTCTGGCTGTGAACAAGCAATTCAAAAATTTCAACGGATTCGAAAACCTTAGGGGCGTGAGATTTAATATATATTCATATTCCCCACGGGAAAGCCATCCTTTAAGGATGTTTTGTGCAAACTATTTTATTTTATGGACACCTTAAAATCGGACTAAGGAGAATCTTAACTTAAGGTGCTTTGTGCAACCGGCCCCAGTTCTATTGAAGTGAATGGGGCAGGCAGGGTAAGTCCCACTATAAAAAACCATCATATCTGTGTCATTTCATCTTTGATTGAAAAATGCTTTGATTAAAAATAAAAAAGACTGATGTTGAATGATGTTTTTTTATTGTAAATGTGTGTTTCTTTTCATTGTTATTGGTCTCCAAACAGATCATGGCTCTGTCCAGCAGCTGCATATAAACTCAACTCAAGCCCCTGTCTGATCTAAAATAGAGCTAGATTACTAATCTAATCTAACTACATCATGATACATGACCGAACAGAGCATCAGTCAACATCACATTCATGCGTTCTTTCATCTGGTGGAAGCATTTTTCAATCAAAAGGTGAAACGACACAAGATGGTTTATAGAGACAGTCCGCATGTCTGGGAACGCCCACAAAATGTTAAACGGCTGGCGCGCGAGTGCTGTAAACCTGCCCATATATCTCATGGGCTGACTCACCAAAAGACGGTGCTGCTGCTCTAAACTACAGGTTTGGGGGTTCTAGAGCAGAACACAAGACGTCTGCTCAGATGTGCGTTTACTGCGGTGATTAAATCCCCGATCGTGTCTGCCTGGGCTGGGCTATCAGCTAAATTCTAACTTTGCTGAATGGATAGAACGGGGGTTTTTACCCCACCCTGACCACGCCCCCAGCCAGGCTGAGCCAGCTAAACCTATGACGAGACGTGGCCTCAACCTATAGTGAGACTTACCCTGCCAACCCTATTCACTTCAATAGAACTGGCCCCGAAGCTAAATTTGAATGCTGTGATGTGCAGTGATGACGCCTTGTCCTTCTTATCAAGGGTCCTTGCCCAAGTCCAGAAACGCATCACAGCTGGACTCACTCCCGATTGGCTCCCTCACTAAAGAATGACCGAAATCTGTCCAATCAGGGTTCAGTCTGCAGTAGGGATGTTCATCAATTGTCGAAAATCAATAATTGATCGTTAAAGGAGGACTTACCCCCTAGATATGTATTAGAACAGTGATTTGAAAATACCTATTGAAAAAACCAAGAAATTACATATACTCTTGTCTATACTAGACTCTTTGGCTGTGTTAAGTCAAGATTTTTTTTCGGAAATCGACGCCATTACAGTTTGCATACTGCCTCAAAAATAATTTATTTGAGAGGGGCGATATCTTTATAAATATCATCAACTAGCCAACGCTGGTGGCCTGTATGGAAACAGAAAATCCTGAAATGGTTGATAGTTATATCAATTTGGCCATTCAGTGGCGAACTAGAAATTTAATTATTTTTGTCCCATTTTGTCCCATGTGTGTGTGCGTGGCTTGCATGTGGCTTGTCTAAACTTACGTTAAGAGCCTCGCTGCTCGCAGCACACAGCACACAGTGAGGACAAACCTCTCGCTCTGGGGTAACACAATGCGAGATTTCTCCACGTAGACAGAAATAGCTGGTGTGCGATTTAGAGAATACAGTCTGAGATTGGGTACAGGATTGAGGGAATCCCGCATCTGTTTGCGAAGGTGCGACTGGACAGGACGCTTTTCACAGACGGGCACAGTAGTCGGAGCGAGGCGAGTGTCTCTCAGGGCTACTCAGGGCAGAGCTGCAGATCTCTCCTCCTCCGCGCATTCAGTCTGTCCAAAATCATTGGTGATAGTAGCCGATGTGTTTAGAGAAGCTTTGTCACGTTGTCACGTCGTAGTATAGCGTTATATTTTACATGTGCGCTAAACTGCGACCATATTTGTTTGCGGAAATATCAGACTGCTCTCTCTGCTGCTCTGAGCACAGAGAGCCCAGCTGCTGCTGGCCTGCTGCGCGCGCCCGCGGAGCTTGGGGCTCGTCCATGTAACAGTACGACTCTCGCCTGCCTGGGCTGGAAACAGTGCTTGCAACTCGGACTGATAATATAAACATCATCAT
This sequence comes from Poromitra crassiceps, assembly GCF_964638095.1. NCBI lineage: Eukaryota > Metazoa > Chordata > Actinopteri > Beryciformes > Melamphaidae > Poromitra > Poromitra crassiceps. The sequence continues at coordinate 62,982,736 of NC_139626.1, read as the reverse complement.
TCGAGCTTATCCAGGTAAGATATCAATAAAGTAATGACACATTCAGCGGGAAACTAACTATAATTAAGACATGTGCCAACTTTGACGACGTTTGGTTCAGTATTTTAAGAGCAAACAGATTTTTTTTTACTTCAGTTAGAGCCCTCTGGAGCCTGATACTAAGTAAGGTTTTTCCATCTTGCCTAGTTGTATAGGCTTTGGAGATGCACCAGATGCACGCGCTAAACCCACCGTGACGTCAGGTTGTACCAAATATCCCATTCATTTGAGGGCACAAAAAAAAGCAGTCTTTGACCCTTAGAGGGCGCTTATGCCAGATATGCTGCTGAAAAATGATACAAATGGTAAAATGGCAACAGTTTGGTGTCAAATGTGGAAATTCTGACCAGAATTCTTCACACATCACCCCCAAAGTCATATATATTGGTTAAAAGCTGAAAAAAAGTGTTTTGGAGGTAAGTTCTCCTTTAAGGATTGGAATCGATCCTGTGGAATTTGGATCGATTTTGTTATTTAAAAAAAAAAAAACAATTGTACTAGGTTTGGGTGGAATTCGTTCCTCCTCGCCCCACTCCATTGCACAGCTGACTAACGTGAGGTGGAGCTTCATATAGTCTCTAGTTTTCTGGCTGGGCACGGGCCTTTGTGCCAACAAAACTGTTTTAAACATGGGGAATTCACACCGGCATGCGCCGGGGACAGCAGTGTTGGAGAGGAGACACATTGAAATAAAGAGTTCATTGAGGAGAACACATTGTCTTTCGTATTTTCTGCCATAGGCATTCATTTTGTAAAAAAAAAGAAAGAAAAAAATATATAAAAAAAAGTATTAATATGATCGATAATCGATAATTGATCGTTAATTTTCACCGATTATGGAAAATTTTCAAAATGAACATCCCTAGTCTGCAGCATCTGAACGGCAAAGCGTCCACTCGGCGGTTCGAACTAATTTGAATTAGGAGCCGCTGGTGCTGGCCAATCAGGACACAATTGGCCGTGTCTGAGTCCTGATCACTACACTAGTGCCTCCTCTGGTCAGTTGGGGCATGTGTTCGGGGGGAGGAGAACTGGGGGGAATAGCATGATCCTCCCACGCGTTATGTCTCACTCACTGTCAGGTGAAAAGACTGGCGACTGCACATGTATCAGAGGAAGCAACGGCCAAGACGGCAGGGGGAATTGGCCAAGTACAATTGGGAAGAAAATGGGAACAAACTTTTAACTAAACTACATTTCTGCAGAACTGATCGTGAGAGATTTGGAAATAAAATTTAAACTGAATACTTTTGGGACTTTTAAATTGATCTGGTTTTACACAGCATATTTTAACATTGTTGTCATCGTTGATTTTCCCGTGACAAATATTAGGAGTTACCACTAAATCGATCTACCAGAACTACCAAAGTGTTGAGTCACTCTGAGGCAGCGTTTCACCCGCTACTCTACAGCAGACCCACACTGACGATTCCGCTGCGTCATCATTACAAAGACGGCCCAAAATTAACTTACGATTCTGCTGTGTCATTACAAAGATGGCCCAAAATTAAGGAACTGCCATGCATCTGTCCGACTGTCAAAGTCACATGAGGCAGAACAGAGCACTGTTAAAGATGGCAGTTTGAATTTTGTAGATATAATTAAATCTCCATTCACATCTTGTCCACATCTAACAATTTTAACTAGCCTAAATGCCTTCAGTCAAGTCATTGCTCTACTTACAGAAACCCAGTCTATACGTAAGTGAGCAGGGATCTGATCAGTACAGAAACCTAAATATGAAATCCTATCTCACTTTAGGATATTTAAGATGCGTTTGCCGTGACAGGATAAGGTTTCCTAAATGAGTTTAAGATCTCAACACTGGATCCCATCTCTAAATTGAAGACAGAACCAAACATCTCTTAAATTCAAACTATTCCATTATACGCATCCATACAACGCCATAGCCGGCCGTTAGAAATTCATAATGTTATTTGTGTTCATTCCAACTTGAAGTCAGGGATAGGCAAATGATTGATTCATATAATTGGACTGGAATGTTAATAAATAGTTAAGATTCCCTATAAAAGGATTTGAACCAGGACTTACATAAGCAAAAAATTGTCAATTTAGATCAATATTAGACTGGAATTTTAATACATACTTAGGATTCCCTATGTGGATTTTACTTTGGACAACATGAGAGATTAGACAGCGGCGAGTTTAGGACTTGCGTCTGTAAAA
>NC_139626.1:62725510-62975510 GCF_964638095.1 Poromitra crassiceps | reverse complement strand
AAAAAAGACCAATAAGGGTTGTGTGTTGTTACACTTGAACGAATAAGATTTTGTTTTAATGATTGCTTGCAACATTACATCAAGTATGATTTTACTTTGAAACTCCTGGCCGGAAGTCTCGTTTTGTTTTTCATCGTGGCGAGATAGTATAGTTTGATACTGCTCATCTTGACAGCTGCTTCAGTTCAGACGTGAGTTTTTCGCTCTGCTGCTCAGAAGAATGTAACGTCACGTCACGTTAGTTAGGTTAGATGGACCGTCTTTTCCTTCTCATGACACATTATTGAGGAGGAGGCGGGAGAGAGTCGCGTTACGGAACCGAACCCAAGCCCCTTCAGCCCGGCGGCCCGGGCCATGATGGACGAGCAGGAGGCGGGCCCCGGGGTGTTGAGCAGCAGCAGCAGGGCTCCGCAGGCCGGGGAGCGGCCTCACTACAGCATCCCGGGGATCCTCCACTTCCTCCAGCACGAGTGGGCCCGCTTCGAGCTGGAGAGGGCCCACTGGGAGGTGGAGCGGGCCGAGCTCCAGGTAAACACCGTGGTTCCATTGTCGGACACAGCAGCGTTGCTGCTGGCTAACGTTAGCTAAAGAAACACTAGCGTTATTAGTTTGACTGCAGTTTTAAAGCCGACGTTATTGTTTACAAATGAAACCCGGCCGCCGGCTACGGTAATGATCTCTCTCTCCAAACAGAATACACGCCGTCTTTCCGTCTTGTTTGGAGAGAGAGAACGTTGCCACCGTCACGCCAAATTCCATTCAAACGTGTGTGCATTTTGTTTGTGTGTTTGCTTTTACGGCAAAGATACAGACCGCATCGCATCGGAGCTAACTTTCAATTCGGCATTCGTAAAATTAACCAAACATCATTCATTTGAATAAAATGTCAAGTGGTAGTAGACGTTCCTTGCGCTGTTATTTTGGTGCACGGTGTTTATATGGGAACAAGAGTACATTCTGACAGTTTGATTTGCATTTAAACACCGGTTATATTTGCTCATTGGCATACCGAATTAAAGACTGGGTCCCAGTGGTCTTGAGTCATGTTCTATATGCGTGTCCGTGGTAAGCAAAGCCACATAAAGTTTCATTTTTTTAAACTGAGTTTCGGGTGACATCGTCTCCACACAGAGAGCGAGCAGCGTATCGGGGCTACTTGCTAGCGGAGAGATTTCAGGCTTTCAACTCGACACTTTGACATATACTGTAAGCCCTGGCAGAATTGTCACAATAAAGCACTTGTTCATCAATATACGCATAGTTTTACAGCAATGTATCTTGTCTTGTTTGTAAATGGAACTCAGCCTCGTCTGTTTTTCGTATTGATGGGACGATTTTCAACGTCAAACCCTTAGGTCCATTATCGGACCCAGAGGCTAACTTTACTGGCTGATAGTGTTTGTTTTGGCATCATCGTAATCACGGTCACTTGCAATTTCCTCCATGAATATACATGGAGCACAGTGATACCTAGACTAGAGTAGGCCAAATCAACACTGACACGCATGGCATGACACGCATGGCAGCACGTCAGACTGTCCGATGATGGATGTATAGCCGCTAGCTGTCCGATAACGGACGCATTGATGTGACATGTCCATGTCGTGGTCAGGTTGAGCAAAATGCTGCTCTGCTGCTGTTAGTAGTAGCCCGAGTGTTGTCACTGACTTTAAACTGGCAGCTTTGAGCCAGTCAGAGCAGGTCCCAGTATAGGCCTGCACAACATGAGGAAAATCTGCAGTGGGCGATAACATTGTTCAATATTGCAAATGACTATATCTTGAAATAAACGCAAACAAAATAGGGCGGCTGTAGCTCAGGAGGTAGAGCGGGTCGTCCACTAATTGCTTTGGATAAAAGAGGTCGGTGGTTCGATTCCCGCCTCCTCCAGTCTGCATGTCGAAGTGTCCTTGAGCAAGACACTGAACCCCAAATTGCTCCCGTTGGTGTGCCAGCACCCTGCGTGGTGGTAGCCTGCCACCATCGGGGTGTGAATGGGTGAATGTACCTACTGACTGTAAATCGCTTTGGCTAAAAGCGCTATATAAATGCAGGCCATTTACCATTTACCATTTAAACATAATATTTGTTTATTTCAAGACCAGTACTTCCAATATTATTGAAGTACCGGTATGCATATTAGCTATAATACAGTTCCTATGTCTTTCTGCTTTACTGCTAACCTTTCCCTTTTTCGCTTCCCACCCAATTCGTTTTGTGCCTAAAAGGCAGGAAGTAAACACAGGTGCAGGCAGATCATTAACGAGGGTTTCCAACTTCCAATCCATTTGGTGATCCAGTGGCCCTCGTTACTGTTTTGTTTACACCTGTGTTCCTGCATTTTACACACAAAGTGGGTGAATTGGGTGGGAAGTGAAAAGGGCTAATAGCTGAATGAATAGTCTATGCCCACCAGCATGGCTCTCTGTAGCTGCAACTACGACTCAAGCTGAAACTACACACAGCGTGTTTGGGCTTTGGTGGAGGGGTGGAGCGCAGTGCTGCAAGGGAAGGGTGCGCTGGATTTACTACACAAGACAAAACGATCACACAGCTGCTGAGTGTGAATGCATGGCCCGTGTAAATAAAACTATTATTCATTGCGATTCAGGCAGTCTTTGCGATGTGTTGTATATTGCACATGTTCATATCGCCGTGACGATGAAAATGTGATTTATCGTGCAGCCCTAGTTTCTGCGTGTGTCCAGGGCCCGAAATTAACTTTTTGACCCACCGGCCAGTGGCGGGTAGATAGAAAACATCTACCCGCCAAGCATATTTCTTACCGGCCAAAAAAACCCCCACATTTTTGTGTCACATATATCCATATATATAATTTTTTTTCAGTACATTTCAAGTAGATAAGGTATTACGTTGAAGAATACACACTTAAATAAGAGGCCAGAGTAAAATTTGAAGCAAATTATTTTAATATATTGATTGATGATTGACTAATCAATACATGTCAAGTCAATCTTGAGCTTAAATTGTTGTAAAAAAAACAATGCAGCTAAAAGTAATAACTGCGACAGTCTCAGTGCACAGCGCACAACTTGGGCTACACACCTTTCTCTCCCACTCACACCTGGCACCTGCGTTAGCTCTCCTGCACTCGTTCTCCGCTCCGCTTCGGCTTTATTGGTGGGTAAGCATTTTGATTCATCTCCTCATCATAGCTCGGCAACAAGCGCGAGCGATTGATTCATTGATTAATTTGCCCGATGTAGGCTGGCAGAGGTTAAAAGATGCTTTTTACCTCCGCTAAAGTGACGACTGCATTCCATTCCACTCCAGTCATGTTTGGTAGCCTATTAGCCAGCTGCGCACCAAAACACACATGATAACTATTATCTCCTCATATACCGGTATACTGTATCATACGAGTAGTGTCGGCAACAAGTGCGAGCGATTGATTCATTGATTGATTGATTCGCCTGACGTTCGGCTGTCAATTTACCTCCGCTAAATTGAGACTGCATTTCATTCCAGAGGCACGTTTGGTAGCTTATACGGGAGAGCCAGAGTGGAACAGCCTCAGGAAGCACTCGTGTTACAGTATACTACTGCTCTGAACTAACGTTAATTTCAGATTGCTTCCTTGTATATTGTGGCTGGGATCAGTGCTCCGCAGCGCACTCCCAGCGTTTAACAGTCGGAAAAAGACGGTTGCTGGACACAGGCGGCTACACACAGTTTTAATATTACATGACGACTATTTTGCGACCCGCCACGTGGCGGAGAGACGCCAAACCTAACACGCCAAAGCTAAAATATGCCCGCCATTGGCGGGTGGCGGGCTCTAATTTCGGGCCCTGCGTGTGTCTCTCTCCAACACATCAGCCTGGTGCTGTCCAGCCTGCCGAGGGGCTGAGGAGACATGGAGGGCCGACGCTGGGTATTGGACCATAACAAAAATAACTATAGCAATCCTATAGATGCTTTTAATTTGACAACATAAACATTCAAAATTGCCCCTAGCTTACTTACTGTTGCAATGTTTGCTAATAGAATAGCTGACAGGAAATAATAATATAATAATAATTATTCGATAATCATTTTTCTGTTTGTATAGCTTGTTTAAGTAAGAAGGGTAGGCGCTATAAGCTATAGCTTCAGCCTACACCTTTTCGGTCTAACAGCCTTGTGCTGCTTTGTTTGTACTTTTTTTGTTTTATTTTATGAAATGTTTTAACTCATTCAGTGCCAGCCACTTTTGGAGAACGGATGCTCCCAGTGCCAGAGTTTTCAGAGCGTTTTCAGTGATTTCTCGAGGCCCACAGAATATTGTGTGATATTACTATGTAAACACCGAACACGCACAAGAACGAGCTGGCTCTATTGTATCATCAGCAAAAAAAAGTTTATTGATACCATTTTCCGTTCTTTAGTTATGAGCCTGAGAAGATAGGTTGTTTTCAGCGTTTTCAGGCTTTTCAAATTATTAGCTGAGATAATCCGCCTTTTGTGAAATGCAGCATTTCAAGCACATTCACTGAGTCTGAAGATAATATTTTCTGATGTAGTGACGTAGTTGTTGTGTGATGCCCTGCGTGCACCACCCGGCACCACCCCCCTCCCCCCCTCCCCCCGTAAACTCCTCCCCACACTGCACACAGCCTCACGCAACCATTATATTTTCGGACTGCTGCGTTTGTGTGCTGCTGTCGGCTCTCAGCGCCACAGCAGGGAAGAGCCAACCCGGATTGCTGAATGGTTTGGCGTCAGGGGCTGCTTTCCTGTCTGCTAATCGGGTGGGGAAACTATACAGACAGACAGACAGACAGACAGACAGGGACAGAGGGGCTCAGTTGTGAGCGCGGATTGACTCCTGTTCGGAGCCAATCTCCCGCGACAGAGCAAATGGCTCTGGGAGCATGTATCGGTTTGTCTTTGATCCACGGCTTTTAGGCTGTTTCTCGGACCTGTCTCTAATCTGGACTGCACCGAGCAAGCACTGTCGCCACCTAATGAGTCCGTAAAATAGGTTATACACCTCCAATAGCTACTATAGTTGTACAGGAGCTGCGGAAGGCTTTGATCGACGTCCCACCGTCAAAAAACGCATTGGACGTCGAAGGACGTCCGTGGCATTCTACGTCACTATTTAATTGGACGTCGAAGGACGTCCATGGCATTCAATGAGTTAATTGCCCATGACCGAAATAAATAAATAAGCTAGGGTTCAAACTGTTCCCATAGCAACCCAATTCCGTGAAAACCGTCTATAACACGTTTTGGAAGGAATAAAACAAAAAATATCGCAGTAAAATTTCCTACAGGAATAACAGTGATACAGTAAAGAGCGATAAGGTCACTATAAACTAGGGATGGTAAAATTAACTGATTTTGCATCGGTGCACTGTCATAACATTTCAAAATGTGTTAAAAAAGTGTGCACTGGATCGGATACGATTTACTTGGGTATAATGGGTTTTATATTTTACTAGAGGGCCTATGCTCCTTAAAGCTGCATTCAGCAATGTTTTTGTGTTAAAATAAGTGTTAAATGGCTCTATATTCTGACAGCAATCACTGAAATAGTTAGGGATGCACGATATATCAGCAATCATATCGGTATTGGCTGCTGATAGTCATTTTTTAACATATCAGCATCGTCCCGATGTTGCAGTGGTAATATCGGTTATCGGTATCAGCCAAAAATTCCACATTGAGAGGAAACAATGCCGTAAATCTATGATTTTATGAGCTTTTCAAAAGTTTTGGAAATAAGGAAATGCATGACTTTTTCAAATTCACGGTGTTTACATGTGTTTTTCAGTATGTACAAAATGTGATTATCATAGAAATGTGTTTTTATATAGATCATATCAACATCGGTAAATATCGGTGATCGGCCAAAATGGCAATAGTGTTTGGTCACTAACTTGGAACTCCCAACCCCCCACTGTACTCTTTCTGTCTCCTGTAGCGCTGCATGCAGGGCGGACGTATCTCTGCAACCGCGACGTTGGATTCAGGGTGAAAAAAGACATATACCGGAAGTTCTTTATAGGCATCGCGATCTGACCTTCCGGTTTCCTGAAAATGTCAACTCTTCTCTGACCGGATAGCGGGAGGTCGGCGCCAATTTTGATCCAATCAGAGAAAAGTTGACATTTTCTGGGAAATGGAAGGTCAGATCGCGATGCTTTTGAAGTACCGTAAATTCCGGACTATAAGCCGCGGCTTTTTCCCCGTTTTTTGGCCTTTTTTGCCCCCTGCGGCTTATATAACGGTGCGGCTTATCTATGGATTTTTTCCAAAAAAAAAAAAAAATCTCTCTTTTTTAGCACTCTTTCTAACTATAAATCCACTTCTGTTTTAATTTCCTCTCTTGCCCTCTTTTAACAACATAACATAACATAACATAACACAACACAGGTAAGCAGAAAGAAAAAGACGAAGCAAATCACCGCCATGAATGAGGAAATGACTCACCTGCTGGAGGCTGGAGATACACGGCTTGGGCTAAACTTTTACTCCGTGAAACACTATCGATTAAGTCCGACATCGCTCAGAGGTTTGAGCAGCTTGAAAACAAGTTTGAAAACGTGCAGAAGTCCATCCACTCACTCACTAAAGAAAATAATGCAACCGTGAACAGAGTTTCTAAAAAAAGCGCATCAGCGCACTGGAGGACAAAAACAACACAGTGAGTCCGAAAGTGGATAAAATGCAAAAACATCGAAACGCTGCACACGCAGGTTGATGACTTAATCAGCAGGAGTAAAAGAAATAACATTCGCCTGATCAATGTAAAAGAGGGAGCTGAGATTGGTGACATGGACGCTTTCGTGGCAAAATCCTGTGTTACATCCTGGACCTGAAGGAAGGCGAGAAACCACCAGAGGTGGACAGGGCACACCGGGCGCCTCGGCCACGTCCAGACCCCGGCCTGCCACCGAGGGCCATCTTCATCTGCCTACTCCGCTGGCCCGACCGTCAACTCATCCTCCAGGCTGCGGGGAAGAAGCCCCTCACCTGGGAGGGTACGCGCTTTTTCGTCCGGCAGGACCTCTCCGCGTTGGTGCAACAGAAACGCGCAACATACAACAGCATCATCGAAAAGTTTAAAGTCAATGGATATCGCTTTGGCGTACTGTACCCAGCGAGACTCGTCATAACCATTGATGGACAGCGGCGGAACAAGAGCTCAAAGTGAAACTGCCGAATATCTTTTGAGTTGGACTGGTCAATAGTACTGTGAGTAACTAAAATAAAAAAATAAAAAACGGAATTCTCTCTTCTTTAGCACTCTTTCTAACTATAAATCCACTTCTGTTTTAATTTCCTCTCTTGCCCTCTTTTCACCACACCGCGGACACTGTGTGCACTGTAAAAAAAACAAAAAATACCACAATGTGTGATTTTGTCTGGGGATTAGTGACCTGACTTTTGTTTTGTTGAAATGTTAATAAATGGGAGCTTCCCCAAACAGCCATCTCTTTCCCGACAATCCCCTCTGTGCACGAAGCCTTACATATGGTAATTAAACATCAAAACACCCGCGGCTTATAGACCGGTGCGGCTTATATAAGAAAAAAATAGTCACCTTTGAAGGTGCGGCTTATAGACCGGTGCGCCTTATAGTCCGGAATTTACGGTATATGTATTTCTTCACCCCGAATCCAAATGCCACGATCCGCCTACGAGTTACGGTTGCGGAGATACGTCCGCCCTGCCTGCAGGACTACAGGAGAGAGATAGAGGACAGTGGGGGGTTGGGCGTTTCAAGTCACTGACCAAACACTCTACTATTTCAGTGATTGCTGTCAGAATATAGAGCTATTTAACACTTATTTTAGCACAAAAACATAACTGAATGCAGCTTTAAATGAGATGCTCACTGAGTTGCAGTACTAGAGAAACAAAATGTGTAAAGTAAAAATTTATTTTCTTTTTGAGCTAATTCATGATTTGCTGCTTAAAGAAAAAGGAACTCACTGTACCACATTGAATGGTATAGCATAGCATCATTCTTTTGCGTCACAAATCGCATTAGTGAATCGCGTAGCTTCGTATCTTTAATATATCGGATCGTACTTGGCAATGCATCGAGATGCGTATCGCATCGGCCTCAGTGATGGAGATGCACATATGATGAACACATGCTTATTTAGTAGCACACACATTCTGTTGACTCCCTATCCACCTTATTTCTAGCTGCCATGATGCCTGATGGGTGCCTCTTCCGCTTCCGGTGTAATTTTTTTACACTGTTTTGCGGACGGCACGGTGGCTCAGTGGTTAACACTGTTGCTTCACAGCAAGAAGGTCCCGGGTTCGAACCCCGGTCCGTCCCAGGTCCTTTCTGCGTGGAGTTTGCATGTTCTCCCCGTGTCCGTATGGGTTTTCTCCGGGTGCTCCGGTTTCCTCCCACCATCAAAGAAAGACATGTATGTTAGGGTTAATACTCCTGTCAGTGCCCCTGACCAAGGTACTGGCAAAAAGAACTGGAGTTGGTCCCCGGGCGCTGCACTGTGGCTGCCCACTGCTCCTAGTTCTAGGAAGGTTCCTAGTAGAGGATGGGTCAAATGCAGAGGATGAATTTCCCCAAGGGGATAAATAAAGGATAACTTAACTTAACTGTTTTAACTTGACAAAAAAAAAAACGTCTATGAGAATTTTACAGCAGAGCCATTCTACTCTACAGCCGTGTCGTTCGGGTGCTGGGATAACGCAATGCATTGTGGGTAGTCGGCTACTGTGGCTAATGCTAGTGGCTAGCGTAATAGTTACGTTACATGGCAGTAAAACGCCACTGAATGACCAAGTTGATTTAACTTTTAACCATTATTTTCGAGTAACACTGTTTCCATACGGACCCCCAGCATTGGTTAGTTGTTTATAACGTGACTATATTTATAACTTTTATAACGTCCTCCAGTTTCCGGTTTATAATTCGGGTCTGCAGCCGAGTATAACAAAGGAAATGGCAAGCTGTAACAATAAGTCACGTTAAACCGGACCTTGTACCCACAATTCTTTTTTACAGTGGGGCATTCAAAAATAAGGTGGATAGGGCAATTGTGATTTTTCATCAAGGCAAATGGCAGAACGCTCATCCTAGAGTCTGATGTAATGATGCTTCAGAACGAACCACCAAGCTAGCTTTCATTTGACTTATTGATGACCAGTGCTGGACTAGTTCTCTCTGCATCTTGTACCACAGCTCAACTATTATCTGCCCTTTGCAAAGCTAAGTAAGCTCTCATCAAATGAATCCATCTCTCTCAACTCTCTCTCTCCCTGTCCCCCCCTCTCTCTCTCTCCCCCCTTCTCTCTCTCTCTACCCTTCTCTCTCTCTCTCTACCTCCCCCTCTCTCCCTCTCTCTACCCTTCTCTCTCTCTCTCTCCCTGTTGCCCCCTCTCTCTCCCCCCTCTCTCCCTCTCTCTACCCTTCTCCTTCTCTCTCTCTCCCTGTCACCCCCTCTCTCTCTCCCCCCTCTCTCCCTCTCTCTCTCTCCCTGTCGCCCCCCTCTCTCTCTCTCCCCCCCCTCTCTCTCTCTCCCCCCCTCTCTCCCTCTCTCTCTACCCTTCTCTCTCCCTCTCTCTCTACCCTTCTCTCTCCCTCTCTCTCTACCATTCTCTCTCTCTCCCTGTCACCCCCTCTCTCTCTCTCCCCCCCTTCTCTCTCTCTCTACCCGTCTCTCTCTCTACCCTTCTCTCTCTCTCTCTCTCTCTCTCTCCCCCTTTCCTCTCTCTCTACCCTTCTCTCTCTCTGTCTCCCTGTTGCCCCCCTCTCTCTCTCTCCCCCCACTCCCTCTCTCTCCCTCCCCCCTTCTCTCTCTCTCTCTCTCCCTGTCGCCCCCCTTTCTCTCCCCCCTCTCTCCCTCTCTCTCCCTCTCTCTCCCTGTCACCCCCCTCTCTCTCTCCCCCCCTCTCCCTCTCTCTCTACCCTTCTCTCTCTCTCTCCCTGTCGCCCCCCCTCTCTGTCTCTCCCCCCCCTCTCTCTCTCTCCCCTTCTCTCTCTTTCTCTCCCTGTCACCCCCTCTCTCTCTCCCCCCCTCTCTCCCTCTCTCTACCCTTCTCTCTGTCTGTCTCCCTGTCGCCCCCCTCTCTCTCTCTACCCTTCTCTCTCTCCCCCCTACTCTCTCTCTCTCCTCCCACTCCTCCATATTACATAAGTAACAGCTGACCTATGGTGGGATGACAGTGCATCCATAAAGGGAATGCGCTTCCTGCCAGGCTGGGTTAATGACGCGTGTCCATGTGGTATTTGTGCCCCATTTACCTTGACGAGCCTCCCAGCCAATCAGGCTGCGTCTTCCTGGGGGAGTTTGTGATGAGGAAGAGTTGGAGTGGAGCAGATAGACTGTATGAAGCTACTATAGGCTTGACCCCAAAAAATGTGACGCTTCGAAGCTTCAATCGTTGCCATGGTAATCAACGCTCACATCAGCAATCGATGCTTTTTTATCTTTTATATCCCCCCTCCTCCCCTCGCCTCTCTTTCTCCATATGCACAGCCGGCTAACGTGAGGTGTAGCTTCATGAGACAGTCTCTAGCTTTCTGGCTGGGCGGAGTCCTGCGGGCCAACCACTGTTTTTAACACTTTACTCCACCCCATGCGCCGTGGCGTGCACACAAACAAACGCAACTTGTTTTACCCCAGCAGCAGCAGGTAGGCAGCAGCCTCAGACAGACAGTGAGCCTGAGCTGCGGACCTGAAAGAGCTCGTGTTGTAAACATGAAACTTAACGTGCACTTCTTTCCTGATTTCAACCCAGTGTCGGTAACGCCACAAGTGAATTAAATTCAACTCGTTTGTTTATAACGTTATGAAGTAACAGCAGTGACAAATAGCCGAGAAGCAGCCGAGAATGCACAATGTTACTCTGAGTTTCTCCCCTCCCCTCCCCTCCCCGCCCTGCCCCGCAGAGACCATAGAGGCTTCGATTATCATCGATTATGATCTTACCTCCCCGAAGCGTCGACGCTCTAACACTACATTCAACATACATTTCAATTCAGAATTTTTTTCTGACCTCCGGAATACTTGCGTTCACGCTGTTTTTAACTCTGAGACGGTCAGAGTTACAAAAACATACACAGTTTCATTGGTAAAATAGCTGTTGAATTCAACACATTGCTATGATCAGAGCGAAATAGAAACAATATACACACATATTGCATAATTACAGCACGAACCGGAGCTCTGAAATGATACCTGAATTTCTGGCCTGTAATTCCGACCTCGACGATCGTTCAATTCATTTTTTACAGGTCGGACCCCATTTTCTCCTGCGTTCCGAGTTGTCTTGAATGCGGTATTCATATGTATTCAGGAGTCAGGACAGCTGAGCCCCTAGAAGCTACGACTCGCTAGTTGTGTTTGGGTATTAAGTCTCCTTCTCATTGAGCTCAGAGCCAATCAGAACGGGTCTGGAACCAATTGGAGGAGCCTGGATCCATTAGCTATGCTGTGTCAGTTTGAAGAGGCTGCAGACAGGCGGACTGCGTGACATCACTGCGTGAGTGTGTGACATCACTGCGTGAGTGTGTGACATCACTGCGTGACATCACTGCGTCTAAATTAGGGATGCCAGTGGCGACTAATTTTCCCGACATTTAAACGGAAATCTTAATGGCGACTGGTCTATAAGTAAAAAAAAAAACACACTCAGAAAACAGCCAAAACTGAGCGCAATTTAATCTATAAGTTTCGTGCGTGTATTTAAGAGCCATTTGAAACGGTTAATTACGTTCATCATAATCGTCAATATTCACAACATCTTGCGCTGTTTATGAACATTGCACATCAGAAAACATCAACAACTCACCCCAGTGTCGTGTATTCAGGCTAAATATAGTCCATTTAACTTTCGGAAGCCTTTGCGTTCAACAAAGTTGAGTGGAAGCATTTTGTGCAGTCATTCATTTCCTATCAGCTGCGTTATCTTGTGTGGCTAATGGGTTAGCTTGTCTGGCTAACATGTTAGCAGTGCCATAGCGTCCAAATGTCCTTGCGTCCACATGCCTGTGCTGAATGTCAGTCTAGTGGTTAATAGGGGTGGGAATCACTGTCACCATCCAATAGTGTTGCGATATTGCGATATGCTAGTATTGCATATATTGAGTATTGCGATTTTGCGATATCTTATGATTTATTACCTTTTTGCAACTGCAAATGATGTCTCAAAGGTACAAACTTTGTAAACATCAGTTTTATCTAATGAGATAAAGTTTCCAGTCTGTTCATCTCACTTCAATCATTTTTATTACAGCAAAATGGGATTGTCAAGCAGACAGACTGACCAACGCTGTCATAAAAACATATGTCATATGTCTCAGATTAATGGGTCATGTAGTTAATTACTTAGTGTTTACATGACCAATGAATATCTTGTGTATTAATTGACAGAAAGGTCATGGTACTGTAGGCCTGAATATCACTGACAGGCTTTTATCTGTCACTTGAACAGGCATTCAGATTAAACCATAATAGTAAATACATCCCAATCATTCAAGTTCACTCAATGGAATTGTAATCCAATGCTTTGCTCTCTGTCTCTCTGCCTGTCTCTCTCTCTCTTTTCTCTCAGGCTGCAACTAACCATTACTTTCATTATCCATTCATCTGTCCATTATTTTCTCCGTTCATCCATTAGTTGTTTGGTTTATAAAATGTCCGAAAATGGTGGAAAAAATGACGATCAGTGTTTCCCAAAGGCCAAGATGACGTCATCTAATGTCTTGTTTTGTCCACAACCCAAATATATTCACTTTACTGTCATAGAGGAGTAAAGAAAGCAGAACAAATATTCACATTTAAGAAGCTGGAATCAGAGAATTTTGACTTTTTTTCTTAAAAAAATTACTCAAAACGATGAATCAATGATCAAAATTGATTATTTTTCTGTCGATCGACTAATCGATTAATCGTTGCAGCTCTACTTCTCTCTCTCTCTTTTTTTTTAGCCGTGCCCGTGAGATTAATTCTAGGGTGTGTAAACAATGTGCTATACAAATAAACTTGCCTGCTATGCATGCTAAAAGCATAAGCAGGTGTACTATCAAACGTTTGACTTGTGTGTGCCCAAAACACACCGTGGCGCGTCACACGCGAGTCGCGATGCTCGGGCGCCGGAGTGTGCTACTCAAAATATTTTCCCAAGGTTGGCGGGTCTGCAGGTCTGCAGAGAGATGAGCAGTGTTCAGTGTTTCCCCTAGAAACATTTTCAGGCCTGGAGGTGTTTCGAAACGTACCTCGACCGTAGCGGTGGGGGCCCTCGCTGGCGACGCTAAACTTTTAGCTAACCTGTTCGCATCTATGTTCGCAATGGCATCTCAAGTATCATCATACTATTATGGGATGCAATGCAAACAGTTGTATTATGGGATGTGCGTTTCCCAGGCAACGACACACGTTGACACGTTTTGGAACAGCGCCGCACGCTGGCACAATATCCTAAAAGCTAAACGCATATTGTTTTGAATGATTTGGCATCTTCTATTACTGTCAACACTGTCAACACCAGTATTGTTGTAGAAAAGCAGAGAAAGGAGTGCGTCTTTGGTAGGCTGAGTAGTACAACGTCAAGGTGCTCTTTGGTCAGGGGTAGGACAATTGAGAGTAAAAAGAAATAACCAAGGCACTCTTGTAACCAACCAAGGCACCCTGATGAAGGCCTGTGTGCCGCAACGCGTTGGTACGTTTTTAATTCTTGCTACTATGCCTTAGCCATACAATAAAGGCTTTTTAACTTTTTTCACCTACAAGAGTGCCTTGGTTACCAGTATTGCTCTATTGTAATAATATGCCATAAAGGTTTATTGAAATTTTGGGGAGAGCAGATTTTTTTTTTTTTTTTTTTGCAATTATTTTTCTGGCCTGGCGGGGACGCCGTTGGCCTGGCGGGCCCGCCAGGCCTGTAGAATGGTAGGGGAAACACTGAGTGTTGTTGTTTACGGTCAGTGAAGTGAATGCTCGATGTCACAGAGCGCAGGCGTATCAAACCTCCGCGCGGCCCGTCTTGAAATAACTCCCTTTACGCTCAATTACATCCAAAGTAAAGCCCTGTGTGTCACAGGCTTTTTGGCCCTGCGGGGCCACCGTAGCGTGGGTGACACACATCCACAGGCATGTCATTGAGGTGAAGTCATGCGTGTGCTGTGACGATGGCCGCTCCGCCTCCGGCTCAGGAGGATGTTTTTGCCCTCTCTGCTTCCTTCCTGCCTGACCGGCTGCCGCTAAAAATACTTTTTAGCGGCCAGCGGGCGCACAAATACACACATAAATTGTATATATAAATATATCATATATATTTATATATATAAATTATATGACAATATGGGATGACGGCGTCCGGAATTAAACTTGGGGTTCACCTGCCAACGATCAGTTGTACTCGGGGACGGATTACTGAACAGGCCAACCCGGGCTGAGGGCCCAGGGGCCTGGTGCTCAGGTGGCCCCTAAGCCACAGCCCCCCCCCCCCCCCCCCCCCGATACATGACGACGCTGTCTGTCAGAGGGCTTAGTGTTTTATATCAACCCCAAAGCCCCCCTGTAATACCCTCACATTTATGTCGTTTCTAACGGGCTTTGAGCGTGTTGTTGTAGGCTGAATCCTGAGTTAAGATTCAGGTAGGGATGTATGATTGTCACAAAAACGGGAAAAAACGGACGGAATCATGGAATTTGGTGAGATTCGGTAACGGTGAACACCAACGAGCAGAGAAGATACGCTAGATGTTTTACCCCGCGCGTCAAACAAACATCACTCTGGAACCAACGTGAATGCAATCATTTGATTGATTGATTGATTGATTGATTGACCCGACGTAGAAGCGCTCGTCGTATGATGTGAGGAGGACGTGAATCACAACGCTCACCACAAATCAAGGTTAAAGCCAAATAGGATACAAAGTAGAGCGCGCACATCCACTCAAATGTGCAGGTGCTGGACAACAAGGACACAGATGAATAAAAAGTAGCGTCCGCACACTGCTGCTCTTCTTCTTCAGAGGACCGAAACGTTCAAATTAATCTACTCAACAGCAGTGTGTGGACTCTACATTTTATTCATTAAAGTCAAATAGGAGCCTTTACTCTTCGGTGGACTGAGTGAAGAGAGCCTGCCTGAGACGTGTGCAGGTGCAGGCAGGGAGATGAGGTATGTTGTAGGTGCAGGCAGAGAGATGAGGTATGTTGCAGGTGCAGGCAGAGAGAGATGAGGTATGTTGCAGGTGCAGGCAGAGAGATGAGGTATGTTGCAGGTGCAGGCAGAGAGATGAGGTATGTTGCAGGTGCAGGCAGAGAGATGAGGTATGTTGCAGGTGCAGGCAGAGAGAGATGAGGTATGTTGCAGGTGCAGGCAGAGAGATGAGGTATGTTGCAGGTGCAGACAGAGAGATGAGGTATGTTGCAGGTGCAGGCAGAGAGATGAGGTATGTTGCAGGTGCAGGCAGAGAGAGATGAGGTATGTTGCAGGTGCAGACAGAGAGATGAGGTATGTTGCAGGTGCAGACAGAGAGATGAGGTATGTTGCAGGTGCAGGCAGAGAGAGATGAGGTATGTTGCAGGTGCAGGCAGAGAGATGAGGTATGTTGCAGGTGCAGGCAGAGAGATGAGGTATGTTGCAGGTGCAGACAGAGAGATGAGGTATGTTGCAGGTGCAGGCAGAGAGAGATGAGGTATGTTGTAGGTGCAGGCAGAGAGATGAGGTATGTTGCAGGTGCAGGCAGAGAGAGATGAGGTATGTTGCAGGTGCAGACAGAGAGATGAGGTATGTTGCAGGTGCAGGCAGAGAGAGATGAGGTATGTTGCAGGTGCAGGCAGAGAGATGAGGTATGTTGCAGGTGCAGGCAGAGAGATGAGGTATGTTGCAGGTGCAGACAGAGAGATGAGGTATGTTGCAGGTGCAGGCAGAGAGAGATGAGGTATGTTGTAGGTGCAGGCAGAGAGATGAGGTATGTTGCAGGTGCAGGCAGAGAGAGATGAGGTATGTTGCAGGTGCAGACAGAGAGATGAGGTATGTTGCAGGTGCAGGCAGAGAGAGATGAGGTATGTTGCAGGTGCAGGCAGAGAGATGAGGTATGTTGCAGGTGCAGACAGAGAGATGAGGTATGTTGCAGGTGCAGACAGAGAGATGAGGTATGTTGCAGGTGCAGGCAGAGAGATGAGGTATGTTGCAGGTGCAGACAGAGAGATGAGGTATGTTGCAGGTGCAGACAGATGAGGTATGTTGCAGGTGCAGGCAGAGAGAGATGAGGTATGTTGCAGGTGCAGGCAGAGAGATGAGGTATGTTGCAGGTGCAGACAGAGAGATGAGGTATGTTGCAGGTGCAGACAGAGAGATGAGGTATGTTGCAGGTGCAGACAGAGAGATGAGGTATGTTGCAGGTGCAGGCAGAGAGAGATGAGGTATGTTGCAGGTGCAGGCAGAGAGATGAGGTATGTTGCAGGTGCAGGCAGAGAGATGAGGTATGTTGCAGGTGCAGGCAGAGAGATGAGGTATGTTGCAGGTGCAGGCAGAGAGATGAGGTATGTTGCAGGTGCAGGCAGAGAGATGAGGTATGGTGCAGACAGAGAGATGAGGTATGTTGCAGGTGCAGGCAGAGAGATGAGGTATGTTGCAAGTGCAGGCAGAGAGATGAGGTATGTTGCAGGTGCAGACAGAGAGATGAGGTATGTTGCAGGTGCAGACAGAGAGATGAGGTATGTTGCAGGTGCAGACAGAGAGAGATGAGGTATGTTGCAGGTGCAGACAGAGAGATGAGGTATGTTGCAGCTGCAGGCAGAGAGAGATGAGGTATGTTGCAGGTGCAGACAGAGAGATGAGGTATGTTGCAGGTGCAGGCAGAGAGATGAGGTATGTTGCAGGTGCAGGCAGAGAGATGAGGTATGTTGCAAGTGCAGGCAGAGAGATGAGGTATGTTGCAGGTGCAGGCAGAGAGATGAGGTATGTTGCAGGTGCAGACAGAGAGATGAGGTATGTTGCAGGTGCAGACAGAGAGATGAGGTATGTTGCAGGTGCAGGCAGAGAGATGAGGTATGTTGCAGGTGCAGGCAGAGAGATGAGGTATGTTGCAGGTGCAGACAGAGAGATGAGGTATGTTGCAGGTGCAGGCAGAGAGATGAGGTATGTTGCAGGTGCAGGCAGAGAGATGAGGTATGTTGCAGGTGCAGGCAGAGAGAGATGAGGTATGTTGCAGGTGCAGACAGAGAGATGAGGTATGTTGCAGGTGCAGGCAGAGAGATGAGGTATGTTGCAGGTGCAGGCAGAGAGATGAGGTATGTTGCAGGTGCAGACAGAGAGATGAGGTATGTTGCAGGTGCAGACAGAGAGATGAGGTATGTTGCAGGTGCAGACAGAGAGATGAGGTATGTTGCAGGTGCAGGCAGAGAGATGAGGTATGTTGCAGGTGCAGACAGAGAGAGATGAGGTATGTTGCAGGTGCAGGCAGAGAGATGAGGTATGTTGCAGGTGCAGGCAGAGAGATGAGGTATGTTGCAGGTGCAGGCAGAGAGATGAGGTATGTTGCAGCTGCAGGCAGAGAGAGATGAGGTATGTTGCAGGTGCAGACAGAGAGATGAGGTATGTTGCAGGTGCAGACAGAGAGATGAGGTATGTTGCAGGTGCAGACAGAGAGATGAGGTATGTTGCAGGTGCAGACAGAGAGATGAGGTATGTTGCAGGTGCAGACAGAGAGATGAGGTATGTTGCAGGTGCAGACAGAGAGAGATGAGGTATGTTGCAGGTGCAGACAGAGAGATGAGGTATGTTGCAGGTGCAGACAGAGAGATGAGGTATGTTGCAGGTGCAGACAGAGAGATGAGGTATGTTGCAGGTGCAGACAGAGAGATGAGGTATGTTGCAGGTGCAGACAGAGAGATGAGGTATGTTGCAGGTGCAGACAGAGAGATGAGGTATGTTGCAGGTGCAGGCAGAGAGATGAGGTATGTTGCAGGTGCAGACAGAGAGAGATGAGGTATGTTGCAGGTGCAGGCAGAGAGATGAGGTATGTTGCAGGTGCAGGCAGAGAGATGAGGTATGTTGCAGGTGCAGGCAGAGAGATGAGGTATGTTGCAGCTGCAGGCAGAGAGAGATGAGGTATGTTGCAGGTGCAGACAGAGAGATGAGGTATGTTGCAGGTGCAGACAGAGAGATGAGGTATGTTGCAGGTGCAGACAGAGAGATGAGGTATGTTGCAGGTGCAGACAGAGAGATGAGGTATGTTGCAGGTGCAGACAGAGAGATGAGGTATGTTGCAGGTGCAGACAGAGAGATGAGGTATGTTGCAGGTGCAGACAGAGAGATGAGGTATGTTGCAGGTGCAGACAGAGAGATGAGGTATGTTGCAGGTGCAGACAGAGAGATGAGGTATGTTGCAGGTGCAGGCAGAGAGATGAGGTATGTTGCAGGTGCAGACAGAGAGATGAGGTATGTTGCAGGTGCAGACAGAGAGATGAGGTATGTTGCAGGTGCAGACAGAGAGATGAGGTATGTTGCAGGTGCAGCCAGAGAGATGAGGTATGTTGCAGGTGCAGACAGAGAGAGATGAGGTATGTTGCAGGTGCAGGCAGAGAGATGAGGTATGTTGCAGGTGCAGGCAGAGAGATGAGGTATGTTGCAGGTGCAGGCAGAGAGATGAGGTATGTTGCAGCTGCAGGCAGAGAGAGATGAGGTATGTTGCAGGTGCAGGCAGAGAGATGAGGTATGTTGCAGGTGCAGACAGAGAGATGAGGTATGTTGCAGGTGCAGACAGAGAGATGAGGTATGTTGCAGGTGCAGCCAGAGAGATGAGGTATGTTGCAGGTGCAGACAGAGAGAGATGAGGTATGTTGCAGGTGCAGGCAGAGAGATGAGGTATGTTGCAGGTGCAGGCAGAGAGATGAGGTATGTTGCAGGTGCAGACAGAGAGATGAGGTATGTTGCAGGTGCAGACAGAGAGATGAGGTATGTTGCAGGTGCAGACAGAGAGATGAGGTATGTTGCAGGTGCAGACAGAGAGATGAGGTATGTTGCAGGTGCAGACAGAGAGATGAGGTATGTTGCAGGTGCAGACAGAGCGATGAGGTATGTTGCAGGTGCAGACAGAGAGATGAGGTATGTTGCAGGTGCAGGCAGAGAGATGAGGTATGTTGCAGGTGCAGACAGAGAGATGAGGTATGTTGCAGGTGCAGGCAGAGAGAGATGAGGTATGTTGCAGGTGCAGACAGAGAGATGAGGTATGTTGCAGGTGCAGGCAGAGAGATGAGGTATGTTGCAGGTGCAGGCAGAGAGATGAGGTATGTTGCAGGTGCAGACAGAGAGATGAGGTATGTTGCAGGTGCAGGCAGAGAGATGAGGTATGTTGCAGGTGCAGACAGAGAGATGAGGTATGTTGCAGGTGCAGGCAGAGAGAGATGAGGTATGTTGCAGGTGCAGGCAGAGAGATGAGGTATGTTGCAGGTGCAGACAGAGAGATGAGGTATGTTGCAGGTGCAGGCAGAGAGATGAGGTATGTTGCAGGTGCAGACAGAGAGATGAGGTATGTTGCAGGTGCAGACAGAGAGATGAGGTATGTTTTATTGTATTTTCCCCGCATTGTTTAACAGTTGCTGTCTTTTGAAAGGCAAATAATGCACTAACCAAAATATTTGTCCAAAATAATAAATAAAATAAACCAAGTCTGACAGTATTTATTTATCTTTGGAACAAAACATAGTCAGGCTGAAGCCTGCAGGATCTATCGACAAGGCTCTTTTGATTAACTAAATTATCTTAGTTTTTTTTACCAGTTTGTGTATTCTTTTTCTACATTTATTTTGGATCACCTGTTCCACCGTACCACCAGTCTTTTGCTAAAAGTGAATTAGAAAAATGAAAATAAATAATCCATGCTTAGATTAACTTCGATTGAAATTGCAGGAATACTTAAGTTGATTTTTACTATTTAAATGTTTTACCAGTTAAATAATTTATTTCATATTTTCATTATTAACTTTTTATCTAACTTAACTTTTAGTGTAAATTTAGACTAACTTTTAGTGACCCCCTAGGAGAACTATAACGAATGTGGGTAATACATTTTAGTGTTATCGTCAACTGTGTCATAATCCATGCCATTGCCTATTCGTTTTATTATGCCTCCGCCGGCGATAGCCAGGACGGAGGCATTATGGATCCGGGTTGTCTGTACGTATGTCCGTCCGATGTTCGTTAACGCGATATCTGAGGATCATGTGACCAGCCCTGGCTGACAGACAGACAGAGGCAGGGTGAGGTCATGTGACCAGCCCTGACTGACAGACAGACAGAGGCAAGCTGAGGTCTCGTCTTCTGCTCTCGTGATTTGCAGCTCCTTCTCCCAATAATTAAATTATGTTTCCCAACACAGATGCTCTCTCACCTGTGTGTGTGTGTGTGTGTGTGTGTGTGTGTGTGTCTGTGTGTGTGTCTGTGTGTGTGTCTGTGTGTGTGTGTGTGTGTGTGTGCCTGCCTGTCTGTCCTGGCTGTCCTGGCTGCATGTGGAAACGGGGCATGTTGTCCTGGACACATAGTTGACATTCCGTGAAGCTGAGGTTGTTCTGGCTCCTCTCCAGCTCTGCACAGCAGTACACATCAGGCACACTGTACACTACACACAGGGTTTGACAGCAGTACACATCAGGCACACTGTACACTACACACAGGGTTTCTCAACTGATGGGTCGGGACCCAAACATGGGTCGCGGGGCCGTTTTGAGTGGGTGGAGATGCTCCTCTTTCCATAAAGCAGCGCACGGCCTACTATGGAAAAGGCCCAGCCTGCTCTGCCTCTGATTGACTTGGTTAGCCTGCTCTTTTACCCTAAGCAGCTGCTATAGTAGGCAGTAGGCACCGTGATAGACCGTTGGCACCGGTATACCATGCATCACTACTAACTGCCATGTTTGCTTTGAACGCTCATGTGAGATATAACTAGGGCTGCCCCCCTCCTGATCGATTGGTCGGTCGACGTGCTCTTGGTCGACGAGATTCACGTCGGTCGAACAATCGCTGGTGTTCATAATTTCATAGGAGAGATTCAATTTATTTCATAACAAGAAAAGCGATCCGGAACGAAGTAACGCGCCCCGGAAGCAAGTTACAACACGGATCTTTTCTAGAAGCACACAGGAAGTGAGCAAGGCTAGAGACAGGCTAACCATAGTTAGCAGGCTATCTGAAAGGAGAGCAACCAGCAGAGCGATGGAATTAACAATGAAATGGCTCAGCTACACTCCAACTCCGGTAATGTTAGACAGACTTATAAGATGTTACTGGAATAAATCGCAAAAGCTGTCTATCTGTCCTTTCTGCCAACTAATTTAACATGCCAAGTGTGCTAACGTTACATAACCATAACCATCGCACACACAACTCAAAGCTGTTTCCCATTAGCTGAATATGGCCAGGTGTTGCACAGCACGCTCACTGATCAGTCTGTCCATTCCGGTAACGTTACAATGCTGCAAATAGCTTTTATTTATAATTATCAGCTATCAGGTATAGTGCGCTCAGTAGTCAGTACACTGCACAAAATAAGAAAAAAAAAAAAGTACACTGCAAAAAATAAAAACAAAAGTACACTGCAATTTTTTTGTTTTTTCTTAGACCGCGTTTCGACCAATCGATTGGTCGGAGCTGTAGTCGATTTCTGGTCGACCAGGATAATCTTTGGTCGAGGGCAGCCCTAGATAGAACACACTAACTGCCATGTTTGCTTTGAACGCTCATGTGAGATATAACACGACCTGGTTTTCACACACACACACACACACACACACACACACACACACACACACACACACACACACACACACACACACACACACACACACACACACACAGCAAGCATGAGGAGGGGGAGGAAGTAAAGCAGATGACGTTTAAACCCTGGGGGGGGGCATGGTGTGATGTCAGCGATGATGTCATAGATGTGCTGGGTATCAGCTGGCTCTCTGCACACAGCCTGCAGCTCCATACACAGCTTATGATGATGTCTCCCCAATTGTACTTTGCCAATTATTCCCCCTGCTGCTGCCCAAAAAAAGAACAAATATTTGTCAAGAAAAATGAGCAAGTCTATTTGTAGTATTAGTTGCTGCAATGTCTCCAAGTGTCTTTTTAATTTGGTGGGTTTCATACTGTCCACTGCCCGTAGTGCCTGTTGTCCCGTAGTGACAACAGAATACACACGCAGGTGTGTATTAGCTAAGGTTCTTACTAGGGATGTCAACGGTTAACCGTTAATCGATTAACCGTCGCTAACGTCGTTGTTCGGTTATTGCTGTCGGTCTATCAGTTAACACATTGAATGCCAGCCATGTTTTCATTCCTGTAGGTAAGTTGTGCCAGGGGTGTTTTTGACGATTCTGGCTCATTTTAGAAGAGCCGAGGATTCTTTTCTGTTAAGAATTCATGAACACCAATCATCTAAAAATAACTAATAGAATGTGTGCTTTCTCTGTCTAAAAGAGTTAGTTTGCAGAGTTAGTAGTTATGTAGATATTAGCCGTTGAGTACAGCATGGTTTCAGCGTCTGGAAATTTATTCAGAGATAAATGGCTTTTTGTGAAACAGTCACTTTAACCATTCATTTTTGGCATCAGTAAGACCGTCAGACATTCTAAACAATAGTTTTGAACAGTAATTTCCTCCATAACA
The DNA here is from genome assembly GCF_964638095.1 of Poromitra crassiceps. Taxonomy (NCBI): domain Eukaryota; kingdom Metazoa; phylum Chordata; class Actinopteri; order Beryciformes; family Melamphaidae; genus Poromitra; species Poromitra crassiceps. The sequence continues at coordinate 62,952,890 of NC_139626.1, read as the reverse complement.
ACAGGAAACACCCCTCTCATTCAAACTCCTCCCTCCGTGTGTCTTCTCCTCCTTCCTCCTGGCTGTACAGCGGGCGTGTCAGAAGCGCTTTTGCTGCTGCCTGCCTGTGTGCCTGCCTGCCTGCTTGCCTGCGTGCAGACGCTCCTTGTGCGAGTCAAGATGGGCCGGGGAATGCGTGGGCGATGGGCAGATGTTGATTCTGGCCTTTCTGAGGTGTTTCAAAGTGTGTTTCACCTATGATCTATTTTGCAAATCGCTCTCCGCTCTCTGTGTGCTGCTGCCGGTGCGCGGCCGCTCTCAGGCAAGACAAGTCTTGAATGGATTACTGTAAAATCGCCACGGCATTTCCTTGAACGGCTTGGTCCCGCGGCAGTTTTTTCTTTGATTTCGGTCGTCTGGGGGAGCACTGTCAACACTTAGTGGGTCGGTAAAATAGATTATACACATTATCTTGCTCCAATAGTGATCTCGAAGATGTAAAAGTTGTTGATTGATGTCCCACCGTCAAAAAAAAAAAATGTTTATGTAAGACGAGTAAACTCGGCTCTGGCACTTAAGCGTTGGATTATGTAAGACGAATTATTTCGGCTATGGCACTTAAGGTGTTAATATAATTTTTTTTTTTTTTTTTTTTTTTTTTAACTGCTGTGAAAAACTAATTTTGTTCAATTGTTGGCAGCAAATCGAAATAGGCTATATTTTGTTTAAGTTTTTATGCTGCAAAAGACAGTAGGCCTAATGTGAAAAAATCAAAAGAAATAACAGATTGTTGTTGTTGTAATGTTTACATAAACAGGAAATAAAGCTCTCAAAAATATATTTCCTTGTCATCCATATAAGAGCCAGAATGATTTTGGAATGATTACCTGATCAAAATGTGGCAATAAACTTATAAATTTCAGCAAAGCCAACAAAAAATAAAGGCATAATTCTAACACAAAAAGCATTAACATTTCAGCATCTAAAATAAACACGCCTTGTTTGGGCATGAGCTCATTGAGTAAATAGACAATTTTTTTTTTTTTTTTTTTTTTAATATTAAAAAATTATGAATTAACCGATAGGTTAATCGATTATTAGCGTCGGTTAATCGAAAGTGAAATTAACCGAAAATTGACATCCCTAGTTCTTACCTACATGTGTATGTAGGGTGGGGGGCATAATTTGTGATCATAACATGTATAACTAACGTTACTTGCTGGTCTAACCAGAGATGGTGAACAGAGTGCAGCCAGACTGCAGCCCAGAGGGAGCGCTTGTAATTTACCCCGGTGTGCACTGAAACTGGCACGAGCGGGCAGAGTTTTTTCTTTCATTTTTCTTTTCTTTCATAAAAATGAATGGTGTTACCGGTGGGCATGTTATGTAATTGGTGTATGCCCCACCACCGTGTGACACCGACTACCGCGGCAAGCCTAGTGTGCCCTAGAGAGCTGCGGGGGCCTGAAATTTCGGCCCGAGCCCTCCCCGGCCCGTGACATGCAGACCCGTGCCCGATCCAGCCCGTTGCGAGGCCCGAAGCCAATATTACGATATAATGACACATCTCTCTCCCTCTCTGTTCCGTGTGCTGCGTCGCCGCGCGGCCGTCCTGCGCAGCCTCTCTCTGTCTGTCTCTCTATTTGACTCTCTCTCTCTCTCTCTCTCTGTGTTCGGGAGCTGTCCGCTCGCTGTACATGGACGGACACGGCACAAACGGCTTGTTTCTCTCTATCTCTCTTCGGGAGCTGTCTACAGCTACTAACGTCACGTGAGGGTCTGTGTGTGACTGTGTGGCTGGGGGAGTGTCTGTGCACTCCTCCTCTTTGTCTGACTGTGCTCTGCTGTGTAAAATCAAGCGAGTACGCTAATACAACATTATTTAATTGAATTATTGAAACGGCCCGACCCCGGACCTATTAATTAAAATAAAATAAAAAACAAGCCCGGCCTCGGCCCGTTTTGGTCGGCCCGAGGGGCCCGTGAGGGTACCCTCGGGTTTGCAGCTCTCTAGTGTGCCCCCACAGCTGGTCATCATAGGAACCAGGATGGTGGTGTTGATTCTCGGTATGTGGCTGTTAGGGCGGTCAATCTTCCTCAATAATCCAATTCGATTTTCAGTCCTTTTATTATTTTAATATTCGATTTTTATTAGATTTTTAATTCATTTTAAATTTTACTCATCGACTTCTATAAATCCTAATCAGCATGTTGTTGTTATGTAGCGTTCTGTCCACTAGAGGGCAGTCCAACCACTCAAATATCCCGTTGTAACCTGTAACATTGACCACTGAATGAGATAGATTACATGATTGAATTAAACTACATGAGATAGATTACATGAAAAGATTAAACTCGTGTCCCATCCATCTGTGGTCAAGGCGATCTTTTCTTCACTGATTTATTTTTATTTTATATATTTCCCCCCATTTTTTATCCCATTTTTATCCTCCCATTAGTGTTAATTTTTAATTGATTTATCCTGGTTGCTGCTCCACCCTCTGCCGATCTGGGGAGAGCCGAAACTGGCTCCATGCTTCCTCCGAGACATGGGCAGTTAGCCAGCCGCTTCTTTTCACCTGACAGGGGAAGCTTCACCGGTAGGACATAGCACGTGGGAGGATCACGCTATTCCAACGAGTTCCCCTCCCTCCAAACAGGCCCCCCGAACGACCAGATGAGGCACACTTCAGCGACCAGGATATTGCATGTTTCTGGTGAGGGGTTCCTATATGAAGGAAACCCCCAGGGGGCACCGGGAGAACATGCAAACTCCACACAGAAAGGCCCTTTTGACGACCCCACCCGGGCGGTGGGCACTCGAGGACATGCGGACGGGCACGCACTCCTTCAGTGCTCACAGCGTCCCAGTTGGGAATCGAACCCAGGACCTTCTAGCTGTGAGGCGACCGCGCTTACCACGGCGCCACTGTGCCCCCGCACTGATAATTTTTCTGAGCCCAACTCAACCCAGCAAACGGATGTATTACTGCATGACTCACTGCGGGTTAAAATTGACTTTTTGTAGGCACATTATGTTAATTTAAAACAGGTTTTGATGCAAATGTTTTCTTTATTTCCTCTTTGGTACTTGTGGTATTTCGGATCACACACACACAAAAAACGTTGCAATGGTACTTTTATTTTGAAAGTTGTAATGGGAGTTTTCCTTTCTATTCTCGCCGACTTGACAACTGTCCTCAAACTTTTAGCGTGTTGTTGTCTTTGATGTACTTGATGTAATGACTGTACTTGTCTGTATTATTCATTGTGCCTTCACTGCCTTGGTATCAGAAATATCTATTGTATGAAGAATGACTTAGCTATTTGACTGCTTTTGCCTCTTCCTCAGTTTTTCATTGGATTTGTGATGATGAACCTTACAATATTGATGGGTTCCACCTAGGGATGTTCATCAGTTATCGAAAATCGATAATTGATCGTTAAGGAATGGAATCGATCATGTGGAATTTTTATCGATTTTGTTATTATTATTATTATTATTATTTTATTTATTTTGCGGACTAGGTTTGGGTGGAATTCGTTCCTCCTCGCCCCACTCCATTGCACAGCTGACTAACGTGAGGTGGAGCTTCATATAGTCTCTAGTTTTCTGGCTGGGCACGGGCCTTTGTGCCAACAAAACTGTTTTAAACATGGGGAATTCACACCGGCATGCGCCGGGGACAGCAGAGTGTTGGAGAGGAGACACATTGAAATAAAGAGTTCATTGAGGAGAACACGTTGTCTTTCGTATTTTCTGCCATAGGCATTCATTTTGTAAAAAAATTAAAATAAAAAATAAATAAAAATAAAAAGAAAATTATTATTAATATAATCGATAATTGATCGTTAATTTTCCCCGATTTTCGATTATGGAAATTTTTCAAAATGAACATCCCTAGTTCCACCACATGCATGCGAGTTGATGCGGGAGTGATTAATTATGCATGACGTCATTAATAACTTAGACGTAGATTAGCAACTTGTTAGCGTGTTTGTTGAATACCAATGCAATTCAATTGTGTCACAAGGCTGTATTGGGCTACTTGAGTGCTCCTAATTGTCTCCCAGTGCAGGGAGAGAGTCAGGCGAGGGAGCCTAGTGCAACGTTAATGCACTGCGTGCTCAGGAGATTATATTGTGATTCAGTCAGACTCACAAAGCTCACAGAAATACAGCATACATAATGATAGTCCAGGTTGTCCTAAAAAGGATGTAGCGTAAATCCTCTAATAGTGACCGGGGCCTTTATTTACTGGGCCTTTGTTGGAGGCAGGCCTATATTAGAGTAGAGGCCTTTATTTCCTAATATTAAACTCTCATGGACATACTCCTTTAATTTCCTGACTTTTATTGCAAAAATATTACAGAAAACCAAACCCAAAGCAAATAAATTAACTTCACAGTTACGGTAAGTTGTCTTAATAACAATCAGATCACTAAACTAAAATACCACAGGTATTAGCAAAATATAACATACACACATAACAACAAAACAAATGCCAGACTGGCCAGTTTTCAGCACAGTCAATAAGAATCAGATTCAGCTTCACAGTGACCTCACAGTGAAAATACGCCCTGTGCCAACAAAACAAATCAGAGAGGCCTGTATTGGAGGCAGGCCTTTATTTGTCCGTGCAGACCGTGGCCCCGGCCATTATTAGATGCCTTTACTGGAATAGAGGCCACTATTAGAGGATTTATGGTATATCATTTTACTGTGCAGGCATTATTGCACAAGGAGACCAGACAGAGCAAAAATGGGGGGAAATGGCTTGTGCGCCAGAGGGGGCGCCAGAGGGGTTCTCCACGATGTCGTGCAATGAGTGTTTTCAATTAGCTCGCGTGGGTCTTCGATGGAGCTGCTACCAAACTATTTCAGTACCTGGTACCAGTAGAGCCGATACCATGTGGTGGAAAAGCACCTTAAACCAAAGCTTTTCCACTTGTTTGGACCAAAGACAGCCAACTGTGGGTGTGAAGCTTGTAGTTTGGCTGTCCAGTAATCTATCAAACTGTCCAGTAATCTATCAAACTGTCCAGTAATCTGTCAAACTGTCCAGTAATCTATCAAACTGTCCAGTCATCTGTCAAACTGTCCAGTAATATATCAAACTGTCCAGTAATATATCAAACTGTCCAGTAATCTATCAAACTGTCCAGTAATCTATCAAACTGTCCAGTAATATATCAAACTGTCCAGTAATATATCAAACTGTCCAGTATCAAACTGTCCAGTAATCTATCAAACTGTCCAGTAATCTATCAAACTGTCCAGTAATCTATCAAACTGTCCAGTAATATATCAAACTGTCCAGTAATCTATCAAACCGTCCAGTAATATATCAAACTGTCCAGTAATCTATCAAACTGTCCAGTAATATATAGGGATGGGTACCGAACTCGGTACTTTTACAGGCACCGACCGAAAGTGGGCGGCACTACCGAGTATCAGTTCACATGACATTAAACGGTACCTCATTTCGGTACTTGAACGCATCTGAGTAAGAGAGTGGGTAAAATAGAAATTCCGACGGAACCTTAAGGCAACACGCGAGAGCGCGTTACGTCAGTACGTCAACGTCACTCTACCTGAAACGTCAACAAACGGGACCAGCCGAAAATGTGGCTACACTTTCCCAAGATAGACTCAGACAACACTGGGTGATGTGAATTGCAAAGCTGGCCAGGGAAACACCTCAAACTTGAGGAAGCATGGTCAAACACAAGATATATTTACAGTAGCTAAATGCTGAAGACTAACGTATTACCGTAGATAGGCTGAGGGTGAATGAAGCAGGCAGCGCACCGCAGCTAACGTTAGCAGCACCTCCTCAGCTGTAACGTTGAGAGAGGCATCGACTACAACATCAGGTAACGTTATTTAATTAGCTAGCTTTAGCTGGATAAGTTGTTTCACTGCCGTTGTGGTTGTTAGATAACGGGGCTTTTCACTGTCTTCACAACGACTGCAAAACAGAGATCCGTTAGCGTTAATGCTAACGTTAACGTTGCTGCAGTAATTGTCAAGGGTTCAACAGAACGTATTTCCTCAGCCTGTATAGTAGCTATCAACATGAAATAAAAAGCATTTGAGAGCTTAAACCCGTGGCTTTTTATTTGGAAGGGTTACATTTGCCGTAATCTTTATTAACATTTCTTAAAATGCATTAGAATCTTTTTATTTTTATTTTTTGGGGTTAAAGATCTTTTTTTTTTATGAACATTAGAGCAAATATAATACGAAACGCCAAAGGGTTAAGCTCTCAAATGCTTTTTATTTTATGTTTCTATGTGCTACAGAGCCTGAGATATGAAGGCTTTAGTGAATACCGACCGCTCTCTCTGAGAAGTTTGGACTTTTTTTTTTTTACAACAATTTTTTTTTGTTATTAGAGCGTGTACCGAATTCCAGGTACCGGTATCGGTTCAAATGTGAACGGTACCCATCCCTAGTAATATATCAAACTGTCCAGTAATCTATCAAACTGTCCAGTAATATATCAAACTGTCCAGTAATCTATCAAACTGTCCAGTAATCTGTCAAACTGTCCAGTAATCTATCAAACTGTCCAGTAATCTATCAAACTGTCCAGTAATCTGTCAAACTGTCCAGTAATCTGTCAAACTGTCCAGTAATCTATCAAACTGTCCAGTCATCTGTCAAACTGTCCAGTAATATATCAAACTGTCCAGTAATATATCAAACTGTAATATATCAAACTGTCCAGTAATATATCAAACTGTCCAGTAATCTATCAAACTGTCCAGTAATCTATCAAACTGTCCAGTAATCTATCAAACTGTCCAGTAATCTGTCAAACTGTCCAGTAATCTGTCAAACTGTCCAGTAATCTATCAAACTGTCCAGTCATCTGTCAAACTGTCCAGTAATATATCAAACTGTCCAGTAATATATCAAACTGTCCAGTAATCTATCAAACTGTCCAGTAATATATCAAACTGTCCAGTAATCTATCAAACTGTCCAGTAATCTATCTTGCCAGTCATCGCGCCACTTGGCCTCCAGACTCTCATTTCATAGCAGCAGTGGGTTTGGAAGTGTTGGTGGTAAATCCAGGGATCTCGCTGTAGCTTAGTGTTCAGTGACCTGTAGACCGCTCCCTCGTGGTCGCTGGTTCCCACGGTGTCAGAGGGGGGGGCCACAGTGTGGGGGGCGTGGTTAAGGCAGATCAGACGGTGTGGGGGGCGTGGTTAAGGCAGATCAGACGGTGTGGGGGGCGTGGTTAAGGCAGATCAGACGGTGTGGGGGGCGTGGTTAAGGCAGATCAGACAGAGAGTCACGATGTGTTAGTCACTCTCAGGTCACCTGTCTGTCGCTCCTCTGCCCTCAACTGCCCCCCCCCCCCTGCCTTTCCCAGGAGGCTTTGCAGCCTGTCACCACCCCCTTGACTCCAGATTGACCTATCAGTGTCTTGTGTTAAATCTCCTCTGAAAACACACTTTGTTGACATGGTCTCCTGTAGAAACGTCTCATTCCACCTTCATCTCCAAGGAGATGGGCTGAAAGGTTTTGGTGCTGCTGGTCCCAGTGGCCAGTAACAGAACAGTCAATCTGGGAACCCAGAGTTTATTTTTATTTGAAAAATAGACTCTGGGACAGCCCTACTGTTTTCCCCAGCTTCCTGTACAGCGCGCCTCTCCTGCCTCCATCACTTCCTTTTCCGTGTCCGTGCTCCACTGTTTACAGTCTAAATAGCAACTTGCACCGTGACTTTACAGTCATTTTCCACTGTTGTTGTAAGACGAGTTGACGTCTTCTATGCAGTGTGTTTATGCCTTAACGTTATTAGCAAATAGCCGAAACGGACGCGGGAAAGTGGAAGTGACGGAAAAGTTATGCGTTAATGCATAAACACACTGCATAGAAGACGTCAACTCGTCTTAAAACAACAACCGGTCCCAGTGGCCAGTAACAGACCAGTGTTTGCTGCTATGAAAGGTTCTGGTGGTGCTGGTCCCAGTGGCCAGTAGGGGTGTCAAAAATAATCGATTATAAGATGCTTCACGATGCGGACCTGCAAGATTCTGCATCGATTCACAAATGTCAAAAATCGATTATTATTATTATTATTATTATTATTATTATTATTAATTTTATTTTATTTTATAATAAAATAAAATATAATGGAAGTACATGCAGTTGTTTATTTTAATTATGGATCATAATACAATGCAATTCCAAATGCACTTTTATTTTAAAAGTAGCCACACAGTGAGAAAAAAGAAAGTGAGAAAAAAATCATGTATTCGGGAAAAAAAGTGATGCATCGATTTGAGATGCATCGAGATGCATCGATAATCGTTATCGAATCGAATCGTAGCCCTCTGAATCGTAATCGAATCGTGAGGCCAGTGAATATTCACAGCCCTAGGCCAGTAACAGACCAGTGGACACTGCTATGAAAGCAAAGCAGCAAACAAGACAAAGCATGAAGTAGCATCAGACTCCTCACAGGCTTTCATTCAAATCGTTTCATTAACACTGCTTCAGTCTTGTTGTTGTTGTTGTTGTTCTCGTCCTCCTTTTCCTCATTTCCTTCCTTCTTCAACTTATCCTTCTCCTCCTATAATAGTATTAAAAAATCGAATCGAAATCGAACATCTAATATTGAGAGAAAAAATCTGAGATTATTATTATTTTTTTGCTGATCCGAAAAATCCGCGATCCGTGGCTCAAAATCCGTCACGCGATCCGAATCGTGGGTTTTCTGATCCGTGCCAGCCCTACAATTCAGTAGGTGGCGCTAATGCAAACATTTAAGGATGCCAACAGGCCATAAAACACCGAAGAAGAAGCTAAGAAAAAGGAAGTGCTGTGTGCAGTCAAGCTAAATGAAATGGAATTAGATTCATTCAAACGGTAATGACTCCTGTGGGGGATCGGATCATCAAGAAGATAAGAACGGGCCTGATGGAACCCACTGCATTGAAACTAATACTGCATGATGCTCTCAGGTGACATCCAACACTATCGCATTGATTTCCAGTCATCAGAGTTGAATGTTTCTGTGATCGTCTGTGTTGTTTTGAAGCCTCCAGAGAGTTTTGTTAATCTCACCCGAACAATCTGGAGGTTTTCTCTCTTCAGTTTGTGCGTCGCCATTCTCAAACAAACACCAGTTAAACGAGCGAATGCGTGCTGTATTGCATTGTGGGTGAGAGGGTGTTAATTGAAAACACAACAGTGATCCAATCAGAATGCCCCGTCAAGTCAACTCTTGGAAGTTCCCCCAGTCTTATTGCATTGGTTTGTGACCATTGATTTTCCCCCCCCTTATATTTCACTCTGAAATCAGACTTTGGGATTTTGAATCGACACAGACACATCTTATTGAATACCTCTCTAACCTGTGTGTGTGTGTGTGTGTGTGTGTGTGTGTGTGTGTGTGTGTAGGCCCAGATAGCCTTCCTGCAGGGGGAGAGGCGGGGTCAGGAGAATCTGAAGAAAGACCTGGTGAGACGCATCAAGATGCTGGAGTACGCACTCAAACAGGAGAGGTGAGCTGACACACACACACACACACACACACACACACACACACACACACACACACACACACACACACACACACACCAATACATAAGCTTACATCGGAAAACTGTGTGTGTAATATTGCTGCAATATTGCAGAAAAACCACACGGGGCATATGAGCCTGCAGTGATTTCAAACACACACACACGCACACGCGCACGCGCACAAACACACACACACACACTGGGCTAATTTTTCACTGCATTCAGGTTTCCCATAAGCACCAGCTGTCAGCCAGACATTCAAACATTTCTATCTGCCTTCTTTCTGACTGTCACACTGACACAACAGTGCTGTGATAAACAATGTGTTTACCTCGGTTCACCTAGTTTCTCCCACGGCGCACAGCCGAGGGCATCACATACCACATTCAGGTCATGCAGTCATTCAGAGGTGTGGCTTTGTGAGACAGCCACCCAGCTGGGTGGTGTTTGGACCTCCGGGCCAATCACGGTGCTTAAACACGGCAAACTCCACTCAACTGGGACGCCGAGCGTTTCTGTCTCTCCACCATGTTGACTGCTTCTGACTAGGGAGGTTAAGGATTCATCGACATTCGATGAATCGATCGTTAAGAATTTGATCGATCAAACTAGATGTTAACCGATTCATCGACAATGTACGCTATGTTCTATATTCTCATTTTTATTTTCTTTGCTGAAATGATTTAACACCACAAGGGCAAAATGTAACTGTCACTGCTCATACAGAGGAAGAAGAAAGCTAAGCTAGCAGACAGAAAGTCCAGGGTGGAGAATTACACCCAAAAAGACAACGGTCATCATTGTAAACATTGTAATACAATGTTGAAATATGTCACGTCCACAAGCACAATGACATCAACTTGTTGGGTCGGCCTAAAGACAGGTGTAAAAGCCTGCATTTTCTATTTTCTATTTTGTACGTCAAACGCAGTTTTTAATGTAATGATTACTAATGAATAATTAGTCATCATTAATTGCTCGTTAACATGACCAATTCATCGATTAAGGAAATTCATACAAAATTGCATCCCTACCTCTGTGACCACAGGGAACATGTTAATGTTTTGAATCCCTAAGCATCTGGTAATAAACCAATGCAGCTGATGGCGGTTTGCTCTAGTTGCTCTAGTCTAGAGAGGTCTGATCACAGTGCTTCCCACACACAGTGTAGCCCCCCTCCCTCCGCTGCGAGCGGAGACTGTTGGTTATTGACATGCAAATAACCATGCGACGTCAGTTACACCCTCCTCCTCCTCCTCCTGATCCGGATCTGGTTTGGGCAGTTTATTTTTGGGCTACATTTTAAAAGAGACATAATGTAGAAAAGTGATTTTGATTAAATAATCACTGTTTTTAAACGTCGGCGCATCATTTCTATCTTTACAGTTCCTGGCTATGATAAATGGTGTAATTTGGGCGACCTTTTAAAGAAAAACATTCCATTCACTTGCTGACTGGTTCAGAGGGTTAAAACAGCTCATATAACAGAGATTAGAAAGAGCGCGAGACTGTGTGTGTGTGTGTGTGTGTGTGTGTGTGTGTGTGTGTGAATAAATACGCTGGGCCTGTCTGTGTGAAACGGATGCGTCCGGCTCACAGGCTAGCTTATCTTCTTATGGAATTATTAGCCGTACAAATCACATAATCTCTCGCCTTCACGGATTAAACCGTTTGATTGACAGGTCTCGACGCTGTGAGACGGAGCGTGTGTGTGTGTGTGTGTGTGTGTGTGTGTGTGTGTGTGTGTGTGTGGGGGGGGTGATGTTAAGGAGAGGGTTGTGTATGGGACCACTAAAGCACTAGCCTCATATCCTCCTCTGGGGTTTCCTCCAGATAGGAACCGCCCACTAAAAAATAAATAATCCCGAGACCAGCTGATCTGCTTGAATCTAACGTTAGTTAATCCAGTCGGGAGCAGCGTCTATCTCATCTATGGCGACCGGGTCTCTGTACATGGCTCTCTGTACATACATTTTTTAATTTTCAATTTTAGTTTAGTTTTGAAAACACAAAATAATATTTCCGTTTTCTCATTGCATTCCAAAAAACAAACTGCCTGAACGTACACAGACCCTGGTCGCCATCGGTGCACTTGACAACCGCTTGATAACGGCATTAGTTCCGCCCGTTGCGCTGATTGGCTATTGAATCGTTAGTCCCCCTCGATGCTGATTGGCTAATTGTTAGTCCCCCTCAGCACTGTGCCAATGGTTGGCTAATGGTTAGTCCCGCACGCCGCTGATTGGCTAATCGTTTGTAAAGCAGAGGAAAACGCCGTTGCATATCACAATGCCAGACCACTAACTTATCAGAATGTATCAATATACCGTAACAACAATATATCAGAATGTATCAATATAACAACAGTATATCAGAATGTATCAAAGTAACAATAATATATGAGAATGTATCAATATAACGATAATATATCGGTATGGTGTCAATATAGCGCTCAATAATATATCAATTATCAATATAACAGTCGGGGGGTCGAACACACGTACACTACATTACATACCGTAAATTTCGGACTATAAGCCGCGGCTTTTTCCCCATTTTTCGGCCCTGCGGCTTATATAACGGTGCGCCTAATCTATGGATTTTTACAGCTAACGGCCACTAGGGGACCTCCTAAATCTATGGATTTTACAGGTTACAGTCGGGAGAGGGAGGCCGGAAAAGGCAGGAAAAGAGTGAGACAGGAACCGAGAGTGGTACGAGAGAGAACGAGAGCAAGACAGACAGACATTACGAGAGTGAGACAGTAGCGAGACAAAGGAACGACAACAACAACAACAAAGGATCATGCACAAACCCTCATCATGGAAAAGTTTCATCGCTCAAGTTTGCGAGTGGATCCTGACAGCGTGGAGGAGTGTCAAAACATCCACGATCACCAACGGGTTCCGAAAGGCTGGACTGCTGCGTGATGAAGAGGAGGACGCCGCCACAGCTGAGGCCCTTCAGAGGCTGTTCGATTCCGACAGTGACGAAGAGGAGTTCGTTGGTTTTGAGAGCGACAACAAAGGAGAGAGGAGAGTGGCTGACGAAGCCACCCTGAACCTCTTCGTTTCCGACACTGAAGATGAGGACTTTGGTGGTTTTAGTACGCAGGAAGAAGACGAAGATGAGGATTAGTGACTTGACTTTTCTGGTTACAGCCGTGTACTGCACCTTAGCCTAAAAGATGAAGACGAGGATTAATGACTTTTCTGGTAGGCTGATTACCGTATATTTTAAGCAGCCGTGTTGAAAACCACTGCTGTAGATCACTGCCGGTACGTGCGCTGGGAGCGCACCGTTTAAGTTTGAAAGATGAAAAGTTTGTGTGTCTGAAACGCTATGTGATACAGTACAGTTTACACAGCACAGTACATGTTCTGTAGCTACTATTGCACTAAATGGTAACACTGTTAACAAATGTTAATAAATGGGAGCTTCCTCAAACAGCCATCTCTTTCCCGACAATCCCCTCTGTGCACGAACCCTTACATATGGTAATTAAACATTAAAACACCTGCGGCTTATAGTCCAGTGCGGCTTATATATGTAACAAACATTCAATTTAGCTGCTGCGGCTTATATTCAGGTGCGCCTTATAGTGCGGAAAGTACGGTATTTACATTTGTACAGAAATACATTGATGTTAAAATCTCTGACTCTCTCAGGGCCAAATACCATAAACTGAAGTATGGGACAGAGCTGAACCAGGGAGAGATCAAACCTCCCACGTATGATTCAGGTGAGTCCACTAAGGCTCTCTCTCTCTCTCCATCTCTCTGTCTTCTCTCCCTCCCTCTCCTTCTTGTCATCTCTTGGAACAATCAGTAATCTGGACTCTACAGTAACATCTACTGGCAACCACAGGAATTACAACATACAACATATTTTCTATAGTGTTTCTATAGTCATTCAGTAGCAGTGCCATTGCTGAAAATGCAAGATTTTTAATATGATTTCAAATGTATATTTCTGATCATGACTGAAGTAACTGATATCAACATGTAGCCTGGGCAGAGCCAGGGGAAACACTGGAGCTAACAGTTGCTATGTAGGTTGTGTGGCTAACGTTAACTACTTCACCGGCTGCTTACCTGTATGACAATGTCTGTCTCTGTCTCTCTCTCTCTCTCCGTCTCCCTCAGATGAAGGGAATGACAGTGAGGTTCCCAGTCCTCCCAACAGCAGCCATCAACTCAGCTGGAAACAGGGCCGCCAGCTGCTCCGACAGTGAGTCACACACGCCCGCGCACACGCATACGCTGCAAACATGTCCGCTAAATATCCTTGAAACCAGTCTAACACAAGTGAGGAAGCTGTGTGACCAAACTGACAGATCGGCTTCTCACTGAGTTAACGGAAATAACTAGGGATGCACCGATTGCAATTTTGTTGGCCGGTTCCGATTTCCGATTTTTGAATAGTCTGACTTGCCGATACCAATTTTTGCCAATTCCGATTTTCTTTCTAAGAACAATAATTGACAGCTTACACAAACATTTTGTAACTTTGTTTGAAAATTCAGATTCATATAAAATTCTTGTTGCATGAAGTAGGACCATCTCACTCAAACACATCTCAAAATAAAAGGGTTCCAGGTTACTGGACAAAGCTTTTTTGTGCAAATACAATGAATAAAAAATTTAATTAAATCCAATAGCCTTTCAAGGATCAAGGATACTTTAGTGTCATTCATCATGCCAAACATAATGAGCGAAATGCAGTATTATCTCTAGAAATAACATGAACTTGTTGAACTGCTTACCGTATTTCATCCGTATTTTATCATATTGCCTTATTTAGCTCAGCTGCAGAGGGTAGCAGGCCTTTATTGGATACAGGCTTTTATTAGTGAGCTTTATTTCCCTCTGTTTGAGAAGGATATTTGCTCATATTTTAGTACCAAGCCTCCTTGTTTTCTGATCTGCTTCTGTTGGGATTCGTTAGGTAGGCGTTTCTTTGTTAGCCTCTGCTAACTTCCGGTTAGCCTCTGCTAACTTGAACGGAGATAAAATGATTTCATAGTGTGGCTCTAATCTAGACTTTATTCAATTTCTGCCTAGTGGGTGCCATCTTCACTCTGTGTTGTCCCCACACACACGTGCGCACTAGCGGTGGGAATCACCAGATGTCCACGATACGATAATTGAGTCACAATACGATAGTATTGCGATATTGCGATATGCTAGTATTGCGATATATTGAATAATGCGATATTTCGATATATTGTCACTCCTAACTCATTTTCCTACCTTTTCCTTGACCTCACCGGAAGTAAAACATGCAGTGTTTTTTTGTTTTGTTTTGTTTTTGCCCCACATGTAGGCTACATTATTAAGCTTCTCTGGACTCAATTAGGGTTGCACGGTATACCGGTATTAGTATGGTACCGCGGTTCCCTGCCGTTAAAAAGGATACTATACCACGTTAATTTAGTACCGATACTTAAAAAAATGTCATGGGTTGCGTCAGTGTGCGACCGTGGTGTTTGTTAGCGGAGGAGAGAGACACAGCGGCATTACAGTTGAGAGCCTGTCTCCCACCTCACGTGAAGGCAACACAGCCTTGCCTTGAACCAATGGTGACTCGTGAAAAGTGAAAAAAAGCTCGTCTCTGACTCTGTCTGCTTCATGTGGGGGCGTGTCGACTTTCCTCTCTTCCCTCTCTGCTCGCTCTCTGGCCACAGTCGTTCAGTCCTCACTACAGCACCCCGACACACAGGACAGACGCAGCGAAAATGGCAGCGGCTTCTTCTAGTCTTGCAAGCCGACCAACGCTTGTAGAAAAAGCAGATGCACGAAGCGAAATATGGAAATATTTTGCTTACGTTGCCGACAGCGAAGGCAAGCCCGTGGACACATCCAAACCAGTGTGTAAAAGGTGCTTCAACGTGACGCAAGCGAAAGGATCAAACACATCGAACCTGGCTAAACATCTTGCCGACAGGCACCCCGACCTGTTCAAAGAGTTTAAAGACCGACAGGTTAGCGAACGTGAACGATAAACATACATGCCCTCAAATAAGTCCAACGAGTATTGTGTGACAAGCGAACTTGTTTCACTGAAAAAGTTCGCTTGTCACAATAGCCTACTCGTTTACAGTGAAACACGAGGCAATGTGCTGGAGCACAGATCTCTGCCAAGGAGAAAGTCATGACATGTAACGTTTAGGGGAGGGGACATCAGATGACTGCATACCATGTACAATATTTAATAACACTATGGTCCTCAATGCCAGTGTTATTAAAGCTTTTACATGGTAAGCAGTCATCTGATCTCACCTATCCTAATATTTACAATAATCCCAATTATTAATGATATACGAATTCATTGTAAAAAACACCTAGCCTACACGTATGGGGGGGGGGGGGCTGGGAATACACCACATAATAAGCCTACATTTATGTGTGAAAATAATATATATTACTAGATTAACCATAAATCAGGCACTTCATGTTAATGAAGCTTAGGAGCTGCAAGTACAGAGTACTTTTTTTGGATAAAAAAATAGCTATAATAGTGTAGCAGCTGTGTGAAAATATATTTTATTTATATTATTTATAAGTTTAAACGGTTGACATTCCTTTAAAATATGTTTACAGGAGAGATTATGTTAATTTTACACTAGATAATAAAAGTTCTAGCATGTTCAGCGCCACACGTGGTGGCAGTACTACCAGCATGTAGTAAAATGACTACATGGCTGTGCATTACCTTGTTAAATCAATAAAATAAGTTTTAAGTTCCATGTTTTGTCCCCTCTATTTATTCCAATACTTTTCCTGATGTTTTAGTTTTTTGCCGTGGTATCGTTTCAGTATCGGTATCGAGATACTTAGGCAGGTATCGGTATCGAACTCATAATTTTGGTATCGTGACATCCCTAGACTCAATACGCCACTGCAGGCGCGGACTGCACAATCGGGCGATTCGGGCAGATGCCCGGTGGCCTGGCATGGCATGGCCTGCAAAAAAAAAAGAAGAAAAAATTAAATATCGATACTTGGCGTCCAAATATCGATACAATATCGTCAGGCAAAATATCGCGATACTATGGTGTATCGATCCCCCCCCCCCCCACCCTAGCGCGCACGCACACAGTGGAAAATTCCACAGCTCCCATAGCTACTGCCATCTTGTGACACTTGTACATTACTACAAGCTACAGTTACAATTTATGGCAGTTCACCAGGAGTTTGTATGTGCTGTTGTTTTTACCTCCGCCAAGGAGGTTATGTCTTCGGAGTCGTAGTTTGTCTGTCTTTTGGCAAGGGAGGGGGCGGGGCTAGCCTAGGATAGGAAGGTCCTGCAGAGTCTGGGGGAGTGGCTGTGGGGATGTGGGCGGGGTCAGGGTTCTGATCTGACTCACAAAATGTGCAGAATGGAATATCGGCCTTGGCGGAGGTCTGCACTTTTGTTCCTGTATTTGGGGGCAACCTTTATTTGTTCGTGTCGACCACGCCCTGTCCTGACCACGCCCTGTCCTGACCACACCCTGTCCTGACCACACCCTGTCCTGACCACACCCCTGACCACGCCCTGTCCTGACCACGCCCTGTCCTGACCACACCCTGTCCTGACCACACCCTGTCCTGACCACACCCTGTCCTGACCACGCCCTGTCCTGACCACGCTCTGTCCTGACCACACCCTGTCCTGACCACGCCCTGTCCTGACCACGCCCTGTCCTGACCACACCCTGTCCTGACCACACCCCTGACCATAATCACTTTTAATTGACTGCCAGCCACTATTAGAGGAAATACAGTATTCAGATGGCAGTGAACTGACACACACACAAGCCACACAATTGTTGTGCAAGTCTGTGTGTGTGTGTGTGTACATCTCTGTGCGTGTGTGTGTGTGTGTGTGTGTGTGTGTGTGTGTGTGTGTCTGTGTGTGTGTAAGTCTGTGTGTGTGTGTGTGTCTGTGTGTGTGTAAGTCTGTGTGTGTGTGTGTGTTCTTCCTAATTGCTATACCGCTGAATGGAGGGTCCATGGTTTGTAATGAGAGGTCAGCCAGTTTACAGTTTACAGTTTGTCTATCTGTGTGTGTGTGTGTGTGTGTGTGTGTGTGTGTTTGTGTGTGTGTGTATGCAGGCAGGCACTGGGCTGCACCAATATAGGACATGAACCCACTGACCAGACAGAGACAGACGGAGAGAGAGTGTGACATGGGGAGAGAGAGTGACAGAGAGCGGAAAGAGCTAGAGACGGGGAGAGAGTGACACAGTGAGAGAGTGAGAGAGAGTGGCAGAGAGACCCCGAGAGGGGGAGAGAGAGAATAGGACAGAGTGACAGAGGGGGAAAGAGAGAGAGAGTGGCAGAGGGGGATATCTGCTCCGTGGATTACCATTTTACAATTTCGGAGCCGAAATTGTAACATAGCAACGTTGGTCCACAAACGTTGCTATTTTACAATTTTTGGGGGGATCGGGTTGGGATTATAACGTTAGTTTGCCGAGTCGCACCTGGTAATCCAGAAATGGCGTTATGGTACCTTATATTTACTATCAATGCTTGTAGATCATCAATAAACTTTAAATGAATAACGTTAGATGTGTTTAACAGAGCTGTATATCGGGGCTAGCAGCTGATCAGCAGCTCAGACAGCCTCAAACACCAGGTGATTGACAGCTCTATAATTCGCAAAATAGCAGTGGATGGAAACGCGCATTGTTTCGCATTTTATTTCGCCGACTTTATGAAAATTCGATTAAAAGTTGCGATACATTTGGATGGAAACCCAGCTACTGTCAGCACAGATTACATGTGTGCGTGTGCATGTGTGTTGTTTTTGTTAGAGTGCGTTTACTTGTGTGTCTATCTGGTTTTTCCATGTATGCTTTTGTTTGTGTGTGTGTGTGTACTTTTGTATTGGGTTTCTGAATGTATTCAGTGTGTGTGTACTTAGCCATTGGAGTGTGTGTGTGGTGTGGTGACTGTGAATGCTGACTGTATGCGTGCGGGGACTGTGTGTGTGGGGGGAAGGCAGTGTGGTTGTGTTTGTGGAGGACTGTTTGTGTGTGGGGGGGGGACAGTCTATTTGTGGGGGACAGTGTATGTGTGTGTGTTTGTGTGTTGGGGGGCTGTGTGTGTGTGTGTGTTGGGGGGCAGTGTGTGTGGGTGTGTTGGGGGGCAGTGTGTGTGGGTGGGGCAGTGTGTGTGTGGATGGGGACAGTGTATGTGTGTGGGGGGTAGGGGTGTCAAAAATAATCGATTATAAGATGCATCGCGATGCGGACATGCACGATTCTGCATCGATTCACAAATGTCAAAAATCGATTTTTTAAACAAAAGTTTTTTATTTTTTTTATAATCGAATAAAATATAATGGAAGTACATGCAGTTGTTTATTTTAATTATGGATCATAATACAATGCAATTCCAAATGCACTTTTATTTTAAAAGTAGCCACACGGTGAGAAAAAAGAAAGTGAGAAAAAAGAAATCATGTATTGGGAAAAAAAGTGATGCCTCGATTTAAGATGCATCGAGATGCATCGATCGTTTTATAATCGTAATCGAATCGTGAGGCCAGTGAAGATTCACAGCCCTAGTGGGGGGGCAGTGTGTGTGTGTGTGGGAGGAGAGACAGTGTTATGTGTGTGGGGGGGACTCTGTGTGTGGGGGGGGCAGTGTGTGGATGTGTGTGGATGGGGACAGTGTGTGTGTGTGGGGGGACAGTGTGTGTATGTGGGGGAGGCAGTGAATGGAGGCCTGTGTGAAGCTGTGCTGCGAGCGCAGAGGCTGGTACAGAGGGGGGGGAGGCGGGCCTTCCTCCTCTCCTCCCTGTGTGTGTGTGTGTGTGTGTGTGTGTGTGTGAGAGGATGCTGCTCAGGCTAAACTCTCAGGACAAAGTGAATAAAAAGGAGTGTGGGAGCTCGGCAGGATTCTGGGTTTGTCTCCTCAGGAAGGTAAAGTACAGCGTTTCCTTTCACTTCTTTTCAGCCTGTTGTGTGTTTCTGATGGGATATTGGCCTTCTAAAGCCCAGTGTACACCAGATGCTGGAACATCTAAAGCCCAGTGTACACCAGATGCTGGAACATCTAAAGCCCAGTGTACACCAGATGCTGGAACATCTAAAGCCCAGTGTACACCAGATGCTGGAACATCTAAAGCCCAGTGTACACCAGATGCTGGAACATCTAAAGCCCAGTGTACACCAGATGCTGGAACATCTAAAGCCCAGTGTACACCAGATGCTGGAACATCTAAAGCCCAGTGTACACCAGATGCTGGAACATCTAAAGCCCAGTGTACACCAGATGCTGGAACATCTAAAGCCCAGTGTACACCAGATGCTGGAACATCTAAAGCCCAGTGTACACCAGATGCTGGAACATCTAAAGCCCAGTGTACACCAGATGCTGGAACATCTAAAGCCCAGTGTACACCAGATGCTGGAACAGACTCTCGCCCATGTTAATGGATGGGCAAAACATGCGCTATGGGAAAAAATATGTACCTCTTCTATTTTTGTGGGATCCCCCATGCGTCTGACAGATGACATGAGTGTGGGTCTGTTCAGGCAGCTGCACGCAGCCTGTGGACATTGGCCTTTAGTGTCAACGACAACGCCACCCATTATAACAATTCACATAACTAGTGCAGTGCCCGTGCTTACCGCTATGTGTGTTGGACCTTTATTGTGAAGGGTTGTGTGAAGTGGGTGCTTTTATTTTGAAGGGATGTGTGTGAAGTGTGCGTTGGGCTTTTATTGTGAAGGGTGTGTGTGTGTGTGTGTGTGTGTGTAGTAGGGCTGTCACTTTTTATTCGAAATTCGAATTTAACTTTGAATGTGGGGGAGGAGGGTATGTTCGAATGTATAATTGACCTGTTCGATTTTTTATTTTTATTTTTTATTTAAAATTTAAATTTTTTTTTTTAACCAAAATTAAAGCCCCATTCAGTAAGTTTTGCTATTGGGGAAACTGCGCCCTCTGGGTCCAATAGTATCGATAACGATATCGCCATTCAAAGTCAACAAAACACAGCGGCAGAAAGCTCTATGTACATGTTGTGACATCGGGTACTCACCACGTGATGAAATAATAATCCATAGTTCCGTGAAACATCATTTTCGTAGCGAATCCGAATCGAGTTACTTCCTTGTTTTCCTGAAGACCGCGCTTCCGCTGTACAGCGCATGCGCGCATCCTTTTCTTTTTTCTTTTTTATTGCCACGGGACGTGGCAGACAACTTGCTTAGTCCCAGGGCTGGCCAATGGAGGGCGGTGTGGGGTAAATAAAGTCAAGGGTCTCCCTATTACAAGTCAATCTACCATGTCCTGTGACTAAAAAGCTCTTATATTACAGTAAAAAATGTCAAAAATCTTACTGATTGGGGCTTTAACCAACTGCTGCTTGCTGGTAATGTTAATCCCATGTCAGAAAAAGTCTCCAGATTTGTCGCGTTAGTCTCTTCTGAGAAAGGTTGTCTCCAGGGTCTGAAAAGTTGTCTCGAGTTGGATGCAGCTTTTGTTTGTGAGGCAGTGTTGTGACTGTGACCTAACACGTCGGGCCGATGCCCGGTGGCCTGACCTGCAAAAAAATAAAAATAAATAAATAATAATAATAATAATTAACCAAAAAACTTCGAATATATTCGAACATTTTGCGGGCAATTAAAGTTCGTTCAAACTTTATTTTGGGAAGAAGTGACAGCCCTAGTGTGTAGGTATTTTATTGTGAAGGCCTGTGTGTGAGGTGTGTGTTGGACTTTTATTCCGAAGGGCCATTGTAACCGATTACAATGGCGCAAAAGTGTGTTCTTATTGGTCGAATTGCTCAACATTTAATATTCTTCCTCTGCCTGAGGACAGTTGAGCTAGTTTGTGAACATGTTGTATCTCTTTCATGAAGCTGTAAAACGGAGAGAAAGCCGTTGAACTTGTGAATCACTGGGATGTAAACTCAGCTAAATGGAGCTCTGACTGTGTAGAGACACAAGATGCTGAGTTGAGTTTTCACACCAAACTGACCTTTATATTCTGACTTTGCTTACATGAAAACTATGAAACAGAAGTTAAACAGATTTAAAACTGGTAAGGGTCATTCCTCTGTATTCTCCTTATTCTTTGCCCATACAAGGACGCTTCTGCATGACGTCATTTTGTAATCGTCTTTCCGATTTTAGACACGGAAGTAGATGACGCCTACCGTAGTCATTTTTAGATTGGCCAAAAAGCTGTTTTCAAGCAAAAAACAAACAAACTGTTTTAAAGTTTTAATATTTTACGTGTGAGAACGTAACATGTGACCAGTTTATCAGAATAACCCCTATTGGAAATCTTTAACTAGCAGCGAGGACTGGGAGCACTGGCTGTGCTGACACCGGCCGGACTAGCTATCTGTCAAACCCTACTGTAGGCTACTGGCAGTGAGAAAACACTGTCGACGTGCTTTTGTAACTAACGTTAAATGCCGACCGGGTACAGCCATCGGCTCCTCGCAGCAGTATGAACATGTAACTGAAGTTGTCCGCAGTGTAGCTTAATTCTGAATGTTGCCAAACTTCATTAATTATTATAGTGACGTTTTGTTTTGAAATTGGCCGCCAACTAGCGCTGAACCAGAAGAACAAATACAATTGCGAGTAACGCGCAAGAGAGAAAAAGTGGGCGTGGTGAATAAGGTGAATAAGAAAGGGAGCAAATTGGAAGAGGGAAACTATTTTGGGAATGGTATCATCAGTTTTGGAAAAACTGATACATGAGCACATTAATGAATTCATTTGTCATTCTGATTTGTTGTAGGAAATGCAATCTGGTTTTAGAGAGTCACACAGAAACATGTTTATTTCTTTCAGATTTTATTTGGAAGGAGATTGATTTGGGAAATGTATGTGTTCACTTTTACATGAGGTGTACTAGTTTAGGGATGAGCAACGAATTTAGAATTTTCGAATAATGGTTTTTATTATCGAGATCGACTTTTATTATTGAAAGTCGAAAATCGTTTATTGACAGTCTTGTCTTAAAAAGTATGTTTTCCATTGTTTTTACTGCCGCCTGTCTCTTTAAGAGCAGCAAGTTTGTCCATGTGATGTTGCCGTAGCCGCTGGCTGCGCAGTATTAGCGACAGCAGCACCCAGCAGCTAGCCTGGTAAACCAGCCCGTCACGTGAACTCACATTTCATTTGGTTCTGCGTGACGGTCTGGCCCCGGCGCCAGTGGGGCAGTTTAGCAGAAGAGCCAATCAGTGACTCCGCTGTGATTGACAGCGCAAGTTGGCCAATCAGGAGCGCCACTAGCACTGTACTAACAAAACAGTAATGGCCGCCTCCTTGCCTGATCGTCTCGAGGAGTAATGTCAGCGTTTGTCTAGTTTAAACAGCCATAAAGTGCAGTTATTGCAGAAATAGACTCAATAACAACAATTAAACAAGTACAGGAGTATCGCCGCAACCGCTGAGTTTCTAGGCGGAAAATATGTTTTTGCCGTTCTCCCGAGTGGATTTGCGTTTGACTGGATCCGACGCTGATTGGCTGAAGGAGTTGTCTGTCAAGGCAACTACGCCCGCTCATGCTCCCGCCCCTGCTAAACTCCCCCCATGGGGTCGGGGCCAGACCGTCACGCAGAACCAAATGAAATGTGAGTTCACGTGACGGGCTAGTTTACCAGGCTACCCAGCAGCTCCTTGATAGAAACAGTACAAACGTAGTAGAAATCTACATTCAATCAACACTCAGCCACAAGGAACAGGTTTCAAGGCTCGTTACTGCATGAAGAAAAGCTGATATTCTGTCAATATGTGTATATATGGGCCATCTCGGCTTCGTTCGGGAAGCTAAGCTAGCGTGGCTAACGTAGCCTGGCTTTGTGCATAGATCGGTCCCCGCAAGCTCTGCCAATTCTAACAAATGGTAGCAGCAAGTCTCCTAAATTGTCACGGGACTCCAATAGACTCAGACCTGCTGAAAACCTCCTATCTCCGTGGAAAACCATGGGCAAAACCCACGTGACAAAATGACAAAGAAGTGAGTTGAAGTCGGGCCGTCTTGCTTGTCTTTGGTCTATGAACGTCAGTACAGTGCCAAAGTCACCCCCTCTCCCTGTCCATGGGATTTCATCCGCCATTCATTTTTCCATTATAAAATGGTTTTACTTGGTCAAACCAAGCGATTCAACTATACTTAGAATCAGGGGAGACCATCTAACATTTGTGACTCGCTTTTTTTCTTCTTTTTTAGGGGTGGGCGAATTTCGACGAAAAGTCGACTTTGGCCCGTCGAATTTTCGACTACGGTAGTGTTTTTGCTAGAAATGCCCGTCCCTAGTGTAGTTAGTGCAAAGTCCTGGTTTGATCGTGAAGATTTGGGCAGAATCGCCCCCTAAAAAAGATGACTATTACTTGTAATGCTGAAGATGTTTGGGAGACTCTTCTGGATTTGCCTCTTCAGTTTGGGTCAGTCTCTTCCACTGAGACATTGACAGCAGGGTTTAACAGGGAGACTCTACAGCGGCTCAGTTAGTGGGGATGAACACACACTTTAGATTTAGGCTGAGAAAACAGCTGGATTTTTACATAAGTCTCACAAAGTGCCAGTTAAGGGTATTTTCACACCTGCGCTTTAGTCCGTTCAAATCGGACTCTGGTTAGTTTACCCCCTTGATTCGCTTCGTTTGGGCAGGTATGAACACAGTATTTGGTTCGTTTGGGCAGGTATGAACACAGTATTTGGTTCGTTTGGGCAGGTATGAACACAGTATTTGGTTCGTTTGGGCAGGTATGAACACAGTATTTGGTTCGTTTGGGCAGGTATGAACACAGTATTTGGTTCGTTTGGGCAGGTATAAACACAGTATTTGGTTCGTTTGGGCAGGTATGAACACAGTATTTGCACTCGGTTGCGGACCAAAACAACCGCACTGAGACTGTTTAGAGGAAGTGGTCTCTGTCTGGTCCCAAACGAACTCTTCATTCATGGTGGGAACGTGATCCGACCTCGATCAACCCAACTATAGCAGTATAGTGTTACTACTATAGTGTAACTTACAACTATAGCAGTATAGTGTTACTACTATAGTGTAACTTACAACTATAGCAGTATAGTATTACTACTATAGTGTAACTTACAACTATAGCAGTATAGTATTACTACTATAGTGTAACTTACAACTATAGCAGTATAGTGTTACTACTATAGTGTAACTTACAACTATAGCAGTATAGTGTTACTACTATAGTGTAACTTACAACTATAGCAGTATAGTATTACTACTATAGTGTAACTTACAACTATAGCAGTATAGTATTACTACTATAGTGTTACAACTATAGCAGTATAGTATTACTACTATAGTGTTACAACTATAACAGTATAGTATTGTCAAGAGAGTTTTCTCGAAGTCATTCTGCTGGTAGAGTTTTACCTGGTATGTTGCCCAGATAATTATAACAGTTATGAGCAAATGAGCCTCGAAAGGTGTTTTTATTATTATTTAATAATTTATTATTATTATTTATCTTGTGCGACCAAGTTATTTTATGTTGTGCGCACAAGATAAATAACTTGTACTAAAAAATATTGCATTTTGCCCAATAAACTACGGCCCGCAGGCCAACTGCGACCCGCTGCCCGTTTTTAAGTGGCCATGAATTTAGCTTTCTTTGTTTTTGTTTTTTTGCTAAAAACTTTTTTCCGTTTTACAGTTTAAAACGGAAAAACGAGAAAACGGAAACGGGGACCCCCCACCCCCTTTTTGTTTTTTCCATTTAAAACCATTGAAAATGGGTTATACTTGAGTACCCTGACCTGGTCTATTTTTTTTATATTTTTTTTACATTTTTAATACTGAATGTTGGTGAAATTATCTCTGTCTTAACTAGGGCTGTGAATCTTCACTGCCCTCACGATTCGATTACGATTCAGAGGGCTACGATTCGATTCGATTACGATTATTAATGCATCTCGATGCATCTTAAATCGATGCATCACTTTTTTTCCCCAATACATGATTTATTTTTTCTCACTTTCTTTTTCTCACTGTGTGGCTACTTTTAAAATAAAAGTGCATTTGGAATTGCATTGTATTGCATGTATTGCATTGTAATGATCCAAATAAATAACTGCATGTACTTCCATTATATTTTATTCGATTATATTATTATTATTTTTTTTTTTCAATAATCGATTTTTGACATTTGTGAATCGATGCAGAATCGTGCACGTCCGCATCGCGTTGCATCTTATAATCGATTATTTTTTGACACCCCTAGTCTTAACCTGTTGGCACAGGAAAAGGAAATTTGAAAACATACTATTTATTTAGGTAGAAATAAAAAAATTGGCAGCACAAGGGTTTTCTGGTTAACTTTTCCCCACGCTTTCAGCGTAAACCGGTTTAAAACTGCCGTGCTAAATATTGTTTGGTCCGCGACTCCTTATATATTTCTGTATGCGGCCCACAACCAAAAAAGTGTGGCCACCCCTGTCCTAACCCATATACATACACGCTTTCTGGAAGAGTTTTTCTCCTGAACCCTTTCACCAATTTTCATGAAAATTGGCCCAGTAGTTTTTTCTAATCCTGTTCAACAGACAACACAGACAAACGGCACCGAAAACATAACCTCCTTGGCGGAGCTAATAAGGTGCAACAGTTTATTTCAAAGCTTATTTCCGCGTCCTCTGACCGACTGTTGCCTTGCGGCGGTGTCGGTCTGGTGCTGTGACGGAGTGAAGAGGATGATCTATCCATTCCACATAAAATGGAGTCGTTTTAGAATCAGTAACTAAATAGGTATATTTTGTAAGATAAAAACTGACTGTGAGAGAGAGAGTACTTCTCTCTGGACATGGCTGGTATTCATTTGCATGCAGCGTTTCACTGGCTTAATGTCTGCTATTGTTTCGAGTTTCGGCCAATGAGCCACATCAATAGAATCCAGCGTGTTGTTACATGGGGGCGGGGTGCAGCTCTGTTTACAAGTGAGACAACATGGAGAGTCACTGAAGACAGTCTGTGTGGATTAAAATGATTTAAACTTTATCTGTGAGTAGAGCTGTCACGATTCCTCGAGTACCTCGAATAACTCGAATAATTAAATTGATCGAGGCCAAAATGATTCGCCTCGACACGCATCTGAGTGATAGAAGAGAGTGGGTAAAATAGAAATTCCGACGGAACCTTAAGGCAACACGTGAGAGCGCGTTACGTCATTCCGTCACTCTACCTGAAACGTCAACAAACGGGAGCAGCCGAAAATGTGGCTACACTTTCCCCAGATAGACTCAGACAACACTGGTTGCAACATTTGTGATGTGAATTGCAAAGCTGGCCAGGGAAACACCTCAAACTTGAGGAAGCATGGGCAAACACAAGATATATTTACAGTAGCTAAATGCTGAAGACTGTAACGTATTACTAGATAGGCTGAGGGTGAATGAAGCAGGCGGTGCGCTGCCTGCAGCTAATGTTAGCAGCACCTCCTCAGCTGTAACGTTGAGAGAGGCATCGACTACAACATCAGATAACGTTATTTAATTAGCTAGCGTTAGCTGGATAAGTTGTTTCACTGCAGTTGTAGTTGTTAGATAACGGGGCTTTTCACTGTCTTCACAACGACTGCAAAACAGAGATCGCTAACGTTAACGTTAACGTTGCTGCAGTAATTGTCAAGGGTTCAACATAACGTATTTCCTCAGCCTGTATAGTAGCTATCAACATGAAATAAAAAGCATTTGACAGCTTAAACCCGTGGCTTTTTATTTGGAAGGGTTACATTTGCCGTAATCTTTATTAACATGTCTTAAAATGCATTAGAATCTTTTTATTTTTTGGGGTTAAAGATTTTTAAGATTTTTTTTAATGAACATTAGAGCAAATATAATACGAAAAGCCAAAGGGTTAAGCTCTCAAATGCTTTTTATTTTTATGTTTCTATGTACTACAGAGCCTGAGATATGAAGGCTTTAGTGAATACCGACCGCTCTCTCTGAGAAGTTTGGACCGTTTTCTGTGAGAAATACAAAGCTCAACCTAACATTAACGTTAGCGGCTAATTTAACAGCGTTTTTTGTGTGTGTGTGTGTGTGTGTGTGTGTGTGTGTGTGATCACACTAGCCTGTTGGTGTGTGAGAGAGAAAGAGAGAGTGAGTATGTGTGAGAGAGAAAGAGTGTGTGTGTCATGCAGCTGTAAGGTAAATGAAGGATGTAAACTAGCTAGTAAGCCATTCATTCATATTATTTAACGGTTGCTGTACACTGGAAGAACTCAAACGTCAGGTTGAAAAGATGAATGGTGCCACTGCCAGTTCTATGCAATTTAAAAATCAAAATGTTGTTTTTTCTAAGAAAGAAACTAATGTAGTTGTTTATTTGAAGAGATTTATCTTATTTTTTGGTGTATATTTACGATAAGCCTTTGAAAACACAAAAAAGGGTTCTTATCCGATTACTCGATTAATCGATGGATTATTCGGTAGAATACTCGATTACTAAAAGAATCGATAGTTGCAGCTCTATCTGTGAGACGAGTGCAGTCCGGCCACTTCATCTGACAACATGGAGGAACGACAGATTTTATTCACAAGACCGACGGAACGGACAACAAAATGACACGTTCGTTATGGGAACTTTACTGATGCAGGTAGTGCAGAACACTTCTGGGCCCCGTTCCAATACCCATACTTGTACTTCTTTCTTGTAGTATGTACTGCCGATGCCCTCACAAAGTATGGATTGTAGTGTGCAGCATGCATGCAAAATGCATACTATTGGGACACACTACATCTGTCGTCACGTGAGCTTCCTGAACTCCGACCTCTTGCTCACTTCCGCCGACGTCCGCAGCGCCACATTTGAGTTTTTTATTTTTTTATTTTATTTTTTTATTCAATAAACAAAGTCTGGCAGTAACAAACAGTACATTATACAAAACATTCAGACTAAACATTTACAAAATTGGAACAGACAATCAAATAAACAAAATAAAATAAATAAAGCAAAAACATTAAGTCAGAGAACTAAACAGGAATCAACATATGCATGTTTTGGTACACACCATGCTTGTTTGGTTTTAACATATTTCAAGGCTTTCTTAAAGTTAATTATCTCATTCATGAACACGCAGCTCAGTCAGTGCGACGTAACTCCAGTAGGTGGCGGTAATGCACAAAAAGTTGTTTGCCAACCGCCATAAAACATTAGAAGAAGAAGAAGACATAACTTCCTGCTGTGCAAAGGATTGTGGGGAAGTTTGGCTGAAGCAGCATGCATCGATGCATACTCCGAAATAGGAGCTGATGTAGTACAACATCCTGGTACTCTTGGCATACTGCATCTGACATACTATGTATTGGGACATACTAAATCTTTTTTTGCCTACTAAATAGTATGGAAGTATGGGTATTGGAACGGGGCCCAGGTGAAAATAAGTATCCCCCTTTTTGCTGGGGACCTGTGACCTGTGACAGTGATGACAGCTGGAGTGGATGGGGAGTGTTTAATGTAAATGAGCAGCTATTGTTCACTCCCCCATTACCTGGCTGGCCCAGGGCTGAAAAGTACTCACCTTTCAGGCTGCTTTTCTAAGAAACTTGATTTGAGGTGTACCAACATTCAAATAAACATATCTATAATAAACGATATGTAAATAATATTTTAATAATGATCAATAAAAATGACCTCGGCCCACTTTGTACTCAAATTACCAGTCCGTGTCACATATTGTGATATACTTTAGTATTGAATCGAAACTGACCCCTGTGATTATCGTAATATTGATTTCAGCTGTATCGCCCAGCCCCAGTCAGATACCCTGTTGTGCTCTCTCTCTCTTCGCCGCCCCTCCCTCCCCCCTGCTCTCTCCCTTCTCTCGCTGCCCTCTCTCCCCCCATCTCCCCCCCCCTCTCTCTCTCTCTAATATAAGATTGTTCCATCCTGTTTATTGATAGTGCTTAGCTAGACTTAGCTAGACCTATTCTCAGTAAAGCCCTCTGAGACATGCTTGTGAATTAGGGCTATACAAATAGACTGGACGTGACTCCTGTGTGTCTCCTGTGCTCAGGTACCTGCAGGAGGTGGGCTACACGGACACCATCCTGGATGTGAAGTCCCAGAGGGTGCGGGCGCTGCTCGGGCTGGCCGGACACTCAGGAGAAAAGCCTGCAGAGAACAAACCCGCCGAGCCCATGGTCAACGGCACCGAACCGTCCTCACTGAAGGACAGCAGCATGATCAGGTACAGAGGACATGTCCTCACTGAAGGACAGCAGCATGATCAGGTACAGAGGACAGGTCCTCACTGAAGGACAGCAGCATGATCAGGTACAGAGGACACGTCCTCACTGAAGGACAGCAGCATGATCAGGTACAGAGGACATGTCCTCACTGAAGGACAGCAGCATGATCAGGTACAGAGGACATGTCCTCACTGAAGGACAGCAGCATGATCAGGTACAGAGGACATGTCCTCACTGAAGGATAGCAGCATGATCAGGTACAGAGGACATGTCCTCACTGAAGGACAGCAGCATGATCAGGTACAGAGGACATGTCCTCACTGAAGGATAGCAGCATGATCAGGTACAGAGGACACGTCCTCACTGAAGGACATCAGCATGATCAGGTACAGAGGACACGTCCTCACTGAAGGACAGCAGCATGATCAGGTACAGAGTACACGTCCTCACTGAAGGACATCAGCATGATCAGGTACAGAGGACATGTCCTCACTGAAGGACAGCAGGATATTGCATGTTTTGGTGAGGGGTTCCTATATGAAGGAAACCCCCAGGGGGCACGGGGAGAACATGCAAACTCCACACAGAAAGACCCTTTTGACGACCCGCCCGGGCGGTGGGCACTCGAGGACATGCGGACGGGCACGCACTCCTTCAGCGCTCACAGCGTCCCAGGTGGGAATCGAACCCAGGACCTTCTAGCTGTGAGCCCACTCTCTCCCCCACTCTCATCACACACACTCTCTCCATCTCTCTCTCTCCCCCTCTCTGTCTCTCTATCACCCTCTCTCTCCATCACTCTCACACTCTCTCCATCACTCTGTCGATCTCTCTATCACCCTCTCCATCTCTACCACTCTCTCTCTCTCTATCACCCCCTCTCTATCTCTCTCTCTCTCTCCATCACCCTCTCTCTCTCTCCTCCCTGCAGTAAACCTGACATGTCAGACTCGGCCACCGTGCTGGAGGCCTTCAAGTTCATAGAGAGCGCAGCAGCCGACTTCAGTGACGAGGACGACGACGAGGACGGAGACGGACGAGACAAGACCATCCTGGACCTGGCCACAGTAAGACAGGACACACACACACACACACACACACACACACACACACACACACACACACACACACACATACACACACACACACACACACACATACATACACACACACATACACACACACACACACACACACACACACCAAAATCATCATATCATCACAATAGCATCTCACTGAAAGACGATACGTACGTACAACAAGTAGAAGAAAGCATCGCAAAATATGACCTACCTTGATAAAAAAAATAAGAAATCTGCAAAATGTTTCAGGTGCTTTTCACCGACTGCAGCAAAGTCCTCCACAGGATGCAGAATCCCAGCTGTTGTCTATTGTTTTCTAAGGAGTTTGATAATGAAATGGTCTGTAAGAGGCATTTAAATACACATTTTCATTGAAGTAGGCCGAGCCAGAAAGCAACTTTTTGGTCTACAGGGCCAAAGTGGGTGGTGCAACTCAAAATTCACTTTTACACTTTACCATTCAGCTGGGTTTGTAGAATAGATGATGGTGCGTTTCCTCTAGACCCATACAGACCATCTATAAGAAAGCTGAGAGCTAGACCCATACAGACCATCTATAAGAAAGCTGAGAGCTAGACCCATACAGACCATCTATAAGAAAGCTGAGAGCTAGACCCATACAGACCATCTATAAGAAAGCTGAGAGCTAGACCCATACAGACCATCTATAAGAAAGCTGAGAGCTAGACCCATACAGACCATCTATAAGAAAGCTGAGAGCTAGACCCATACAGACCATCTATAAGAAAGCTGAGAGCTAGACCCATACAGACCATCTATAAGAAAGCTGAGAGCTAGACCCATACAGACCATCTATAAGAAAGCTGAGAGCTAGACCCATACAGACCATCTATAAGAAAGCTGAGAGCTAGACCCATACAGACCATCTATAAGAAAGCTGAGAGCTAGACCCATACAGACCATCTATAAGAAAGCTGAGAGCTAGACCCATACAGACCATCTATAAGAAAGCTGAGAGCTAGACCCATACAGACCATCTATAAGAAAGCTGAGAGCTAGACCCATACAGACCATCTATAAGAAAGCTGAGAGCTAGACCCATACAGACCATCTATAAGAAAGCTGAGAGCTAGACCCATACAGACCATCTATAAGAAAGCTGAGAGCTAGACCCATACAGACCATCTATAAGAAAGCGGAGAGCTAGACCCATACAGACCATCTATAAGAAAGCTGAGAGCTAGACCCATACAGACCATCTATAAGAAAGCTGAGAGCTAGACCCATACAGACCATCTATAAGAAAGCTGAGAGCTAGACCCATACAGACCATCTATAAGAAAGCTGAGAGCTAGACCCATACAGACCATCTATAAGAAAGCTGAGAGCTAGACCCATACAGACCATCTATAAGAAAGTTGAGAGCTAGACCCATACAGACCATCTATAAGAAAGCTGAGAGCTAGACCCATACAGACCATCTATAAGAAAGCTGAGAGCTAGACCCATACAGACCATCTATAAGAAAGCTGAGAGCTAGACCCATACAGACCATCTATAAGAAAGCTGAGAGCTAGACCCATACAGACCATCTATAAGAAAGCTGAGAGCTAGACCCATACAGACCATCTATAAGAAAGCTGAGAGCTAGACCCATACATACCATCTATAAGAAAGCTGAGAGCTAGACCCATCTAAAAGAAGCTGAGAGCTAGACCCATACAGACCCATCTATAAGAAAGCTGAGAGCTAAACCCATACAGACCATCTATAAGAAAGCTGAGAGCTAGACCCATACAGACCATCTATAAGAAAGCTGAGAGCTAGACCCATACAGACCATCTATAAGAAAGCTGAGAGCTAGACCCATACAGACCATCTATAAGAAAGCTGAGAGCTAGACCCATACAGACCCATCTAAAGGAAGCTGAGAGCTAGACCCATACAGACCCATCTATAAGAAAGCTGAGAGCTAAACCCATACAGACCATCTATAAGAAAGCTGAGAGCTAGACCCATACAGACCATCTATAAGAAAGCTGAGAGCTAGACCCATACAGACCCATCTATAAGAAAGCTGAGAGCTAGACCCATACAGACCATCTATAAGAAAACTGAGAGCTAGACCCATACAGACCATCTATAAGAAAGCTGAGAGTTAGACCCATACAGACCATCTATAAGAAAGCTGAGAGCTAGACTCATACAGACCCATCTATAAGAAGCTGAGAGCTAGACCCATACAGACCATATATAAGAAAGCTGAGAGCTAGACCCATACAGACCATCTATAAGAAGCTGAGAGCTAGACCCATACAGACCCATCTAAAAGAAGCTGAGAGCTAGACCCATACAGACCCATCTAAAAGAAGCTGAGAGCTAGACCCATACAGACCCATCTAAAAGAAGCTGAGAGCTAGACTCATACAGACCATCTAAAAGAAGCTGAGAGCTAGACCCATACAGACCCATCTAAAAGAAGCTGAGAGCTAGACCCATACAGACCCATCTATAAGAAAGCTGAGAGCTAGACCCATACAGACCATCTATAAGAAAGCTGAGAGCTAGACCCATACAGACCCATCTAAAAGAAGCTGAGAGCTAGACCCATACAGACCATCTATAAGAAAGCTGAGAGCTAGACCCATACAGACCCATCTAAAAGAAGCTGAGAGCTAGACCCATACAGACCATCTATAAGAAGCTGAGAGCTAGACCCATACAGACCATCTATAAGAAAGCTGAGAGCTAGACCCATACAGACCCATCTAAAGGAAGCTGAGAGCTAGACCCATACAGACCATCTATAAGAAAGCTGAGAGCTAGACCCAAACAGACCATCTATAAGAAAGCTGAGAGCTAGACCCATACAGACCATCTATAAGAAAGCTGAGAGCTAGACCCATACAGACCCATCTAAAAGAAGCTGAGAGCTAGACTCATACAGACCATCTATAAGAAAGCTGAGAGCTAGACCCATACAGACCCATCTAAAAGAAGCTGAGAGCTAGACCCATACAGACCATCTATAAGAAAGCTGAGAGCTAGACCCATACAGACCATCTATAAGAAAGCTGAGAGCTAGACCCATACAGACCATCTATAAGAAAGCTGAGAGCTAGACCCATACAGACCCATCTAAAAGAAGCTGAGAGCTAGACCCATACAGACCATCTATAAGAAAGCTGAGAGCTAGACCCATACAGACCCATCTAAAAGAAGCTGAGAGCTAGACCCATACAGACCATCTATAAGAAAGCTGAGAGCTAGACCCATACAGACCATCTATAAGAAGCTGAGAGCTAGACCCATACAGACCATCTATAAGAAAGCTGAGAGCTAGACCCATACAGACCCATCTAAAAGAAGCTGAGAGCTAGACCCATACAGACCCATCTAAAAGAAGCTGAGAGCTAGACCCATACAGACCCATCTAAAAGAAGCTGAGAGCTAGACCCATAGAGACCCATCTAAAAGAAGCTGAGAGCTAGACCCATACAGACCCATCTAAAAGAAGCTGAGAGCTAGACTCATACAGACCATCTAAAAGAAGCTGAGAGCTAGACCCATACAGACCCATCTAAAAGAAGCTGAGAGCTAGACCCATACAGACCCATCTATAAGAAAGCTGAGAGCTAGACCCATACAGACCATCTATAAGAAAGCTGAGAGCTAGACCCATACAGACCCATCTAAAAGAAGCTGAGAGCTAGACCCATACAGACCATCTATAAGGAAGCTGAGAGCTAGACCCATACAGACCCATCTATAAGAAGCTGAGAGCTAGACCCATACAGACCCATCTAAAAGAAGCTGAGAGCTAGACCCATACAGACCATCTATAAGAAGCTGAGAGCTAGACCCATACAGACCCATCTATAAGAAGCTGAGAGCTAGACCCATACAGACCATCTATAAGAAAGCTGAGACCCATACAGACCCGATTAATGTCGGACCCGGACCCAAAGTCACTTCTCTTGAATGGACCCAAGGATACGTTCGTTTTTAATGACTTATTTGACGATATAAAAAAAGAGTGATTGACAGCAGCGACAGCCACTCACCGGGTCTACTCGGGTCCTTTTGGACCCGCCATTTCACTGTCTGAGACCTGAGAACCACAGCAAATGGACGTGGCCCCGGACCCTCTTTCACTTTCTAAATGGACCTGATACCCGGGTCGGGTCCTCGGGTATTCGGGCATACCCGAAGACCTCTAGTGCATGCAATCATCTTCCCCATTGTGCAACTCTTCACAGATGGTGAGGAAGAAGCCGTCGTCTACCCCGTCTTCCACGACCTCTGACCTCAGCGACGACCCCGACACAGAGGAGGCTTTGAAGGGGTTCGACTTCTTGGCCAGCCCCGACGAGCTGGACGGATCGCCCGAGTCCAGGAGTGGAGAGGACAGCGGGGACTGGGGTGAGTCCAGAAGCGGGGGGGACAGCGGGGACTGGGGTGAGTCCAGGAGCGGGGAGGACAGCCTGGACTGGGGTGAGTCTAGGAGTGGAGAGGACAGCGGGGACTGGGGTGAGTCTAGGAGTGGAGAGGACAGCGGGGACTGGGGTGAGTCTAGGAGTGGAGAGGACAGCGGGGACTGGGGTGAGTCTAGGAGTGGAGAGGACAGCGGGGACTGGGGTGAGTCCAGGAGGGGGGAGGACAGCAGGGACTGGGGTGAGTCCAGGAGGGGGGAGGACAGCGGGGACTGGGGTGAGTCCAGGAGGGGGGAGGACAGCAGGGACTGGGGTGAGTCCAGGAGGGCGGAGGACAGCGGGGACTGGGGTGAGTCCAGGAGGGGAGAGGACAGCGGGGACTGGGGTGAGTCTAGGAGTGGAGAGGACAGCGGGGACTGGGGTGAGTCTAGGAGTGGAGAGGACAGCGGGGACTGGGGTGAGTCCAGGAGGGGGGAGGACAGCGGGGACTGGGGTGAGACGAAGCACCCACAGGGGGCGGGGCTCTTCACAATTAGCCTGGTTAATTATGTTTAGCTCTATGTATCAGTTTGGACTCCAGTCCGTCCACAGTCATTTCAGGGGGTGGGAGTATACTTGCCTTGACAGATGACTCCTTCAGCCAATCAACATCACCAAATCCAGTCCTTCCGCCAATCAGCGTCAGATCCAGTCTAATCCAAATCCACTCAGAAGAACGGCGAAAATGTCTGTCCCCCGACAAACTCTGCTGGTGCATAGTCTTGTTGCTTCGGGAGCCGTCGTACTGTTTTGCCAGCAGCGTCCCTGATTGGCCAGTTACGCTTTCAACTACGAGGCAGGTCCCTGATTGGCCCGTGGACTTGGTAATTTCTGAAAATGGCTGGGGGCGGGGCTGGAGGCGGGGCTGCAGGTCAGACTGATCCACAGAACCAAACAGGATGTGAGGTCACGTGATCAGGATGGTTTAGCAGGCTACTTCACAACCTGGATCAGTGGGTTTTAATCATGTGACATCAGTGTCCAGACACCACACACACCGGCTGCTTTGGCTAATTGGTTCCTCCTGGGCAGGGGTGCCCACACTTTTTCAGCTTGGGAGCTACTTTTAAAATGACCAAGTCAAAGTGATCTACCAAACATATTTATTTATATATATATACACCGAGTGAAAAACAGTGGAAAAACAGTGGAAACAGTGGAAAACAGTGGAAACAGTGGAAAAAGCATACAAAACAGTGCCGGAACCACCACCAGATCTGGGGCGGGTCTTAAGCCCCAGACACACCAAGCCGACAGCCGTCTGTCTCTAGTATTTGCGGTGTGTCGCGCACCTTTGGCTCAAGTCGGCTTTGTCTGCGGCTTTTCTGGCCTTGAATCGGCATTGGATCATTGGCTGGTCAGGGGTAGAGAAATCACCCTGATTGGCTGGTCAGGGGTAGAGAAATCACCCTGATTGGCTGGGCAGGGGTAGAGAAATCACCCTGATTGGCTGGTCAGGGGTAGAGAAATCACTCTGATTGGCTGGGCAGGGGGTAGAGAAATCACTCTGATTGGCTGGGCAGGGGGTAGAGAAATCACTCTGATTGGCTGGTCAGGGGTAGAGAAATAACTGATTGGCTGGGCAGGGGTAGAGAAATCACCCTGATTGGCTGGGCAGGGGGTAGAGAAATCACTCTGATTGGCTGGTCAGGGGTAGAGAAATCACTGATTGGCTGGGCAGGGGTAGAGAAATCACCCTGATTGGCTGGTCAGGGGTAGAGAAATCACCCTGATTGGCTGGTCAGGGGTAGAGAAATCACTCTGATTGGCTGGTCAGGGGTAGAGAAATCACCCTGATTGGCTGGTCAGGGGTAGAGAAATCACTCTGGCTGGTCAGGGGGTAGATAAATCACTCTGATTGGCTGGGCAGGGGTAGAGAAATCACTCTGGCTGGTCAGGGGGTAGAGAAATCACTCTGATTGGCTGGGCAGGGGTAGAGAAATCACTCTGATTGGCTTCGCAGGGGTAGAGAAATCACTCTGATTGGCTAGCAGGGGGTAGAGAAATCACCCTGATTGGCTGGTCAGGGGTAGAGAAATCACTCTGATTGGCTGGTCAGGGGTAGAGAAATCACCCTGATTGGCTGGTCAGGGGTAGAGAAACACAAAACGCTCTGCTCATTTTCCAACTTCATCTCATCTGATCATTACAAAACAGCGATATTTTCACAGCGTGCCTCTCGCTGCATCATATCACCCATTTAGTTTGGTTTCTCCTTATTGTTCCACTTCCACCTCTTCCTTTCTTCCACAAGCAAAAGACGAGACGAGGGCCGACAACAACGCTTATTTGTACAAAATAAAAATGAAAACACAGAAATAAGACTGTGAAGGCGAGATAAAACAAACCCGAAAGAAATAAAAACGAATGGGTTTGTGAATGGAGGCCATCGCTGCACCGGCTCAGTCACCGCCTGCCTCCTCCGTTTGCCCATGTATGACAACTCTCTATATAAAAGGTTCCCAGCTGGTGACCTGGCTGCCCCCCCCCCCCCCCCCCGCTGTTCACAGAAAATCCCTTTTTCTCTTGTTGCCTAGCAACGCATTCTGTTTATAACGACCAATGACAAAAGGCTTCCCCACGCAATTTGTGATTCAACAGCCGTTTTTTTTTTCCTTCTCTCAGCAGATAAAAGCAGTCGTCGAGGCGTCATAGCTAGATTGTGATCATTTGGTGTAAATCTCTGTAGCCTTCCCTCTTTTCTAAAGCCATAGTCTTAAGCTGAGGATCTGTTGTGGAATGACAGAAATCAGCTGGTTGTGCTCATCCGCCTCAGTCTCCCTTCATAAGCTGTAATAATGGTGGCTAACATAATGAAGGACAGTTTGAAATAGTCTGCGGCTGCTCCGTTATCAAACCGATTCGTCATCCTCCGTGTGCCGATGAGACTCTGAAGTCTTTTCCTTCTTGATCCCACTCCACCTCCTCAACCCGACGCATCACTAGCCCCGGGCTACCAGGAGGAGGCTCCACCTCCTCAACCCGACGCATCACTAGCCCCGGGCTACCAGGA
This sequence comes from Poromitra crassiceps, assembly GCF_964638095.1. Taxonomy (NCBI): domain Eukaryota; kingdom Metazoa; phylum Chordata; class Actinopteri; order Beryciformes; family Melamphaidae; genus Poromitra; species Poromitra crassiceps. The sequence goes on along the minus strand of NC_139626.1, from coordinate 62,914,647 downwards.
GGAGGCTCCACCTCCTCAACCCGACGCATCACTAGCCCCGGGCTACCAGGAGGAGGCTCCACCTCCTCAACCCGACGCATCACTAGCCCCGGGCTACCAGAAGGAGGCTCCACCTCCTCAACCCGACGCATCACTAGCCCCGGGCTACCAGGAGGAGGCTCCACCTCCTCAACCCGACGCATCACTAGCCCCGGGCTACCAGGAGGAGGCTCCACCTCCTCAACCCGACGCATCACTAGCCCCGGGCTACCAGGAGGAGGCTCCACCTCCTCAACCCGACGCATCACTAGCCCCGGGCTACCAGGAGGAGGCGCCAAACCCATTCGTTCTCGTAAAATACGCTGTAATCGACTCCCCCTCAGTGGATTAGCATGTTTTCCATCATACATACATACATACGTTTTCAGCGTATTTGATCTTCTGAACATTGAAGGCGTTCGCTGCCGTCTGAACCATCATGCATCGTGTTGCTCTGCTACTGCCACAGAGATGACCCGACGCAGTCACCATCGTTTATCATGGAATGTCGTTTGCTTCACTTGTGACTTCTCTATGCAAACCCCCCTGGGCTTGACTGCATTAACATTTCATTTTGCAGGACTGAGGAGAACCCATCAAATTTCACTCCAGCTGCAAATCGACGTCTGAAGTTTCATTTGTGTTCCAACCCCTTTGTGTGTTGAATTTGTGTTGTGTACATTCGTGTGTCCATGTTCACCCATGCAGAGACACAACAGGCCGAGACGTGAATTCTCTCCCTTTCATATCTGCCTGTCCTCCCAAGAGAGTTTCAGTACTGTTGGAAGTTCTGTCCATTGTCCTCATTGTGTCCTTGTCCTCCTCTCGTTCTTAAAGGAGGAGCTGAATGTATTGTCAATGCTTGGAGCGGGGGGGGGGGGCGGGGGGGGGGAGGGTATTTCCAGACCTTAGCAGAGACCTTTAATATTAGAGACACCTCACTCCTGGCTCCGCCAATTTGAAACGGAACTCTTCCGGTCTCTTAAAATGGGCGTGGTTCTCGGCTTGTTGTGACTGGCTCTCTGTCAATGGTATGAAACTTCATTGGCTGACCAGTCTCCTAAGGGGGCGTGGCAGTGGTGAAACCTCCGTGGCACAGATACAGGAAATGACTGGAAGTTGGGGTGTCTCTATATTAAAGCTCTCTGACCTTAGTACATTTTGTACTAAAGGTCTGTTGATAAAAGAGAGTCACATTCGCCGTGTTCGGAAGGTTCACTCATTCACTCACTCACTCACTAGTCCCCATGTGGTGTTTATCATATAGTGAACCATCAAATGAGTTTCGGACACTGCCTGACTCTTCGCATTGCATTGTGGTATATGGGACAAAATGTAGCGTATGTTCGCTCTTCACTAGAAATTGCAGTGCATCGTGGGTATTTTATAGACTACTGTACATGTACATGTAGGGCTGTCCTCTAAAAGTCCACTAGTCGAATGATCAGTCGAGAGACCTGTGAGTCGACGGAGATTCCTCAAGTCGAGCAGTCGTTTTCCCCCCTCCATCTAAATTCCAATCTTAATTTCATTTGGTAATTTATTCTTGTTTAGATTGATTTAGCCACTTAGTTTTTGAGAAATAGGCTAAAGAAGCCCTAGGCATTAGAGATGTCATGTTCAGAGCAGCGGCGATGCCTTATTTTACACTGTCATTTGTTTACTCATGTAGGCTCCATGTTGTTTTAATGTTGAAAAGGTGAAATCAAAAATGAGGCTATAAGTTTAATTTAAAAAAGAAATGTGTCCTGCCTGTGTCATTATTCAGACAAATCCATGATCCACACGTGGGCAATTCAAAACTTGCATTATCACGATACAGTCTCTTATTCATTTTTAAATGCTCAAAAATATGTCCCCATCACTCTGTTGCATTGACTGTTAATGTGGTCTAAATAATCACTCAAGATATTATATATATATATTTTTTATAGAATAGTTGAATATTCGTATTTTGGACGGTCGAATCCGAGTCGACTGGCAGAATTCTGAGTGGAGGACAGCCCTAACTACATGTACATAGTGACTCAAATTAACAGTTGAGAATTCGGACACTACTATAAAAAAGAATGACAAACACAATTTTAGAGTGCTAGATTGAAAGTTAGATTCTTAGAAAGCCTTCCTCATTTGAAGTGAGGGGTGTAGTGTTTGGTTATCTGGGTGCGTTTGGTCCCGTCTGGCTGAGTATACTGTCAAAGTAAACTTGGTGGATGTATGTAACGTTGGTGCATCCAGACACTTACAACACCTTCCTCTTCCTCCTCCTCCTCCTCCCCCTCCCCCTGGCCTGTAGAGAAGGACGAGCAGTCCTCCCTGGGCGAGCTGGCCTGGGACGTGGACCAGGGACTGATAGCCCAGCTCAAGGAGCAATACAGGAAGGAACGCAAGGGCAAGAAGGGGGTGAAGAGTAAGTCCTGTACAAGGCCTATGGTGCATACACTCTCTCTAACGCTCTCTCTCTCTCTCTCTCTCCAACGCTCTCCAATGCTCGCTCTCTTAAATTCTCTCCAACGCTCGCTCTCTCTCTCTAACTCTCTTCATTCTGACTCTTCTTTTGTCTGTCCTCAGTTTCATGGCTTTCTTTCTTTTCCTTTAACTTTCTGTCTTCACCTAGCTTGAATTATCTCACTCATCTGTCTAGCTATCGACTAGGGATGAGGATCCACACCCGATATCGATCGATCATTTCCCATAATCCAAAAATCAATAAGGTCTGAGCTTATCAAGACTCGCGGGTCCCATAACATGACGTTACGTCTCGAGAGATGAGAGCAGTGTTAGGGTTAACTCATGACGAAAGTAACATATTACATATTACTTTTAGCAGTAACTCAGTAATATAACTTATTACCAATAGGATTTCACTAATATTATACCAGTTGCTTTGTCAATTACCGCAACACAAGTTACGCAAATATTTAAATAAAAATACAATAATTTCCAAATCAAATTGTGTGTTTTTATGCAAATACCCACTAGAGATGACAATAACAAAGGAAAAGGATAACATTTAGAATTTTGGACGGTTTACACTGACTGTTTAAAATTCTTTTTCAGGATGGTTCCGGGGCGGCGATGTCATTCTGCTACTGCAGTTATTTTGGTGAAAGCAATGCAAAAGTAGTGTAATAATAAGTAACTGGTTACTCTACACAGACTAATATTGTAAAGTAGCTTATTACTTTCAAATGAAAGTAACTAATAATATGTAGTATATTACATTTTGAAAGTAACTTGCCCAACATTGACGAGAGAGTCATGCCATTTACCTCAAATCACTGGTGCACAAACGTACATTTTTGAATTAAAATAAATTGCCTGCCAACCGCCGTTAACTAAACAAAGAATGTTCAGAAATCAAACAATCACAGACACACAGTTCAGCACTAAAAGCAATACCAGTTATGTTAAGAATGTATTGTGATCTCGTCTTTTTGCCTAATAATCATATAAATATATCATAAATATCATATAAATCATACAATAAAAGTATCGATATCGCTAAATACTTGGATATTAAGCTATTTTGAAAATGTATCAATATCAATAAAAATTAAGATTTTCCTGTGTCTAAGGAATGCACCGTCTTTTTTTTACAAAATTGTATACATCGGCCAATGCCGAGTAATAGTTTACTCCAATACGTTGATCCATTTCTGACCAATGCAGACTTAGACCATTAATTGGGCTCATGGAACAGAAATCGTTGCAGTATAATCCATTTGTATCATTAAAGCCCCATTCAGCAGCTTTTCCAAGTTTTGCTATTGGAGAAACGGCGCCCTCTGGGTGCAATAACATCAGTATCGATATCGCCATTCAAAGTCAACAAAACACAGCGGCAGAAAGCTCTATGTACATGTTGTGACATCAGGTACTCACCACGTGATGAAATAATAATGCATAGTTACGTGAAACGGCATTTTCGTAGCAAATCCACACCGAGTTACTTCCTTGTTTTCATGAACAAAACGCTCCCGCTGTACAGCGCATGCGCGCATCTTACCACCGGGACACAGGCACTAAACTGCTTAGTAAAGGTCACTCTACCATCCTCAATGACTAAAAAGCTGTTATATTAAGGTGAAAAAGTTACTGATTGGGGCTTTAATATAATAATATAATAATATAATCCATTAGAGAGTTATATCATCCTACTGTACTGCATGTAGAAAATAAAGTAATTGGCTTTACTTTGAGTAGATTATAGAGTTATATCATCCTACTGTACTGCATGTAGAAAATAAAGTAATTTGCTTTACTTTGAGTAGATTATAGAGTTATATCATCCTACTGTCCTGCATGTAGAAAATAAAGTAATTTGCTTTACTTTGAGTAGATTATAGAGTTATATCATCCTACTGTACTGCATGTAGAAAAGAAAGTAATTTGCTTTACTTTGAGTAGATTATAGAGTTATATCATCCTGCTGTACTGCGTGTAGAAAATAAAATAATTTGCTTTACTTTGAGTAGATTATAGAGTTATATCATCCTACTGTCCTGCGTGTAGAAAATAAAGTAATTTGCTTTACTTTGAGTAGATTATGGATGTTCGCTGTCGGACAATTATCTGACATTGATCCACTATTTTAGCCTTGAATCAGGCTAATATCTCAGTACATCCCTAATATAATATCCTCCTTCCCTCTTTCTTTCTCCATGTCTTTGTGTTGTGTTGGGTAATAATGCTCCAGTACATTTCATCTGTCGCTGCCATTTCAGCTCTTGACAAGTGTTTACGCTCTACCCACAACACCCCCTACTGGCCACCGCGCTTCAATAGCATTTCGATAGCGGTGTGACTCGATGATGTGTATAACGTTGATCTAAACATATCTAGAAATGTTGATATGCAACATATTTTAGTTCACAAATGTTGACATTCAAGTATCCATGCTTTGCTTTGCAGAAAAGCAACATTTTATTCAGGCGTCCGAGCAGGCTGGACAGTTTGGACTCTTGACACTTTGCTAATATCTGCTGCTCTTCTTCTCTCTCCTGACCTCATTCTCCTGCTCTGGTTTCTCCTCTTTCTCCTCCCCGCATATTTGTTTCTCCTCCTCCTCCTCCTCATGGCCACCGTAACCCCTCCTGGTCTCTGTCCACCGCAGGGCCGAACCGGTCTAAGCTGCAGGACATGCTGGCTAATCTGCGGGACGCCGAGGAGCCGTCCCTGCCCTCCATGCCGTCCCTGCCCTCCATGCCGTCCCTGCCCTCCATGCCGTCCCTGCAGCCTCCCGTCACGCCCCCCTCCCGGCCCAGCGTGCCCCGGCTCAACGAGCACGAAGTGGGACATCCAGAAGAAGGTAGAGAACGCATCCAAGTGATGATTTATATATATATATATATATATTTTGTGTAGTTATTGAGTTGAAGTGCCTTTGTTGGTTGTTGTGGGAGCGGAGAACGTCACTCATTTGCTTTCCCTGTCCATGTTTTCCTCTGACCTCCCTGTGGAGGGGAGAAACAGAATCCTGTCCACGTTTTCCTCTGGCCTCCCTGTGGAGGGGAGAAACAGTATTTTCCTACAGAGATCACTCATTATACAGGGAATCTGTTGCTCCTTAACACATTGAGTGCCACAGCGCTTCAGTAAAATTGTCTGGAGCCTGTGCCAGATTCACTTCCATTCAGTTGAAAACAGCTATAGAATTTTTTCTATTAGGGCTATATTGACAGGACTGGACTTTAATGAAACATTGAACACTCCTGCTTCTTCCAAAGAAGAAATTTTGTTTCTAGACAGTTCCATTATGAAATGACAGCCTCTGAAAAAAGTGCACTTTCAAGGGTTTTCTGCCGGGTTTTTTTACTTTTCAAGATATAGTTACTTTTATGAATACTTTTTGCACTCTAATTTAGAGCACATTCACTGACTCTGGCTGGTGTTTTCTGATGTGGTGGCGTGGTGTAGTTCTGTGCAGCCTGCTCCCCCCACCCCCCTCTCCCCCCCCCCCCCCCCCCCCCCCCCCTCCACCTCTGAGCTGCAGGCTCCTCCCCACACGCACAGAGTCTGTTTTCTCACAGACTCCGTTTTTGCCCCGGACGGATCCTAGCGCAACAAGGAAATGCCAAACGCGACTGAACGAAAAGTTTTGGCCGTTCGGCTTCGGGTGCTGGCTTTCTGGCAGGGAATCGTGTGGAGAAACTATATGCAGATAGATAGAAGCAGAAGAGCTCAGTTGTGGGCGCGGATGCAGCCGAGCCAACTGTCCGCTGCAGACAGAGCAATCTATACGGCTCTGGCTGAAGCATGCATCGGTTTCCCCTTTGATCACGTCTTTCCCTGCTTTCTCCTGCACAAAGTAAAGGATCTGAGGTGGGTGGCGCAGCTCCCGTGTCGATGTTTAAGGTGGCGCCGTGTGATCCCTTGAAGGGATTCATGCTCACTGGCTAGGTACGACCTTAAACAGCAGAATTATGGAATAATATGAATTATGATTTTAGGACGTGCACAGACGTCCTTGGCACTCCACGTTACTTTTTTTTAGGACGTGCACAGACGTCCTTGGCACTCAATGTGTTAAAGGGACAGCTCACCCCAAAATCCAAAACATATTTGTCCATCTAGATCGTTTTGGGTTAGGTGCCTGGGTTTTGGAGATATTGGCCCTAGAGGTGTCTGCCTTCTCTCGATTACAATGGAACTGGATGGCACTCGGCTTGTGCCATCCATGCGCCAAATAAATTTGAAAAACGACAACAATGTCTTTTTCCAGAAATAATGTCCCGGTTACTCAAGATAATCCACAGACCTTGCTGTGAGCTGTTTTCATGTGGGAACTATTTTCTTTCAACTGAACTACACCCGCTAGCTAGCTCGCTGCTAGCTAGCTAGTTCCTACATGAAACTGCAGCTAGCAGCAGCAGCTAGCTACCAGCTAGTGGGTTTAGTTGGGTCGAAAGAAAATAGTTCAGACGTGAACATGTGTCAGGTGTGTCTTTCTGAAGCATGCAGATGGCTTGTATAATATAACCAGCGTGAACGCGTGTGTCCCAGCAGAGAGCGTGACGTTCGTGCCGTCATCTGGGAAGTCGTTCCTCCTGGGCCGGGTGGACGAGGCCGTGTCCAGTGAGCTGGGACTGGGAGAACTGGCCGGCCTGACGGTGGCCAACGAGGCCGACGGCCTGGCATACGATGTGAGTACCACCCAAAACTCCAAACGGGCCTGCTGGGGTTTCTGTAGGGGGACAGATGGAGAAGGAGGGTGTAAAAGAAAGGAATGGACATTTATTACATTGCATTTACCTCGGAAGTCGAAGTCACACCAGAGTTGCCCGCATTCCAGTGTAACAAGTCGGAAAACCAGCCAGGGTTAGCCATTGTTCGCAATGATAGTTGATAATGCATTATGTGGTATTTTGCACATACGAACACTGTAGCAACATGTCCACAGACAGAAGTTAGAGAGTACTGTGTGTACTACTGATTTAATGAGACACAAATAAGACAGAAGTGGTAATAAACAGTATTTACTGTACTACAGCTTTCACTACTGTTGATGCGGGAGCTGCCATCTTAGATTTTGAGGTCAGGGTTGGTGATGTTCCTCCCGACTTTCCGAGTAGGAAATCCGAGTTCAGGGGGAATGTTTCCATCTGTGGACTCGGAAACAATTCCTTGTGCAAATGTAATGCGGCTTAATATACAATGTGTCTACATTCACCCGTTCATCCACACATGGCGGCAGGCTAACACACAGGGTGCTGGCACAACCATCGGGGCAGTTTTCGGGTTCAGTATCTTGCCCGAGGACACTTCAACATGCAGACTGGAGGAGGCGAGAATCGAACCACCGACCTCTTTTATCCAAAGGGATTAGTGGACGACCCTCCTCTACCTCCTGAGCCACAGCCGGCCCCAGGAGGAAAGAATCAGAATCAGAATCAGAATCAGAAAGACTTTAATGATCCCCGGGGGGAAATTGGGACAAGTTACAGTAGCTCGCTCACAGAACACACATAGCATAAAATAAAAATGAACCGTAGTAAATGCAATATTAAGCAAATAAGCAGAAAAACACAAAATAGCATAGAATAACTAGTAAATGCGATAGAAGCAAAAAGCAAAAATAAGTAGAATGTCTAAGTAGCAAAATACAAATATGTAGAGTAAGTATAGTATACATTCCATGTCAATTATCCTTATTGCACATGACATATTGCACATATTGCACATGATTTATATTAAGTCGGCTTGCCCTATACGTTACACGTGGCTCAGCCAGGCACAGTTAACCTATCGGCTGGCTCAGTCTCAGGGAGACTGAGCGTCTCCGAGGTGCTCTTTTAAGAGAGGCATTAAATAGACCCCAGAAGAGGGGGGGGTGACACAGTTTTGTCACCCCTGTCGCACAGTTTTGGGTGACAGTTTGATTCCCACAAGTGGCTACGCAGCAATTCATGTTTGGCGAGTTGCACCGATCCCTTTTGCATTTTCATATGCCTTTTGATAGCAGTATCAACGTATGTTGTTCCCTCAGATCAGCAACAACAAAGACGCTCTGAGGAAGACGTGGAACCACAAGTTCACGCTGCGCAGCCACTTTGACTGTGTGCGCGCGCTGGCCTTCCACCCCGTGGAGCCGGTCGTCGTCACCGCCTCCGAAGACCACACCCTCAAACTGTGGAACCTGCAGAAGACCGCGCCCGCCAAGAAGTGAGCGTCTCTGCCCGGACTTACACGGACACACTAGGGATGGGCATCGAATTTCGAATTTTCGAATAATCGTTGTTATTATCAGGGTCGACTTTTATTATTGAAAGTCGAAATTCGTTTATTTATTTTTTTTTATTTTTTTTTGTGAGTGAAATGTTACATTGTCTCCCCTGATTCTAAGTATAGTCGAATCGCTTGGTTTGAGGAAGTAATTTTTTTGTTATAAGCAACCTCTCCCTCTTCATGGGATTTCATCCGTCATTCATTTTTCCATAAACCTTGCTTAAAATGCTTATAAAAATTGTTTTCCTTGCTCAAACCAAGCGAGTCGACTATACTTAGAATCAGGGGAGACAATGCAACATTTCACTAAAAAAAAAAAAAAAAAAGTTTTTTTTTTACATTTTTAATTTTATTTTCGAATTTCGATTAAAAGTCGACTTTGGCCAGCGAATTTCGAATAGTGTTTTTGCTAGAAATGCCCATCCCTAGGACACACCACATATTTCTTTATTTTTACTATTTTGCCGCAGTTTACCAGAGTAGTGACGACGTCAAAACTATGAAATAACAAATAATGCGGCGACCAAAAAACTGTTGAAGAGCGTGGTGCAGGTTGGAGACCACATTGCATTAATATGTGGAAGGGTTAATCACACATAGCTGCACCTAGACTCGTTTGTGATGTCAGCCCCAACAGAACGTCGTTCTTCTCTTGTGATGTGTCACACGAGGAGAATGCCCATTTAGAATGCCACCTTTTTCTCCATATTTCTGCCCTGGGGGACTGTAAAAAAATAAGTTTTTTGGGGGGTATTTTCGTACTAATTATGGGCCCAAAATGTAAATTCAGGATAAAGATTTAAGCTGCACCACGCGCTTTAGACAAATCAAAACTCTTCTATTTTAGATTCTTGAAAACAGCCACCCTTTGCTTTGACAGACAAAGGCTTTGCAAAGACATGCATAAATAGGATCAACTTCACCGTTTATATTTGTCCAAGAAACAGATTTCAAGCATTTAAGCAGAAGCCTTTACATCAAAATTGCTTTAAACACAGAACTTTTAATGGAGAGTACAGCGTTCACAACTACTGCATTTAAACACAGAACTTTTGATGGAGAGTACGGCGTTCACAACTACTGCATTTTAGCAGGGATTGACTACTCCCAAAAAGTAGTCAACCAGTCACGGCACCGGTCAAAAGTTCCAACACATCTTCCCATTCACTTAATGAGAAAGTGTATCCAAACTACAGCCTAGTACTGTATTTATTTATTATTTTATTTACCCAATACAAATGATCAATAGAGCACCACAGGAATGAGTCTGGAAGTATACTTCTGGGTTCGTCAGGGGAAAAGTGAATGGGGTTTTAGAATGGGGATTTCACTTAGATGCGTAAAATAAGGTCTGTGTTTTTTTTTTTGAGAACAATATACAAACAAGACAAACCGTTTCAGACACAGGAAAAGGAAGGAAAAAAAACAAAAAACAAACATACATCAACATTGCAACATGGCGCTATCAGCCGCATAATGTGCTTATATAAAAAAAGGTGCATGGGGTCCTGCGCAAAGGGTCCATGAGGTACCAGCTGGGCGAGCCATCCGTCACCCCTAACCTCAGTTACTGGTCATCCTTAACCTCGTTGAAGGTAGGGATGCAGCGGTTTCCGGTTTGAAGGTATACCCCGGTTTGAAAAAGTCACGGTATCAAAACCACTAAGATTTGCCGTCATACCTTCTCCATGGTATCAGCTGTTTCCCCAAAACAACGTGCCGGTTGCTTGCAGAGTGCAGCTTACGCGGCCCCTCCCCCTTGCTGCATGCCTACCTAGACGCACAGTAGTGAGGAGCTGCCCTTGACTGTGTTTACAACCGTGTGTGTGATAAAGCAGGAGAACGCAAGGACCCCCCTGAACTTTCCCCCCATCTAAAAAGACGACGTCGGCTGTATGGGAATATTTCGGCTATTGTAAAATCACAGATGGCCATAGCCTCAACGCGAGACTCATCAGAATGACTGATGAGTCTCGCGTTGAGCCTAGGATGGACAGGGCTTAGATCTGCGTGAGCACGACCCGTCGTTATTTGTCAAATTCAAGCTACATTAAAACGTTGTCTTGCTTCAACATACAGTACATCGCATTGGACATAAACTATTTCCACCCGCAGGTTTGAGGAGTAGCTAACAAACGTCAGATAAATGCTCTCTCTATGCTAACGTTACCTACTGAGGCAGCTAACATGGCTAATTAGCTAGCTAACACCAGCTATCTTTCTCCACTAAAGTTAACGTTAGTTGACTGAGCGAACGGCGCTGTACAGCAGGTCGTTATCAAAACGTATTGCACTGAAGAGAAGTAACATTAGAGAATGACGAAAGACTCCTCCAACCTGTCAGTGGAAAAGTATGCACAAACTTTGTGTGTGTGAGTGAGAGAGAGAGACAGAAACAGGGACAGAGGCTGTGTGTGTGTGTGTGAGGAAACAATAATTGTGTCCAGTGTTCACCCATTACAAAAGAGAAGCGTGTATTTGATATTATTATGATGTTTTAGTTTCACATCAAATTAATTAGATTAAATCGTTTACATTTATAAGTAAGAACAGTACTATATTAACATAGTATAATAACAAACTATTAACACATAGCTACTTGCCAGTTAACTGTAATTACAGTTGGAGGTTACATTAACACTTTTTCTCAGTCCACAATTCAGCAAACTGTTAAAAATAAAATAAATTTTGTTCATTGGCATTTTTTACACATAAAGGTCCGCGATACCGCGATACCGTGAAACCGTGGTATTTTTGTCCAAGGTTATCATACCGTCAAAAACTCATACCGTTGCATCCCTAGTTGAAGGAGGCCAAAAACGGGTCCCAGATAGTTGAGAACCTCCCAAGCGTGTTGGTTCTCAGGGACCTGAGTTTCTCCATCTGTACAACAGAGATCATGTCCATCAGCCACACCTGAAAAGAAGGTCTGTGGTTAACAAATGTTTATGGGAGTGCAAATTTGGGTTCAGCAGGATAACCATCACAAACGTGAATAACTTTTATGCCTTCTGGAACGTAAATGCGTTTTCTTTTTTAAAACGCTTTTTTTAGAAAATGCTTCAAAAGGCATAAAAGTGATTCACGTTTGTGAAGATTATCCTGCTGAACCCAAATTCGTGTTCCCATCAACTTTTGTTAACCACAGACCTGATTTTATTCATTTAAGTGAAATCCCCATTCTAAAACCCCATAGACTTTTTTTTCCTGACAAACAAAAATGGTGGCGATTTCTGGTTAAGCCTACAAAAATAGCTCATCCCTGCGCTATTCTATTCTCATCAAAAATATCTCAAAACAGCCAGTAAAGGGTGAACTAATGTAGGCGGGACCAACCTGGGGCTATGTGAAATAGCAGAGTCCTGAGGCCTGTACTACAAAGCAAGATTTAGGTTGATCCTGATAAGTTTGGGTTTAAACCTGGTTTAGCCGTACTACAAAGCAAGTTAACTTCTTACCGACATATATTTCCATAGCAACTTATGCTTCACACTTAACCTGGTCCGCAGCAGGTTAAGTTGCAAGGATAAGATTAGACCTTAAATACACCGCCCACGAACCAATCGAATCAGCAGTTTGGAAAAATGGCCAACCCCTTTCTGGACGAGTTTCCCATCGAGGAAGGAGCACGAATTGTAATGTTGAATTAATCAAGGACTAAAGCCTTGCACTTGTTGCAGGCTACATTTTAATTAAGCCCTACTTACCACTTTGGAATATTTTTTTATATATTCATTTTTGTGCTCTCAAGTAGCCTATGTTGTTTGACCCCGCTGATCGATTGCAGCTGAATGGTGAGTGGAGAAATATCACTAAACCGGCATAAAAAGTTTACATAAATGTCTCCAAAGCGCACGGAGCCGTGTGCACAACGGAGCTGAGACTGACGTTGGGTTGGAATTGAAATGGTCATAGCCTACATGCTGGAATAGCCTACTACATCTAAGCAATTTAATATGGGATCACCTGCACACAGGCGATCCCATATTAACACATTGAGTGCCAAGGACGTCTGTGGACGTCCTAAAAAAAAGTAACGAGAAGTGCCAAGGACGTCTGTGGACGTCCTAAAATCATAATTCATATTATTCCATAATTCTGCTGTTTAAGGTCGTACCCAGCCAGTGAGCATGAATCCCTTCAAGGGATCACACGGCGCCACCTTAAAAATCTACACGGGAGCTGCGCCACCCTAAAACCTTGGCGCTAGATCCTTTACTTTGTGCAGGAGAAAGCCGTGATCAAAGAGACACCGATGCATGCTGCAGCCAGAGCCATATAGATGGCTCTGTCTGCAGCTGACAGTTGGCTGCGATCCGCGCCCACAACTGAGCTCCTCTGCCTCTGTCTATCTGTCTGCATATAGTTTCTCCACACGATTCCCTGCCAGAAAGGCAGCACCCGACGCCGAACAGCCAAAGCTTTTCCTTCAGTCCCGTTTGGCATTTCCTTGTCGCGCTGGGATCCGCCCGGGGCAAAAACGGAGGCTGCGAAAATAGACTGTGTGCGTGTGGGGAGGAGTTTGCAGCTCAGGGGGGGGAGGGGGGAAGAGGGGGGTGGGGCACGCAGGCTGCACAGAACTACACCATGTCACTACATCAGAAAATATTATCTAGAGTCAGTGAATGTGCTTGAAATTAGAGTGCAAAAAGTATTCATAAAAGTGACTTTATCTTGAAAAGTAAAAAAAGACAGCAGAAAACCCTTGAAAGTGCTCTTCTTTCAGAGGCTGTCATTTCATAATGGAACTGTCTAGAAACAAAATTTCTTCTTTGAAAGAAGCAGGAGTGTCCAATGTTTCATTAGAGTCCAGCCCTGTCCATATAGCCCTAATAGAAAAAATTCTATAGCTGTTTTCAACTGAATGGAAGTGAATCTGGCACAGGCTCCAGACAATTTTACTGAAGCGCTGTGGCACTCAATGTGTTAAGATGATTCATATCTAGGCTACTCCTGCATTTTGCAGCTGCAACTGTGTTTCTTTTGGCCTGTATGATGTGATTGAACTTCATATTTCCATTATATGAAATATGGAGATATGCGACTCTGCTGACAATAGCCTATATATGTGACCACAAAATAGGCTAGTTTTTATCAATGAAAACTATGCCCGCATCGTCTCAATTCAGAACAATTAGGATATCATTATTTTATATATGAATTATTCGATCAGTGCAACCACACACATAATGAGTGATAGAGATCATTATTCATTGAGCATGCGTTTCTAAATCTATGGTCTAAATAGGCTTACAGATTGTGGAAATTTATAGACTGAGATTACACATTTACACTCGCAAAAAGCTGCTGTAGGAGACAGAAATCGCTGATCAAAGTAAATCAAATGACGGATGTGAATACAAGCGGCAGCAGTAGCAGTCCTCCAGCAGACTATATCCAACGCGGATTTTCATTCTGACATAGGTTACATTAAATATCCGCTAAAACTCTGATCACACTGCGCTCCTCATTGAATGAGGAAATGGGTGTGCCTGCCGTGTCAACTCAGCTGTTCATAATGTGATTGGCTAGCGCACCTCTTTCGCGTGGACTGCTACTGTGCACGCCTGACTGTGCACGAGCGAAAAACGTGCGCGTGCACAGGCAGATCCCAGATAAATCCAGCTTCAGTTATCGAGTAGAAAACCAGCATCGTAGTATCGTTAAACTAGATAGCTTTGATCCTGTTCAGTCAAACCAGATCAAAGTGACAGATCGCGGATCTGTTAAGATAGCTTCGTAGTATAGGGTACTGATTGGCTCGATTGTTTATTTGTAAACAGCCATTTGTAAACAGCCAGTATCCGGCCAGTATCCGGATACAGGTCGCATTTAAAAACCAGGTGTAAATGGGGTGTATGATGCACAGTGTCGACTAGTGGTTTTGATAGTCGACTAGTCTGTGAAACCCCTAACGATTAGTGTATTATATTAATTTGTATTTATTTTGTATATAATATGCTCCAGTGTTGTAAAAGGTCAATGGCGTCACATTTAAATATTTCATTAGCTATATCGTTTGTTTCCATATTTTATTTTGTTTGCTGTGTCCTGTTACAATTTCTTGCTGCAGCGACTCAGTTTGGCCACAGATCATTTGACTTAATTGATCTTAAGATATTCCTTACTGTAACTTAATTGGTCTTAAAATATTCCTTACTGTAACTTAATTGACCTTAAAATATTCCTTATTCTAACTTAAATGATCTTAAAATATCCCTTACTGTAAGCCTGCTGTTTTTCTGCTGCTGTGTTCCAGATGTGCTGCTCTGGACGTGGAGCCCATCTACACATTCAGGGCCCACTGGTGAGTTCTTCCGTCTCAGCTGCAGTCAAGGTCAGAGTATAAAATACTCAATTCTGATTGGCCAACGAAGCCATTCTGACCAGTGCGTAGTTTCACATCAGATCATGTTACTCTGCTGTTGAGAAGTCTAACCAATTTTCCTGATCTCCAATCAAGGTAACTGGCACCACCTTGTGGCTAATGCTGCACAGTACTGAGAAATCATCATATTGTGATTAGTGGGCAGTGGTGGCCTAAAGGTTAGAGAAGCGAGCTTGTGACCAGACCGGCAGATTAAATCTGGGTGGGGAAAATGAAAAAGCAGTGCTTGCCCCTCCCTCATTACCACCACTGAGGTGCCCTAGAGCAAGGCCCTTAACCCCTACCGCACCAGTGGAGCTGCTCAGTGGCCAGCAGATGTGGTTCTATTGGTCAGCTTCCAGGTGTGACTGTGAACAGGGCACTCCTGAAAAAGAGAGCAGTGCTCTCAGTGAGACTGCCCTGTTCATGTTGAGGCACCACTCTGATGAAATAATTGCAGCCTCTTATGATTTGGAAATTGAAGTAGCTCATATTGTGATTTATTTTTTATTTCTCTTATTTTGTCATTGTGCATGCACCCCTACTGTACTGGTGTCAAAAAGACAACAACGTTACTGCTCGTTGCTTCGTGAGCCACAGGCTCATGGGAGCAGCCATTACAGTTTTACAGAAGCCATTACAGAAGCCAGCGGCTTCCCTGATTGGCTGGTCAACTACGAGGCAGGTCCCTGATTGGCCCGTGCTTGTAATTTCTGGAAATGCCCGCCTCGGGCTGGAGGCCACACGGTAGGGCTGGGTCGGTTTGAAAATGTTAAAACCGGTTCGATATTGCCGTCTAAACCGGATCGAACCGGTATACCGATTTTTTTTATTAAAAAAAAAAAAAAAAAAAAAAAATGTAAGCAGGGCTCCCGAGTGTGGCCCATAACTGTCTGTAGTGCAACTTCAGTCCACCTGATAGCGATAATACACCTCTAACCTGGTATTGTCAACCAGCAATGATACTGAATAAAAAGAAGCAGGACACCTGTGTAACAAACACACCCTGTATTTATTTCTCATAACTATTCAGCTTAACTTTTCTTCAAACATCAACATAATAAACAAAATAAGACTTTTGCATGCTAGTGCAACTTGAGAAGAGGCTAATACGAACAATAGTGCAATCAGAATGGACTGGCAATTTTTTCTTTTTTTTTTTAGGTTTTTTAGGTTTTTTCGGTTCGCACGTGATCAAACCGGTTTGGGCTCGTACACCGAACCGAACCGGTAAAACCGGAAATCGACCCATGCCTACCACACGGTCCCACAGAACGAAAATAAATGTGGGTTCACGTGATTGGATGGTTTACTAGGCTATTGATGGACAACTTGAATTTAAATAATAATCCTGTGAAATTACATTACATTACATTACGTCATTTGGCAGACGCTTTTATCCAAAGCGACTTACAATAACACATTTTTGTCAGCAATAGAGCAATCAACTATGCAACACAGTCTATGACAACTACAACCTCTGAAGGAACAGTGGTACAAGTTTTAGTTTAGGTTAGTTTTTTTTTGTTTTTTTTTTATTATGACTAATGACTAGTGTGTGTGTGTGTGTGTGTCTCCACAGTGGGGCGGTCCTCTGTGTCACTATGAGTTCGAGTGGGGAGCAGTGCTTCAGTGGGGGCGTGGACTCTACCATCCAGAGCTGGAACACCCCCAGCCCCAACATCGACCCCTACGACTCATATGGTACACTCTGCTCTGTCCCGCCATGCTGCGTGTACTACAACTTTATACAGGGGGCTCATTAGGGCTGGGTATCCGCAGCACTGATTTCCTGATAGATTTAGAATTAAAAATATGAATATTAATGTTTACAGATGTTTATGAGATCTCGTGCTAAGAACCAAAGCACGGCAGTCTAACAGGGTTAAAATTTCAAGCATCCATGGGAAAAGGTATTATATTAAGAGATCAATATTGGAGTTTATGAATCGATATCGGTTCCTTCAAATAAATACTGATTTGATATCGATATATTGATTTTTGATTGAGTTTTTTACCCAGCCTTAGTGGTCATCACCCTCTCTCCCCTCATCTTCCCTAGTAGAGAGAGCTACTGTCAAACTAGTAGAGTGTGAGTAGAGTGCAGATCTCTGTTACGCCTACCATAAAACTAGCCCAGTGGTTCCCATCCTTGAGGCCGCAACCCCAAGTGAGGTCGCCTGAAATTATCATTATTATTTATTTATTTGTTTATTTTAACACACCACACACAATTTAAAACTACGGAAGAGCATTAGGGTCACATGTGAAAAATGTATTTGATTTCTGTGTTTAAGTCGGTATTCTGAGAATGAAGTCAGAATTCAGAGGGAAAAAAAGTAATAATTCTGAGATTAGCCGTGGTTAGCGTGATTAGTCGTTGTCGTCGCTCAAAAACTGACAAAGAAAAGTTTGGTCTCGGTTTGAACCGCAGCAGCTGCAGATTAATTCCAGAGCCGATGTGTTCCACTAAAGTTAATTGTGATAAGAGATTAATAAATCCATGTTTCTGTTATCTTCGCCGCCATGTTGTTGTCCGTAGCGGATCACTTGCGCTCCTACCGGACGGAGGAGTGATTGCAGCAGTCAGTCATTGTAAATAAATAAATATGGAGGACTAATTGGCCCCTTGCTATTGGTCCATGATCTGCAAGCTATGTGATCACTGGACAGACAACCTGTCAATCACCCCAAAACAGTCTTTTCTATCATCTATTTTACTCTAAATGGGTGAGTTATATAGAAATTCATCCCTCATACAGTTATTAAACGTGAAATTAGCTATATAGGCCAAAACCATGTTTTGAACTAGGATGTAAACATGCTTAATCCTGTTATAAGGTCGGGCATTTTAACGTGGGGGGTGAATGGGCAACGACTCCCTTTTGGAGCCAGCCCTCAAGTGGCCATTCGAGGAGCTGCAGCGTGTCACTACTTCTATAATTTTTTTTATCATAATTAGAATGCTTATCTATTGTATGCTTCATGCTTTTGCCATATTCCCATATTTATTTTGATAAGGTCTTCATCTTAATGGCCATTCCCTCTCTCTCTCTCTCTCTCTCTCTCTCTCTCTCTCTCTTCCTGGTTGCTGCAGAGCCCTCTGTCCTGAGGGGGGCGCTGTGCGGTCACACAGATGCTGTGTGGGGTCTGTCCTACAGCTCCGCCCACCGCCGCCTCCTGTCCTGCTCAGCGGATGGGACGGTGCGGCTGTGGAACGCTGCCGACGTTTCGCCCGCCCTCGCCGTCTTCAACCAGAGAGGAGGTAAGACATGCCCCTCCCCCCTCACCAACCAACCAATCAGCAGCAGAGAGGTGGTAAGACACCCCCCCCCCCCCCCCCCCCCCCCCCCCTCACCATCCAATCAGCACCCGAGAGGAGGTAAGATTTATTAGGTCCTATTTGTCGCACAGACACTCACGGTCCTCGCGGATGCGTCGGGTATTGTTCGTGCTTTAGTCTCTGTTGTTGAGTAATTAAAGCGAATGGAGAAAGGTCTCTATAAGGTCTCTATAAAAGTTATTAAGTTAATGGAGAGGATTGTTGATTTTCAGAATGTTGAAAAGATTCAGTCAGCTTCAAGGAAAAGTTGGTTAATGTGTCTCTTCCTGCCTGTCTGTCTGTCTGTCTGTCTGTCTGTCTGTCTGTCTGCCTGCCTGCCTGTCTGCATGTGCGTCTGCCTGTGTGTCTGTCTGTCTGCCTGTCTGTCTGCCTCTCTGTCTGTGTGTCTGTCTGCCTGTCTGTCTGCCTCTCTGTCTGTGTGTCTGCCTGCCTGTCTGTCTGTCTGTCTGTCTGTCTGTCTGTCTGCCTGTCTGTCTGTGTGTCTGTCTGCCTGTCTGTCTGTGTGTCTGTCTGCCTGTCTGTCTGCCTCTCTGTCTGTGTGTCTGCCTGTCTGTCTGTCTGTCTGTCTGTCTGTCTGTCTGCCTGTCATATCTGTCTGTGTGTCTGTCTGCCTCAGAGCTGGGAGTGCCGACCTCGGTGGACGTGGTGAGCAGCGATCCGGCACACATGGTGACGTCGTTCACCAGTGGACACATCGGCCTGTTCAACATGGAGACGCAGCAGCTCATCCTGAAGCTAGAGGGCACCGCATCACCAGGTACACCACACGCACGCACGCACACACACACACACGCACGCACGCACACGCACGCACGCACACACACACACACACACACACACACACACACACACACACACACACACACACACCTGACTGACACCATGTGAAATCTGAAGCACGACACTGACTCCCATAGGAGCATTGAGAAATTACTCAGCTCATTTTTTGACCTGGACTCTTATTTTGCCATCTTTGCCCACCTGAGTGATTCTGATCAAAAGCTCATCACATGCTTCACTATAGAGCTCAATAGTCAGGTGACATCGTGACGTCACCTTTCGCCCCGGAAGAGTATTTCCAATTAATTTCTCTCATTCACCTTTTATCTAAAGAGTTTTAAGCCTGCAATAAAGCCAACTGGTGATCCAGAGAATCGCAACCATAAAACATTTCAATCATGGGAGACCAGAGGGTAATATTTGACAAGCAAGCTTTATACACAAATGGCATGGCGACTAGTTTTGGCATAATGACTCTGTGGTAAGATGACCCTCTTCTTGTGGTGAGAGAGGAGGGCATCTGCTCAGGCTAGGATAGATAATCCCCCCCCCCCCCCACACGTCATAACAGACGTCACACTTGACTTATGTTGAGAGCTGATTGCTATTGTGATATGTGGTAACATGAAACTTGGTCGAGACGACCATTTGTTTCAGAGTTGGAAAAACGTCGAGATACGGGGGTAAAGTACGAAAGTACCTGGTACAAGAAGAAAAAGGGATGAAGAGATACTTCACTCTTAAGAGCATAAACTGCTCTTAAAAAACAATCTCAGAAAACAATCAACTGCACCAAAGATGGATCTATCCCAACAGATCATCTTATCTTATCTTATCAAAACATCGCATAGTTAATGAGGGGAGAGACAAAGCACACTTGTTTTAATGAGGGGAGAGACAGAGCACACTTGTTTTAACTCATTCATGGCCAGTTTAGGACTGCCAATATTTAGCACAGGCCAAAGATTTTCATAATTGTTGGTCATCTTTCAAGACCCACAGTAAATTATCTATTAGCACCAAAGTGATTTGCAATACCTCAAAATGAAGATGTACGTCTCTGGGTTCACCAAAAAGTGATCTTTTAGCATGTTCTGTACTCTACTTATAGCCATTTATATACACCCTGTTTTCACCCAAAAGGTCTCTCTGAGAAGAAAAACAGGAGAAAAGGCGATTTTTGTAAAGCACACAATCTCAGGCAGAACTCGCTCTCAATTCTTTTATTTTGAACTGTATTGACATCAGACATGTAAATATTATTCGTTATGACACAAATGACAAAAAAATATATATATATATATATATATATATATATATATATGGGGCGTTTCATACATGTACATACATATACAAGTGCTTTTTTTTACATTCAACAATACAGTTTACTCAGTGTGAGTGAGTGTGCAGACAGACAGACAGACAGACACACACACAGACAGACAGACAGACAGACAGACAGACACACACACACACACACACACACACACGATCCCCCTTTTATCTTCGTTACGTTGTTTCCGGGTCTGAGTACTGCTGGCGTCTGCTGCTGTGACTGCCGCTTCTGCCTTGTTAGCTGTTCGTGTGTTTATTTTGTTTTGTTCTGGTCCACCCGTCCTCGTCCATGTCTCCCTGTCCTATACTCCCTGCTGTTTGATCGTTCCCGTTTTCCCCTCGGCTATTCAACACGTCCTCACCGCCCTCTGGATTACCCGTCAAACTGATCGATCATTTCCTCATTCCTCCGATGATCAAACACATCTCTGGATTACTTTCTCCCGTTTTCTCCCGGCTGGCACACAGGAAGGCGACCAGCTCGTGCAGCGCGCCGAGGGGCGTTTCAATGGCGTTTCTCCTCTCTGCACAAAGAAGCGTTTATCCGTTTTCTGTTTTTCCTCCTGCTCAATTTCAAAACAACAGCTGCGGTATGTGTTTGTTCACGTGTTGTCGGCTTGTCTTAGATGCCAGGGACCTGATAACATGTCACAGGCTGGGGAAGTCTTTGAACTACGCGCTGCACTAATAAAAACAAAAACACGTCAAACACGTCATTGGCTGGGAGGGCTATTCCTGATAACACGTCAAAGACGTCTTTGGCCATGAATGAGTTAATGAGGGGAGAGACAAAGCACACTTGTTTTAATGAGGGGAGAGACAGAACACACTTGTTTTAATGAGGGGAGAGACAAAGCACACTTGTTTTAATGAGGGGAGGGACAGAGCACACTTGTTTTAATGAGGGGAGAGACGGAGCACACTTGTTTTAATGAGGGGAGAGAGACAAAGCACACTTGTTTTAATGAGGGGAGGGACAGAGCACACTTGTTTTAATGAGGGGAGAGACAGAGCACACTTGTTTTAATGAGGGGAGAGACAGAGCACACTCTTTTTTGCAGCAGAACTCATAACCTCGTGCTCCATGAGAGATGTACAGGTAAAAATAGCATGATATGATATGGGACCTGATAATGTCTGCTCCGCCCCCACGCAGACGCTCCGTGCAAAATCAACAAAGTGCTGAGTCATCCCACCCTGCCAATCACCATCACAGCCCAGGAGGACCGGCACATTCAGTTCTTCGACAATAACACAGGTAACAATAACACAACACAGGTACAATAACACAACACAAGTACAATAACACAACACAAGTACAATAACACAACACAAGTACAATAACACAACACAGGTACAATAACACAACACAAGTACAATAACACAACACAAGTACAATAACACAACACAAGTACAATAACACAACACAAGTACAATAACACAACACAAACACAAGTACAATAACACAACACAAGTACAATAACACAACACAAGTACAATAACACAACACAAGTACAATAACACAACACAGGTACAATAACACAACACAAGTACAATAACACAACACAAGTACAATAACACAACACAGGTACAATAACACAACACAAGTACAATAACACAACACAAGTACAATAACACAACACAAGTACAATAACACAACACAAGTACAATAAAACAACACAAGTACAATAACACAACACAAGTACACTAACACAACACAAGTACAATAACACAACACAGGTACAATAACACAACACAGGTACAATAACACAACACAAGTACAATAACACAACACAAGTACAATAACACAATACAATAACACAACACAAGTACAATAACACAGGTACAATAGCACAACACAGGTACAATAACACAACACAAGTACAATAACATAACACAGGTACAATAGCACAACACTAGTACAATAACACAACACAAGTACAATAACACAACACAAGTACAATAACACAACACAGGTACAATAACACAACACAAGTACAATAACACAACACAAGTACAATAACACAACACAAGTACAATAACACAACACAAGTACAATAACACAACACAAGTACAATAACACAACACAAGTACAATAACACAGGTACAATAACACAACACAAGTACAATAACATAACACAGGTACAATAGCACAACACTAGTACAATAACACAACACAAGTACAATAACACAACACAGGTACAATAACACAACACAGGTACAATAACACAACACAAGTACAATAACACAGGTACAATAACACAACACAAATACAATAACACAGGTACAGTAAAGCCCATGGCACACCAATCAAACATTATGCAACAACTGCCAATGGATAATGTTTGATGGATGTGCCATGGGCTAAAGGGTTGAACATGCCGAATCTGACCAAACATCTCCAAACAAGGACAGACAGCCATGGTACACCAAACAAACATTTGTGTCTGTGTTGTAGGATGTTTGATTGGTGTGCCATGGGCTTAACACAGGCACCCGGCCGGAATCAACTGTAGACAATGGCTGCATCCTGATCATTTGGGAATTCAGGAATGTATCATGAAGTCAACATGTGTCACGTGTCCAGAGAGTGTGGAGCTTCACTCTGCGCTCCTTTCAGAATGGGGCGTTGGAAATTCCCGGCCGGTCAACTTGTAATCACAGCTCGGAAAATCCAAGAGAGAAACATGAACGGCCCCGAGATTGAATTTGCCACACTTGTTTTGATAGATTTTGTGATGCTGAAAATGGAACTTAATTATATTTTGATGATTATAAAATTAACACGTTCACTGGCGTCGACGAGATATCTCGTCAAAAGAAATCCAACGGTTGACTGCCGTCGACGAGTTATCTCGTCAAAAAAAAAAAAATTGACGGTGGGACATGGATCAAACCCTTTTACATCTCCTATAAAAATATGGGAGCTATTGAATGTGTATAACCTATTTTACCGACCCACTAAGTGGCGACAGTGCTCTCCAGACGAGAGAAAGCCAAGCAAAAACAGCAGCGTGAGGAAGCCATTCTCATGAAAATGGATTGGCGAAAACGCTTTCGCTTTCGCGCTGGGAGCTGGCGGTGGGGCATTCCAAAAATAGATTCTGGGTGCAACACACTTTGAAACACCAGCAGAAAGCCCAGAATCGCACGCAGCTTCATTCCAGCTGAGCTCACAACCGAAAACCCAGAAACGAACGAGCCCCATCCAGACTCGCCCAAAGAGCGGCCGCCAGCAGCCAGGCAGCACAGACAGCAGAAACTCGCTTGTGACACGCCCGCTGCAGAGCCACGGAGGGAGGAGGAGAACACACACGGAGGGAGGAGTTTGAAGGAGAGGGGGGTGGGGGTGGTGTTATGGAGGAAATTACTGTTCAGAACTATTGTTTAGATGTCTGATGTGTTACTGATGCCAAAAATAAATGGTTAAAGTGACTGTTCTATCGAATTTCACAAAAAGGCATTTATCTCAACTTTCCTTTTCAGACGCTGAAACCATGCTGTATTCTACTGCTAATGCCTACATAACTACTAACTCTACAAACTAACTCTTTTAGACAGAGAAAGCACACATTCTATTAGTTATTTTGAGATAATTTGTGTTCACAAAATCTTAGCAGAAAATAATCCTCGGCTCTTGAAAGATGAGCCAGAATCCTCAAAAAAAACCTTGGCAGAAGCTACCTACAGTAAAAAAAAAACTCTTGGCAGTGAATGTGTTAAAGGTAATTCTGTGTAGCGTTTTCTCCCCGTTTCCCGTTAAAAATCCCAGCTATTTCAAGTTAAATGTTGACAATAATACAACATTTACTTCCTTTTTATCAATTAGGTACTGCTCAATAAAGGACATATTTTGTAGTCATAGAAACATGGTTGGCACAGGGAATTTACGGCAATCTGGAGATTATAGGCTATAGCCTCAATAAATACAGATCTAATGTCTGTCCCGAATTGATTTGTCCATTAAACTGAAACCTCCAGGACACATGTCCAGGACACCAGGACACATGTCCAGGACACCAGGACACGTGTCCAGGACACATGTCCGGGACACATTTATTTGAAGCGGAAATGTTGGAGGAGTGACGTAGTGTGATAGTGAACCATTACAGAGAGGGGAGTGACATAATTTGATAGTTGGAGGGGGAGGGGAGTGATGTAGTTTGATAGTGAACTGTTATAGGGGAGAGAGGAGTGATGTACTGTAGTGTGATAGTGAACTGTTACAGAGGAGAGAGGTGGCTCATTGTGACTGATTGGCCTCACTTTGGTTTTGAACACAACAGAGTTTTACCAAAATGGATAAATGTTTTGAATGCATTTTGAATTTAAAGGTAAACTGATCCACTCCATGGTTGCCCATCTGGACGCAGTCACAAGTCTAGCTGTGGATCCCAATGGACTGTACCTCATGTCTGGCAGTAAGTATTTAGCATTTACCGGCCATATCATCATTATCATCTGTATTTTTATAACCAAATAAGTCACCAACTTGATTTTCACAGATGTCGAGAATGGATGTGTCAAGGTCAGAGACGTCTGCATAAAGTGACATTGTCTTTAGTACATTTTATTTGTCTCTTTTGAGCTAATGAAGCTAGTGAATAAATCACACTTGCAGAGTAAAGACCTCTGTCTTTAGCATCGTTCAGTGATGAATGACGTCACCTGCTACACCACTCAGGGTACACCCCACCCACCTGCTACACCACTCACCCACCTGCTACACCACTCAGGGTACACCCCACCCACCTGCTACACCACTCAGGGTACACCCCACCCACCTGCTACACCACTCAGGGTACACCCCACCCACCTGCTACACCACTCACCCACCTGCTACACCACTCAGGGTACACCCCACCCACCTGCTACACCACTCAGGGTACACCCCACCCACCTGCTACACCACTCAGTGTACACCCCACCCACCTGCTACACCACTTAGGGCAGGGGTGGGCAATTATTTTTCATGGGGGGCCACATGAGAAACCCAGATTGTTGCCGGGGGCCGAACAAATATTGTCATGCCGTAACCCATGGATGGGTAACTTTGATGATAGAGAGGGCCACAAAAAATGTCCTCGCTACCAGGTTTTGCTGAGGGCCGAACGGCGCCAGCGTGAAAAATTAGGTGCATTTGAAGCCAGGTTTAGAGGAATAACTAATTTTAAATTAACAGTTGTGATGTCATTATTCAGTCTTAACCACCAATATTTGATCCTTTTCTCACTCACTCCTATGTCACCACCTGCTCTCAGGGCTTGAAATTAACTTTTTTGACCACCTGCCAATATGGCTGCTAGATTTTAAAGTTACCAGCCAATTAGAATTTCCACTAGCTGAAATGTTTTTCTTGAAATAAATCAGAATATGAGTGGGTTAATTTAAGCATACGTATCAGTAAGTGTCCCAGGATGATCAAAGCCTGTGTTGAGGGTCACACGAACAAAAATGCAGTCTTGAAGCTAAATAAATCCAAAACCAATGAGTTATTTGAGTTATTTAAATTTCTACTTCAATGTAGCCTTTTAGTCATAAAGATTATTGAAAGATATTCCATATTCCAGACTGAAATGCTACAACAGAAGTGGAGTATTGGCCAGAATATGACATGAACATTTGGACACTTATTCAGCGGGTATCTTACATGTTGCCTTCAGGTGCACTGTGTGTGTAAAAAAAAAAAAAATTGCAATTCCATCGCGGGCCACACAGGTGGCGCTCGCGGGCCGCATCCGGCCCGCGGGCCGTATTTTGCGCATGTGTGACTTAAGCCGTTTTCCCACATGCGCTTTGTACCGCTAAATGACCGCAACGTGGTCTAATGCCTGCATGTGGGAAAGTCGTCGTGCCGGTATAAGCGCGACCCCGTCATCGCGGAGATTTCACCAGTTTCGAGCCAGTCAGAAGAGCGGTATGCATTTAAGGGCACACAAGTGGGAAACGGATCCAGTCATTTTCCGCGACACTGGTCCTTCTCTCATGGGCGAGGTGTACACACGTTGCTTAATGTTCCAGCGGGCATAATCTAATCATTCGCGCACATTAAAGCAAACTGGCGAAATGATCTTGTGATAATAACAGCGGTATATCAGCTTCATGTGTGGGCATGCTGATTTTCCCCTCTCTCCTCTGCTGCCTGCTCGCTCTCTGGCCACAGTCCGTCCTCCTCCTTCAGTCAGCCCGACAGGGACACAGACGAAGCAAAAGCACGAAGCGAAATGTGGAAGTATTTTGCTTACGTTGCCGACAGCGAAGGCAAGCCCGGACACATCAAACGAAGCCAGTCTGTAAAAAGTGCTTTAACGCGACGCAGGTGAACGGATAAACAAGCAAACTTATTTCACCATTCGGAGTTTTGCCGACACCTCACTCCCCACCCCCTCTGCAGTGCCGCCCCGCCCCCCAACATACAGGCAATTTTGCTGCTAGATTCTCACATGCGAATGGAGAGGTGTGAAGGGAAATGTCCGATATTGACTTACAGGTAATTTTCCGGTACGCATGTGGGAAAACGGCTTTAGGGTAATCTTGTCACTCCAATCTGTTGTTAAACACATCCGAAATCAACAACCACAGCAGCAGATATTCTACACTTACAAACACATATATATACTGGGTATATATACTGTATATATATATAGTTTATATATAAACTAGCATTCCAACATGAATGGATTTGCTGCCTTCTTTGCCACCCGTGTGGACACACTTCTGCCATTTGCAGTGCAGTGATAGACATGTCGTACTTATTATCACTAGGAAGATGACGTGAGCAGCTTTTGCTGGTCGGCAGCTTACATTGACAGTCAATCCAACAGAATGTGAACACACTATAATAACGTCTTAATACAGTGTCAGGACAACAACATGTACGCGCTCTTTCTCAGTCCTCACCTGCTGACCTCTGTGTCCTGCCAGGTCACGACTGCTCCATCCGCCTGTGGAACATGGAGAGCAAGACGTGCATCCAGGAGTTCACCGCCCACCGCAAGAAGTGGGAGGATTCCATCCACGACGTGGCGTTCCACCCCACCAAGTGCTACATCGGCAGCGCTGGGGCGGACGCACTCGCCAAGGTGTTCGTATGACCCGAACGACCGGGCCTGCGACGGACTGTTCAGCACCAAAGGACCCGCAAATAGCGATGGGCGTCGCATCGAGGAAACGCCCGTTTTGGGGTGGGTGTGTTGTTTTAGCAGGCAGTGTGTGCGGACAGGTAGGCGAGTTTAGTAGCTGTGCGAGTTCTGAGTCTGGATGAAGAAAGAAGAGGATTTGAGAGGGGAAAATGAAATAAGCGATAACGCTGGTGGCAGAGGACGGAGGGTGACGGTACATACTGTAGCTCCCGTAAGATTCGTCAGCTCCATCGCCCTCCCCATGTGACCCGGGCGGGCCCTCCCCATGTGACCCGGGCAGGCCTGGGTGCCGAGGCCACACCCCTTCACCACCATCCCCGGGCGAGACCACGCATGGTCGGCGAACCGGAGGAGCCGTTAAGACGGAGCCAAGGCAGGCGTGTTTTGTTTGTGTGGTAACAGATAAACGCTCTCTCCCTTCACTAACCCATACACACACACACACACACACACACCAGTTACTGCCTGTGTCGTTTGTTGTTGTTTTGAAATATTTCATGAATATGTGCCTTTTTCTTCAGAAAATAAAGACAGGTTATTTTAGGTCTAGTAGAAAAGTTTTTTTTTGTTTTTTTTGTTTTTTTTTTCCCCATTTTTGTGCATCACAGCGTGATGGGGTAGAGGCCAATTAAAGAGTTAATCTCTTCCAAAGAGCAAAATTAAGTTTCCATCCGTAGAGTTTAGTTTGACGTCAGAGTTGGAATACGCATCGTGAGTCGTATCCCACAGGACACAGGAGAGTTGGACACTAAATTTATTCCAAGTACTCGGAGACCGGAGTGCTCCTATTGCACCTTAAGATTACAAGTCATTGTGAAGGGTCAAACTTCACACGTTTCACATTTTTTGCTCTTACATCATGGCTTCAGTGTGATTTTACTATCTAACTAATTGAATTATTTCCTGTCCTCAGAATTGACCACAGCCTGAAAAATAGTTTTAGTTTGACCTTTTGATTTCAAACCAACTGAGCGGAGAACAGGTGATGGTCTTTGAGTAGCGGCAGTGATCCCTCGGGCCTCAAGGTCTTGCTTGCACCTGCTTTACTTCCTGCCTCTTAGATGGCTGAGTTGGGTGGGATGTGAAATAGGCCCTAGGTTTACAGTACCAGGCCACCCTGCTGCCCCTGCAGCCCTCCGCACACAACGGCATTGACTATGTTTACATGGACTACAATGTTTACATGGACTACAATGTTTACATGGACTACAATAATTGGGACTATTGAGCTTATTCTAAAGACAATATTTGTATTAAGGCGTTTCCATGACTTGCTTATATTCCATTCATATTCTCGTTTACATGCTACAGAGCAGAGTCCCATTCATGACGGAAGATCCACGACCACATGGCGTCCCTACGTCAGTTTCCCTCCTGAATTTAACCGGAAAGCCTTTCTGTCATGTTTCTACCGTGTCAGAGACAACATGTTTGGACTTCTTTTTACCGCTGGCAGCCATCTTTTCTTCTGTCATGTTTCTATCATGTTAGAGACAACATGTTTGGACTTCTTTTTACCGCTGGCAGCCATCTTTTCTTCTGTCATGTTTCTACCGTGTTAGAGACAACATGTTGGGACTGTTTTTTACCACTGGCAGCCATCTTTCTTTTCTTCTGTCATGTTTCTACCGTGTTAGAGACAACCTGTTGGGACTTATTTTTACCACTGGCAGCCATCTTTTCTTCTGTCATGTTTCTACCGTGTTAGAGACATGATGTTGGGACTGCTTTTTACCACTGGCAGCCATCTTTCTTTTCTTCTGTCATGTTTCTACCGTGTTAGAGACAACATGTTGGGACTTATTTTTACCGCTGGCAGCCATCTTTTCTTCTGTCGTGTTTCTACCATGTTAGAGACAACATGTTGGGACTTATTTTTACCGCTGGCAGCCATCTTTTCTTCTGTCATGTTTCTACCGTGTTAGAGACAACATGTTGGGACTTCTTTTTACTGCTGGCAGCCATCTTTTCTTCTGTCATGTTTCTCATAGACATATATAAAGGCTAGATGGCTTACCCGCGCTGCCGGTCAATGGAGAGCGACGTCGTCGCATGGTGGCCATCTTGCTACGGCACCACAGCTTTATATATATCTATGGGTTAAAAAAACGCTAACATTTTATTATTATTTTTGGCTCCAAATTACACCAAACTTAGACCGAAGCATCAGCATCATGAGATGAATTCACGCACCTAGTTTCATGCAGTTTCATCCATTTTGCTAGGCGCTATGAGCATCTGTTGTTGGGTTAGTATTATCACATCAGATGATCATAACTCCTAGGGAAATGGATGAAACTGCATGAAACTTTGTGCCTGAATCCCTCTCATGGCATAGATGCTTCGGTTTAATTTTGGTGTAATTTGGAGCCCATCAAAAAAATAGTGTTTTTAGTGTTTTTTTTGTTGTTGCCGTATCTCGGGAACGGAATATGCTTGTAATAAACCAAACCGTTTGTAAATCCGTCAAGATTTCAGCGAGTTATGAGTATTTTTGTCTGTGCACCCTCCAACAGCTACCATAGAACGTACCAGAAAGCCTGCCGTAGCAAGATGGCGGCGCTTCAACGACGCTGGTGACTCCGCCTTAAGCCATCTAGCCTTTATATATGTCTATGATGTTTCTACCATGTTAGAGACAACATGTTGGGACTTCTTTTTACCACTGGCAGCCATCTTTTCTTCTGTCATGTTTCTACTGTGTTAGAGACAACATGTTGGGACTTCTTTTTACCACTTGCAGCCATCTTTTCTTCTGTCATGTTTCTACCGTGCTAGAGACAACATGTTGGGACTGCTTTTTACCGCTGGCAGCCATCTTTTCTTCTGTCATGTTTCTACCATGTTAGGGGCAACATGTTGGGACTTCTTTTTACCGCTGGCAGCCATCTTTTCTTCGGTCATGTTTCTACCGTGTTAGAGACAACATGTTGGGACTTCTTTTTACCGCTGGCAGCCATCTTTCTTTTCTTCTGTCATGTTTCTACCGTGTTAGAGACAACCTGTTGGGACTTATTTTTACCACTGGCAGCCATCTTTTCTTCTGTCATGTTTCTACCGTGTTAGAGACATGATGTTGGGACTGCTTTTTACCACTGGCAGCCATCTTTCTTTTCTTCTGTCATGTTTCTACCGTGTTAGAGACAACATGTTGGGACTTATTTTTACCGCTGGCAGCCATCTTTTCTTCTGTCGTGTTTCTACCATGTTAGAGACAACATGTTGGGACTTATTTTTACCGCTGGCAGCCATCTTTTCTTCGGTCATGTTTCTACCGTGTTAGAGACAACATGTTGGGACTTCTTTTTACCACTGGCAGCCATCTTTCTTTTCTTCTGTCATGTTTCTACCGTGTTAGAGACAACCTGTTGGGACTTATTTTTACCACTGGCAGCCATCTTTTCTTCTGTCATGTTTCTACCGTGTTAGAGACATGATGTTGGGACTGCTTTTTACCACTGGCAGCCATCTTTCTTTTCTTCTGTCATGTTTCTACCGTGTTAGAGACAACATGTTGGGACTTATTTTTACCGCTGGCAGCCATCTTTTCTTCTGTCGTGTTTCTACCATGTTAGAGACAACATGTTGGGACTTATTTTTACCGCTGGCAGCCATCTTTTCTTCTGTCATGTTTCTACCGTGTTAGAGACAACATGTTGGGACTTCTTTTTACTGCTGGCAGCCATCTTTTCTTCTGTCATGTTTCTCATAGACATATATAAAGGCTAGATGGCTTACCCGCGCTGCCGGTCAATGGAGAGCGACGTCGTCGCATGGTGGCCATCTTGCTACGGCACCACAGCTTTATATATATCTATGGGTTAAAAAAACGCTAACATTTTATTATTATTTTTGGCTCCAAATTACACCAAACTTAGACCGAAGCATCAGCATCATGAGATGAATTCACGCACCTAGTTTCATGCAGTTTCATCCATTTTGCTAGGCGCTATGAGCATCTGTTGTTGGGTTAGTATTATCACATCAGATGATCATAACTCCTAGGGAAATGGATGAAACTGCATGAAACTTTGTGCCTGAATCCCTCTCATGGCATAGATGCTTCGGTTTAATTTTGGTGTAATTTGGAGCCCATCAAAAAAATAGTGTTTTTAGTGTTTTTTTTGTTGTTGCCGTATCTCGGGAACGGAATATGCTTGTAATAAACCAAACCGTTTGTAAATCCGTCAAGATTTCAGCGAGTTATGAGTATTTTTGTCTGTGCACCCTCCAACAGCTACCATAGAACGTACCAGAAAGCCTGCCGTAGCAAGATGGCGGCGCTTCAACGACGCTGGTGACTCCGCCTTAAGCCATCTAGCCTTTATATATGTCTATGATGTTTCTACCATGTTAGAGACAACATGTTGGGACTTCTTTTTACCACTGGCAGCCATCTTTTCTTCTGTCATGTTTCTACTGTGTTAGAGACAACATGTTGGGACTTCTTTTTACCACTTGCAGCCATCTTTTCTTCTGTCATGTTTCTACCGTGCTAGAGACAACATGTTGGGACTGCTTTTTACCGCTGGCAGCCATCTTTTCTTCTGTCATGTTTCTACCATGTTAGGGGCAACATGTTGGGACTTCTTTTTACCGCTGGCAGCCATCTTTTCTTCGGTCATGTTTCTACCGTGTTAGAGACAACATGTTGGGACTTCTTTTTACCGCTGGCAGCCATCTTTTCTTCTGTCATGTTTCTACCGTGTTAGAGACAACATGTTGGGACTTCTTTTTACCACTGGCAGCCATCTTTTCTTCTGTATTACTCACTGGAAGCTAGAGCATGCGTCGTCAAGTAGTTGGACTGCCCTATGTGGTGCAAAATGCTGCGAAAACTCCCGCTAGGACGGCACTGCGATTAAGTTTTATACATGTAAATGCATTTCAATAATGTGACTTAAAGGATAGGTTTTCCGTGGGGAATATGAATATATATTAAATCTCACGCCCCTAAGGTTTTAGAATCTGTTGAAATTTTTGAAATTGGTTATTAACTGCCATGCCTATCAAGCATCTATCACATTATTTCCATGTCGCTCTGACGCAAAACGCGTCAGAGCGACACCCCCCGCCTTGCGGAAGTCGTGCACCTATGAACTACAACTGTTGTGAGCCATGGTCCTGCCTCTAGAGGTCCTCCACGCCCCTTCAGAGGTCTTCAACAAAAACGAAAAGGCAGCCATCTTTTTCAACCGCCTAGCCTGCTGTAGCTAATATTAGCTTCCCATAGTTCCTTGCAAAGAGACCATATCTCGGGAACGGAAGCACTAATAGACACGGGACTGGCGGCATTGGAAAGCTCGTCAAATTTTACATCTAGTAGTAGGTGGGTTGAAGTAACGAAATCAACGCTGAGCAATGTACCCGTTTTTACACATTTTTACAGAAAATAGTTACAACATCAGATGCGCGTAACTCCTACGAAAATGCCTTAAAATGCATGAAACATTTTTTATGAAGACATCTCCCGACATATATACTACAGTTTAAATTTGGTGCAATTTGGAGGCAATTTTATTTTATATAATTTTCTTGTTCTTTGTATGTTTTATTGTCGAAGCCTTCTTCTTCTTCTTCTTTGAGTTTTATGGCGGTTTTTATGGCGGTTTTGTGGCGGTATTACCGCCACCTACTGGAGTTTGATATCAGCCAAATGCCTGAGGGGTGGGCATGAAAACGAAGGCCACGCGAGCCCAGTGCATTGTGGGAAATGTAGTATTTCGAGTCCCCGCACCCGCACCCCCCCCCCCCCCCCCCCCCCACACACAGAGTGGATTTCGGTTGATATCTCTGTGAGTAAACCTCCAATTTCAAAAATTTCAACGGATTCGAAAACCTTAGGGGCGTGAGATTTAATATATATTCATATCCCCCACGGAAAAGCCGGCCTTTAAGATCGGAATACTCCACGGCTTAATTATTCAACTATTGCTAATGCTTGTCCCGGTTATAACCTCATTCAAGTTTAGGTCATCAGAAAATGCTGTTTATATGGCAGTGTCTTATTCAGAGTATTGTTTTAATCGGGTTAATATCGGAATATTGCAGTCCATGTAAACGGGCTCATTGTCTCTTCGTAGCTGTCGGGTCTGTCGTGGCCAACAGCAGGTCGTCGTCACTAACTGAAAAGTTTCAATCCAAAATGAGCTCTCAACCTTTTGAAAGAAGCACCTTAAAGGAACAGCTCACCCTAAAATCCAAAATAGATACATTCTCTCTCACCTGTAGTGCTATTTATCCATCTATATCATTTTGTGTTAGTTGCCTGAGTTTTGGAGATCTCGGCCGCATAGTTTCTGCCTTCTCTCTCCAATACAATGGAACTTGATGGCACTCGGCTTGTGGTGCACAAAGTGCCAAAGAAATCCATTTGAAAAACTGAACAGCAATGTCTCTTTCCAGAAATCATGACCCCGTTACTCAAGATAATCCACAGACCTTGTTATTAGCAGTTTCATGGAGGAACTATTTTCTTTTGACCGAACTACAGCCGCGAGCTGCTAGCTAGTTCCTACATGAGACTGCAAGAGAAAATAGTTCCTACGTGAAACAACAAAGTCTGTGCATTATCTTGAGTAACCGGGTCATGATTTCTGTTTTTTGGTGCTTCGAGCACTACAAGCCAAGTGCCATCCAGTTCCATTGTATTAAAGAGAACCCAGACATCTCTGTGGCCAATATCTCCAAAACTCTGGCCACTATACCAAAACGATATAGATGAATTAATAGCACTACAGGGTGAGAGGAAAAATATGTATTTTGGATTTTAGGGTGAGCTGTCCCTTTTAAATAACAAAATGTCATGAAAATAAAACTTATTACGTATATTATTTCGGAGGAGCGTCTGGCAAGAGGGGAATCCAATGCGCCCGTACACCAGGCAGTACGATAGACCTCACACAAGCATCAACCAGCTGCTGGCTGAACGCCCACAGACCAGGAAGTAGCTGCTGATCTACCGTCATGGCCTGCATACCCAGAATGCCTTGTGGTCCGGTCAGGAACATAAACAGAGTCCCAAAGGTTGGTTATTACGGTTATGGTTAGGCAAGTAAAACAACTTGGTTAGGGTTAAATAACAAAATAGATGTGGCCTACCTGCAAATCAAACTCGGGTCCTCAGCATGGAAGACAAATGCCAACAGTTTTCTTATTTAACCCATGACCAAAGCCAAGTTGAAACAAAAATGAAACATGTTTGAAGAGTTTTGTGGCGTGCTTCTGTTCCCCCGTCATTTGTCCGTCCGAAGGCATTCTGGGTATGACGGTACAATGTCGGTAGATCTAATTCTCTCGTAACTGAAGATCAACATCAACACAGGAAGTAAATATTTTGTTCAGTGATTCTCTGACAGTACGCCGGTGTCAGCTGGAGTTTATAAAGTCATGCAGGTCCCAACCTATAAACATATTAGCAGATGTCTTCGTGCATTCTTTTTTTAATATTGAGTAATTGCGTCGTTTTTTCTTCCAAAATGAATCTCTTAACATTTTGGAATAGTTCAAATCTGATGTAGAGATTGCTAAAGCTTTCACCAAACCACACTTCACCAGGTCCCGGTGTTGTGGCTGGTGTCATGTTCTGTTGTGAAGGCTACATAGGACAGCAGTACCGTCTGTGACATGTTAGGATAATGTAATATACTGTGCCAAGCATCCGCCTGTGTTGTCAAGTGACACTGCTAGTGGTAGATCAAATGAAGAGGTTCAGTCCAAAGTTCAATCTCCACCATTTTGAAAAAGGCTTGACATCATGTGAAGCCCATTACAAATACAAATATTTTTGAAATACATTCATGGTTTAGAAATACTGACTGATGAGTTTCAGGTAGGACCCCCCCCCCCCCCCCCCCCCCCAAAAAAAAAGGATACAGTTTATTCACCTTATTCACCACGCCCACTTTTTCTCTCTTCCGCGTTCGACGCAAACGTATTTGTTCTTCCGGTTCAGCTGTAGTTCACGCGGTGCGAGCCCTTTAAGACCAGTGCATCTATGGGTAATGCCTACTGTGGCTAATATTAGCCGCTAGTTAGTTATGTTATATGGCAGTAAAATGCCACTGAATGACCAAATTGATATAACTTTTAACCATTTCGAGTAACACTGTTTTCATACAGATCACCAGCGTTAGTTTGTTGTTTATAACGTGGCTATATTCATAACGTTTTCTATCTCAGATGCGTTGTTTCGAATCCCACATAGGTTACGCTGGCGCAAAACGTGTGGGTTTCAGGACGAAACGGTCTCGAGCCACTAACGTCATCTTCAGAGCACAATATTCCTGGAATGCAAATTTAACTAAACAGTTACGTGTCCTCTGCATTCTACATAATATTAAGATATTACGGGTTGTTTTATTTTGTATGTTACATACTTATTGGCCAAGATATGTTAGTTTATGGGGGAGTAATTCTGCCA
This sequence comes from Poromitra crassiceps, assembly GCF_964638095.1. Taxonomy (NCBI): domain Eukaryota; kingdom Metazoa; phylum Chordata; class Actinopteri; order Beryciformes; family Melamphaidae; genus Poromitra; species Poromitra crassiceps. Next base: position 62,878,513 of record NC_139626.1, on the reverse strand, counting down.
GCTTAGGAGGGGAGTGTGGGCGGCCATCTTGCCTGCGGGGTTTTTGGCAGCTTTTTGGCAAGTCTAAAAAATAAAAGTCGAAGAAATAATCTACATCCAGTTCTAAAACGGAAATACTCTTACGAAATGACGTAATGCGGAAGCGTCCATGTGTGGGCAAAGAATAAGGTGAATAGAGTTTTGGAAGTAATTACAAATCAAATACAAAATAAATAGTTCTACGAGTTTCTTCTCGATTGATCCACATTGTGGTGATGAGAAACCCGATTGGAAAGCATGCTGCTTTCTTTTTTTACAGTGTATTTAGAGCTGAATATCCAGACAAACTGCATTGGGGAAAATGTACAGTGATGCTTTTTCAAGCGGCTGGCGACTGCACATGTATCGATGTATCGGAGGAAGCATGTGCTAGTCTACGGCTCTCCCCAGATCGGCAGAGGGGGTGGAGCAACGACTGGGACAGCAGGGGGAATTGGCCAAGTACGACTGGGAAGAAAATGGGGGGAATCCGAAACCCCCTTTTTTTTTTTTTTTTTCCTACTTCCTACTAAACCCGCTGTAGCCAAAAGGCTCACTGCTAAAATGAGTTATTGTAGCTAATGCTATTAGCCGATGCTATTAGCCACTTTGTAAAATAAAGATAGCGCAAGACTCGATGTCACCTCGCGTAGCCACACCTCCGTCTCAAGCTCTCTGAGGTCTAGAGAAATCAGGAAATGTTGGATAATGACTCAATGTGAGACCTAACACTACACGTAAAAATGTGTGTATATGCTTTACACGCTAACTGGTTGAAAATTGTATTTTGTGTCATTATTTTTGAGCAGTCATTAGTTTTTTAATTACTGTTTGTGTTTGGTGAAAAGGCAGGCTTGTAGGATACAGGTAAATATTTTTTTAAGACGTATTCTCTGTTTTACTTGAAAAGTGTAGTTACTCTTTTGGGCTTGGTGTGATGATGCTTTATAGTGGGTGGTTGTGTGGGGTCACCTCTGAGCACTATTTTACATAACAAGATTTTGCTTTTTACCAAAATGTGGTCATCTCAAAAACGCAGGCGGTTTCCTGGGATGGTGGATTTGGATGGTGGGATTTGGTGTGTTTGTGTCGAGCAGAAATACAAAAAAAAAATACGACTTTTAGCATTTGTCTTCAGGTAAATATAGACAATGTAAAGAAGGGAAATTTAAAAAAAGTGTACAGTTTTAAAGTATTAAAGCAGATCTATTTATTAACTTGGCGTATAGTGTATATTAAAGGAAAATTTAACCCCAAAATGAGAATTCAGTCATTATCTGCTCACCTCCATGTCAGCTGAAATGCCCCCGGCGTTTGTACGAGCGCTAATGTTTGGAGTGAATGGAAGATGAGAACATTAAACAATGTGCAGCATAATCCAAGTGTTTTGTAGCCGAATGATTGCTCTGAATCTGTCTATCTGATTGCTCTACATCCAGTGTCTATCTCATTCTGTAAGACCACGGGTTCTCATTGACGCCACTGCTCTGTGCTCCGCCAGACCCCAGCCTCCCCTATTGGTTGGTGGTGAGCTATAAACCAGATGAGCCAATTTCCATGTTTTGGTTGCCATATTATTATACAAGAAGTTACAGATTGTTCTACAAAGAATAATGCTACATGATGAGGTGAAATCTAGGCCTTTGGGGACTCGCAATATTAGCGTTCACATGTTACGTTAGCATTTTAGAATTAGCCTATTAGCAGTATTACGTTGGTCTCGTCCATGTTAATAGACGGGCAATGCATGCGGTACAGAAAGAATATGCACCTGTTCTATTTTTGTCGGATCCCGAATGCATCTGACAGGTGACATGTGGGTCTGTTCAGTCTGACAGATGACATGTGGGTCTGTTCAGTCTGACAGACAGACTTTTTTTTTTTTTTTTTTTTTTGGTGCCCGCAGTCAGGCCACTCACTGAACAGCAGGCCAGGCACCGCCTACTGGTTTACTAGTGGTTTTATTACTAAAAGTTAGTCTGAAGTAATAATCACACTTCAGGGTTAAAGTGGGTGCATCTCATTGTAAAATTGGACTCGGCCCAAATTGGGCTTCAAACGGCCCAAATCTGGCTTCAAACGACCCAAATCTGGCTTCAAACGGCCCAAATTGGGCTTCAAACGGCCCAAATCTGGCTTCAAACGACCCCATTGCAGCCGGTGGACATAGAACATAACGCTGAGCCACCCGCATCACCACAGCCACGCCCCCTACCCACCTGACCCACCCCTCGAACCCTGTACTCTTAACACCTTCCTATCCCTAACTATGGCCCCTTTTCCCTAGCCCTGCCCCCTTCCTGACCACTCACACTCCCATCACCCACATCCTCCTAGCCACTCCCCCTACCCACCCCCCGACTCTCTAGCCCCGCCCCTTCCTTGACCCAACCTGGATCGGATCCGCTCCAAAATGTAATGGGTTCTTTCCTGGCCCATGCTACATCTTTCCACCAAGATTCATGAAGATCGGCCCAGTCGTTTTTCTGTAATCCTGCTAACAGACAGACAGGCAGGCAAACTGCAACGAAAACATCTTTTTGTAGGAGTCTATTAGTCCATTCCTTTATTTGTATTGGAAACTAGGAATATCGCCGTTGAGCGACGATCCGAGTTACTGGTGTTCCATTTAAACAGTCGGGACTAGTCATTGTTAGCAATAATAACAGTTGATAACAATATTTTGTGGTATTTTCGGCATACAAACACGTCCACGCAGATAGAAGTTAGACAGTGCTGCTGTGTACAACTGATTTAATCAGACACAAAGACAGAAGTGCTGATAAACAGTATTTACTACGACTTCTACACGTCACTACTGTTGAAGGGCAGAGCTGCCGGGGATCTGGGCTGGTGAGGCTCCCCTGAGTTCCCCCGAGGGTAAGTGATGTCGCAGGGACGCGTTCCTGACCTTTGAACCGTGAAAAACGTGAATGGAGCATATACAGCACAGTTGATTTCTTCTTTTTCTTTAAGCTAATTTAAAAAAAATTGCCTGAGTTTTTAAGGGGGGGAAATGCCAATCCTGTTTACAACTTGCCAGCCAATAGGGGAGGCTGGGATCTGGTGGAGCATGGTGGCATCAGTGAGGACTTGTAGTCATTCATAATGAGGTGGATAGCCTACAGCTGTTTGGGATGAGTTTCGCCTGACTTGGGCCCTGAGTAGAAAATGACTGAATTGTCATTTGGAGGCGAGCTGCTCCTTTAGAGACAGATAGGGTGATAATGATGTCATTGCCTCCTTTAGAGACAGAAAGGGTGAATAATGATGTCATCGCCTTGCTGCTTGTGGTGGAAAATGTTCCCAACATCTCGCCTCATCACTACACTCATTCATCAGAACCACGACAGCTGCAGCGCCCCCCTGTTGGTCGACATGTAGAAGACCAGTTGACCTGAGAGAGCTACCGGTCAAACACGCCATTTGCTCTTTTTATAAGGCTATTTGCAAATGTTATAAAAAAAATATATTTGTGATATTGTCAGCATAGCACAACAACAGTTGATATCGTTGCTGTCGGGCGGAACTCTTGGAGCTCCAGATTTTCCCTTTTTTCTTGTATTGGTTTTTCCCCATAAATGGATTTAGTGGGTACCCAAAAATAACCTGTTAAAGTTTCAGGTACTTTGGATCAACGAAAGATCTTATATTACTTTTTATTAGTGTTATTACCATTACGCTACTGGTATGTTAAAATAGGATTTTTTTTTTCTTCCTTGTGAAAGATAGCTTATTTTTTTTAAATTTTTTATGAGGTTTCCGGCCAACAGAGATGATGTGAGGAAGAGTGATTGAAGCTAAGAACAGTTAGGGGCTGTGTCCAAAGAAAGCATCCCCCCACATTTTTTTTTGTCTTCTTGTCTTTGGATATCAAAAATATGAATGTCCAAAGCGCACAGAGACACAGTGCACGGTTGTTGCTGTTACAATATTGATTCAGGGTTCCCACGGTCATGGAAAACCTGGAAAAGTCATGGAGTTTCAAAATCTTGATTTCCAGGCCTGGAAAAGTCATTGAATTTTTTAAGTTTTAGAAAAGTCAAGGAATTTTGTTGTGCGTGTATATAATTATGATGTCATTGGACAAAAGGACACCTCTTTATATTGGATTTTAGTGCTTTATATATATATATATATATATATATATATATATATAAATTGTTTCTTTGAGTACCACTGCGCTCAGACCCTCCTGGTAGTCCTATCCATGGAATGAAAGAGGATCGCAGAGCAGGGAGAATGTACAAATTCACTGATTTAATTATTCAATAGCACGGCCATCCAGCCTTCATCTTCATCACTGATGAAGATCTTTATCTTCATCAGTGATGAAGATGAAGGTCTTCATCTTCATCACGGATGGAGGCTGGACTGTGTTGTGCTGTTGAATAATTAAATCAGTGAATTTGTACATTCTCCCTGTTGTGCGATCCTTATATTATATAAAAAAAAGTAAATATAAATGATGCAAAATTAATGTTTTATTTCAGTAGCATATAAGTTGATGTGACTCCAAAGCAGTAAAATCCAATATGAAGAGGTGTCCTCCTATGTGTTCAGTGTAGTAATAACTTCTGGTATTGATTCACCGCCTCACATTACATGGACCTTCTATTAAGGATCCTTGAAAAGTCATGGGAAAGTTTTGAAATTTTATCTATGGAAATGTGTGGGAACCCTGTTGTTTGGTCGGCCGGGGGAAAAAAAGTGACATTGATCTCGGGAAGTTCAACTGTTTTCGACTTGAGGCGCCCAGAGCGCTCCGCCAAAAAGCGCTACTGTAGCTGCCAAGAGCTGAGAAACCAGGCTTTTGTGCTGGGAAGAGGAGCGCTCCTAGCACGTCCTTTACCATAGAGAATGAATTGCAGAAAGCCGCGGGTTGCTCAAAAAAACGCTTTGTGTGGACACGGACCCTTTAGACCAGCTCTCCTAAATGCTGAGGCTGCTGTGTGTCACCTGCGGAGTGATGGAGGTGTATCCACCGATATGACCCTCTCCTCCTCCATTGTTGGGAGTGTGTGTGTGCGCGCGTGTTTACCTCTAGGTGTACATCATCTCCTTAATATTAAAAGTCACATTTAAGGGCTTTTCACACTGCATATTCTTAGCTAACTTGGCCCCTTTTCACACACACATTTTTAACCCAGGTCAATCTAAACCCAGGCCGAGACCATTCACACTGCAGTTCTATTAGCCCTGGGTTACGTGTCGGTTGGAACACGTGACTTACGTTGGCACTTGAGCCTAGGAATGCCATGCATCGTTGCTTAGCAATAAGTAGTTTGATTTGATTGGACAACACACAAGTGACACAAAAGTGTTCTAACCCTGTTCACATTGCCAACAACAGATAACTCTGGGGGTGAACCCTGAAAAGACAGGATTAACCCAGTTTCCGGAACAGAGCTAGCTAGCCCTGGGCTAAAGTCGGGGTTAGCCCACTTTGGAACGTTCCAGGATCGTGCCAGTGTGAAAGCGTTCTTAGCCCCAGCCTGGGGGCAGTGTGCAGTGTGAAAAGCCCTTTACAGTTCTTCAGGAACACTAGCCAGTAGTGACGCAGGTAGCTGATGATACGCATACTGTACTACGAAGTTCGGTTTGCCTGTAAATTATTGTCATCGCCCCTTTAACCTGCCGCTGTACAGAGAAACAATAAAGAAAGGGTATGAAGCTAATTAGCCTGTACATAAAGTACATACAAGTGTTGTCCTTCTTTTTCATGATGTCTTCTGTTTTTCTGACATGGGAGAGTGACAGATTTATCAATAAAAACAATAAAGGAATATGTTGTATATCATGATGGTGATGTGTGTCTTCTGTTGCATTAAAACGACGGTGTTGAATGTTTTTAAGCCTTATTTATCCAGAGAAAGTCACGTGGCTTCACATTCATATAGAACCACATATTCACACTAGAGCCCGACCCATATATATCGGTCCACCGATATTATTGGCCGATAACCGATATATCGGTATCGGCCGATATTTTTTTATTTTGTATTTTTTAAGTTATAGACAGCATTTTCTGTATTTGATATTTTTTCCTAACTCAAGTTATATTTGTTCTATTTGTGTTTTTGTTTTTCTAGTTATTTATAATTATTAAATTCCCAGTGAAGTTTCCGTTTCATTCCATTGATGTCATTTTGGACAATATTGTTTATTGATAAGCTGTAAAATATCCTGCCTACATTACATATCTCAAGTCATGTCAAGTCTTTGTCAAGTGTTTGATATTTGAGGGATCTTTGCAAAAACAATTGTAGTATGTGTATATATAATATAAGAATATCAGCTGATATATCAATATCGAAAAGTTTTCACTCCCTAATATCTGTATCGGCCTCAAAAATCCAGTATCTGTGTGTGTGTGTGCGTGTGTGTGTGTGTGTGTTTTAGAAAACGCTTCACAACCAATAAGAATGTGAAGTGTTAGTAACACTGTTAGGAGGAGCGACTAAAATTTGGGCAAAAATGACTAATTAGTGGCCAAAATGACTCAAGACGGGTTCAGCAGTGCTGCTCCACTCTGGAGCTCTCCATGGTGCTGATTACCTCAGCTCCCCTCGAGACAATAACATCTTTCCACCGGAGAGGAAATAATGATGCATCATATTTAGACTTCCAGTTGATCTGCCAAGTTCTCATTTCATCACGTTTGCTACTGAATGCAAAAAGTGATGAATGTCTGTTGGTTGTCCACTAGACGGCACTATCATGTTTTAGGCACATGTATGGGATTTCTCTCATTCAAAAAGGCTTTGTTGGCATGGATGATATTAATGTCATTGTTGCCAAAGCAATGAGGTGTAGGCTAAAACTAATAATGACATATCCAGTTATTAATAGGCTATCTCTCCCTCCCCCCTCCCTCTCTGGACTTTCAAAAGTGGGGCACATGCGTATAGGCTACTGTACACTGTATACCCTTTTTACATCAAAAGTCCCACTAGTAAAATAATGTCAGTGGTTCAACCCAGTGTAGGTCAATGGGTGTAGATCAGGGGTTTTCATAAAAGTGGGAGGCAGGCTTCCCCAGGGGGGCTGCAGGCAGATTCAGGGGAGGCTCAGTGAATGGAAGTGAAAATACTTTAAAAAATATCATAGAATAGCCTAAATAATAAATGTGTGATTTGGTTCAAAAAGATAATTCAGTGATACAGTAGTTTGGGGGGGAATTTGACAGTTTTCCACACAGAGTCCGAAACTAATAAATGCCTTTTAGACAAACCTTTTTATGTAAGAGCAATATCCGGCTATCTTGATGATGATGATGATCAAATAACATAATCATGATCCCATAGTCATCCAGGGTTTGAGCGAGGGGGGGTCCTTTTTCCCATGCTTTGTCTGGAAGAAAGGGTATGAAGCTAATTAGCCTGTACATAAAGTACATACAAGTGTTGTTCTTTTTCATGATGTCTTCTGTTTCACAGTCTCAGACTTTGAAAACCCCTGGGTGCAGATTATTTATTAAATCACATTTTATTTAAGACCTGTAGAGGGCAGCGATGTTCCTTGATTCAGTTCATCCGCGCCGCAAATAACACGCGAAGAAGAATAACTAGTGAAAAAAGAAAGAAAGAAGAAGAACTAGTGTAGCCTACAGTAAAGTGTAAACAAAGCAGAGCCGCGTCAGTCTGTTGTTGTTGTCTCATCTGGGACACAGTAGCTGATATGGTGACGGTAAGATGACACAAACTTGGACTTAAAGCGAGTTAAGGGTTTGTTTATTTTGGTGCTTAGAAAAACGTCCACTCGTTGAAGGGCTCGAAAGAGAGTTGACATCGCCTTTTAGCTTAGCTATCTGGCTAACGTTAACACTAAAGTAACGTTAGCCTCCCGCATTGGTTAACGTACTAGATTCGTAAAGGATGAACGTTATTGTGTTCACTTTGTAATGTACAGCATTTCACTCGGTAACGTCGTTAGCCGTTTCGTTGTCGCAGTCTTTACTCGCTAGCGTTACATGCGAAGTAAGTGTTTGTTAAATAGGACTTTGACGGAATGTACCTTGACTTCTCCTAGCGAGCTAACGTTAGCCAAGATAGCATTTCTTCCTCTGGCCCTAACAGTCACTCTCAACCGAACCAAACCGAACCTTTGTCATATCAATGACTGTAATTTAGCCCACATCAGAGCCTCCGTTTTCGGACACAAATCTGTGAATATTTTAATGATCAGATATGATTTTGTAACTGTCTGTACTGTATTTTAGGTAGAGAGGTAACAGAAACTATGCTCAGAACAGTCAATCTACATTCTCTAACTGTGTTAACTTCATGTTCTTGCACCTTTCAAGAACAGAGACGTCACAGAGGAAATAAGCAAACATATTACAGACATACAACACAATAACATGTATAAAAAAACACAATGCTGAACAATTACATTTTACAATTTACATACACCTTTTGAACGATGTTTCTGACTGTAGGTTCTCAATGTGTTTGAACGGTGCTTCTGACTGACTGTGGGTTCTCGGTGTGTTTGAACTAGGGCTGCACAATTAATCGTATTGTCATCGTCATCGCAATATGATAAGGTAAAGGTAAAGTCCCACACCTGAGTGTGCAAAATTTGTTCTCCGCATTGACCCATCCCCTGGGGGAGCAGCAGCAGTGCTGCGCTCGGGAATCATATGGGGATCTAACCCCCCAATTCCAACCCTTTGATGCTGAGTGCCAAGCAGGGAGGCAAATGGGTCCCATTTTATAGTCTTTGGTATGACTCGGCCGGGGATCGAACTCACAACCTCCCAGTCTCAGGGCGGACACTCAGACCACAAGGCCACTGAGCTGGTCTTTTGCAGTGATGGCAGTGATGATATGATATTTTCATTTATATTGCGCCCCTCAGCAACCTTTTACATCGGTCCGGGGGGGGGGGGGGGGGGGGAATGAATAGACAGGACAATGGCGACAGGGAACCAGGCAGACGGACAGACAGAGAACATAAGTACACCTCAGACACACAACACAACAGCAAAGTAACTCAGTGATCATCTAGAGCGAAAAGGTGGGTTTTGAGCAAGGCCTTAAAAGTCTGTAAGGTGTTGGCAGACTTGATGTTCAAAGGGAGCTTATTCCACAGTGTCGGCGCCATCACTGCAAAAGCCCGGTAACCCTTTGTCACCAGTTTGGCCCGCATATGAACATGCGCAATAAACACATCGCAAAAGACTGCCTGAAACGCAATGAATAACAAAAGTGGTTTTATTTACATGCGTCGTGCATTCCCACTCAGCATCTGATCATTTTGTCTTGTGTTGTAAATCCAGTGTACACCTTTCCCTTGCAACAGTCTCTGCCCCTCTGCCAAAGCCCAAACACGCTGTGTGTAGTTTCAGCTAGAGTCAGTGTGTATTTCATTTCTTCATTCAGTGGGCATAGGCTATGTTTGGGGTCTATGTTAGCATTATTGAAGCAGAAAGACATAGGAACTGTATAGCTAATAAGCATAGTTTAATATTTGTTTATTTATCGCTATATTGAACAATGATATTATCGCACATCGTAGATTTTCTTCATATCATGCAGGCCTAGTTTGAACAATGTTTCTGACTGACTGTAGGATCTGTGTGTTTGAATGGACGTCCTGATATCGCCGTGTTGGTATCGTTCCCGGACCATAACTTTTTTCCTAGTATGGGCCGGGATGACCACATCCTGAACTCAGTTGATTGTTCACTAGTCTGCAACTGCTTCTTCCTGGATGTGGTTAAGATTAGGGTTAGGGTGTGAAGAAAGTGCAGCTCGGGGTGTGCTCGGTCATGTGGCTTAATGGGTATTGGTGTTTGCCTTCCAATCTGAGGACTGGGGTTCAATTCCTGGTCAAACCATGCACATGTTTATAAAACATTAAGGGTAGATATTAGGTTTAGGCAAGTACAACAATGTGGTTAGTAGGGATGGGCATTTCTAGCAAAAACACTATTCGAAATTCGCTGGCCAAAGTCGACTTTTAATCGAAATTCGATTTTTTTTTTTTTTTATATATATATATTTTTAAAGGGCCCATATTTTGCTAATATAATGTATTATTATTTTATTGTTGGCCTCCACTAGAGTAACTTATTGCATCAGTCATAGTTTAAAAAACTCAGTTTATCTTGTACTGGCTCTCACTGCCCCCTTCAGTTCACCCTCTGTCTGAAACGCTCTGTTTTTAGGTCCTGTCCCTGAACCCCCACCCTCCGGAAAATACTCCAGGTGGGCAGCGCGAGGAGTTTTTGCGTTTGCAAACTTCTGCCCAGAGAGCTATCGCTGTAGAAGCGAGACTGTCTGTCTGTCTGACTATCTATCTATCTATCTATCTATCTATCTATCTATCTATCTATCTATCTATCTATCTATCTATCTATCTAGATAAGATAGATAGATAGATAGATAGATAGATAGATAGATAGATAGATAGATAGATAGTCATGCATAACAGAAACAGACAGGCGATCTCTGCTATGGCTACTAAATTTGGTAGTTGTAAAACAATTATATCAACGAGCAACGGATTGTCAAAACGAATTTGACCATCGATGAAAAACGTGACTTGGACATAAAGCAAGCTATCAATTGATTTATCAACATCCCCCTAGCTATCTACAGCTCCGCTAGGCCGGGCTGCACCCGGACATTTCCTTCGGTGGCTGGCCAAGCAGGGATTCTATTACCACGGCCTGCCATAACGTTACACCCTGCCCGGGGAGCTTCACACTAGCTAATGTAGCTAGTTAGCTAACTTCCCAAATGCTTGTGACTATAGTGTGCCTCTCCTAGCAAAGGCTACACGGACCAAACCAAAATGAGGACTTGGAGAAGTCAGCAAGTTGGACTAATGTTACAAGTTCTGAAAATATGTGCCTTTCGTCATTCATCGGTTGTTCATATGTCTATAAGGCAGCTGTGCTGCTAGGCTAACATAATAGCAAGTGCTAACGTTACCCAGCCGGTAAGTAACGTTAGCGCTTCCTAGCAGCACATTGGACCGATGCTGGAATGAGACACATATTTTCAGAACTTACCACTTCAGTCCTACATCCTGGCTCACTTCCATGTCGTCTCCTTGTTTTTGCGGTCTGGAATCCGTTATTCCATGAGACTACTGTACTGTTGTGTTAGTCCCAGACAGCCAGGCTAGAGAGAGCGTGGTGAGTGGTGACGCGGGTTACTGAAACACAGAACAGGGAAGAGAGGGGAAGGGTGGGAGCTAGCGTGCGCGCGCTGCGCGCCGGCCGGCGGCAACGCTTTGTTGCCAGGGTAACAAGTCCTTACTGACGTCACAAAAATTATGGTTCTCGCACAAAATCGCCATAAATCCATGTCATCTCGTCTACGAGAGTTCATAGGCGCGAGGGGTGGTTCATGGGGGTAACATTAAAACACTTTCACATATTTATTTGAAGCTTAGCCCATGTTTAATATGACCATCCAAGATTGTAACAACATATATATGATACAAAATTAAGAAATGCATAATATGGCCCCTTTAAGTATAGTCGAATCGCTTGGTTTGAGCAAGTAAAACAATTTTTATAAGCATTTTAAGCAAGGTTTATGGAAAAATGAATGGCGGATGAAATCCCATGAAGAGGGAGAGGTTGCTTATAAAAATTGTTTTACTTGCTCAAACCGAGCGATTCGACTATTCTTAGAATCAGGGGAGACAATGCAACATTTCACTCACAATTTTTTTTTTTTTTTTTTTTTTTTTCAAAAAACGAATTTCGAATTTCAATAATAAAAGTCGACCTTGATAATAACAACGATTATTCGAAAATTCGAAATTCGATGCCCATCCCTAGTGGTTAGGGTTATGGTAGGGATAGGATTTTCTGGTTAGAAGAGATTTTCTGGTTTTCTGGTTCACTGGTTAGATAAGAAAATCCCATCCCTAATCTTAACCACATTCAGGAAGAAGCAGTTGCAGCGACCAATCAAATGAGTTTCGGGCGTGGTCGTCCCGGCCCAACTAGGGAAAAATGATGGTCCAGGAATGATACCAACACGGTGATATCAGGACGTGCGTGTTTAAACAGTGTGTTTCTGACTGACTGTAGGTTCTCTGTGTGTTTAAACAGTGTGTTTCTGACTGACTGTAGGTTCTCTGTGTGTTTAAACAGTGTGTTTCTGACTGACTGTAGGTTCTCTGTGTGTTTAAACAGTGTGTTTCTGACTGACTGTAGGTTCTCTGTGTGTTTAAACAGTGTGTTTCTGACTGACTGTAGGTTCTCTGTGTGTTTAAACAGTGTGTTTCTGACTGACTGTAGGTTCTCTGTGTGTTTAAACAGTGTGTTTCTGACTGACTGTATGTTCTCTGTGTGTTTAAACAGTGTGTTTCTGACTGACTGTAGGTTCTCTGTGTGTTTAAACAGTGTGTTTCTGACTGACTGTAGGTTCTCTGTGTGTTTAAACAGTGTGTTTCTGACTGACTGTATGTTCTCTGTGTTTTTAAACAGTGTGTTTCTGACTGACTGTAGGTTCTCTGTGTGTTTAAACAGTGTGTTTCTGACTGACTGTAGGTTCTCTGTGTGTTTAAACAGTGTGTTTCTGACTGACTGTAGGTTCTCTGTGTGTTTAAACGGTGTGTTTCTGACTGAGTGTAGGTTCGCTGTGTGTTTAAACAGTGTGTTTCTGACTGACTGTAGGTTCTCTGTGTGTTTAAACGGTGTGTTTCTGACTGACTGTAGGTTCTCGGTGTGTTTGGACACACCCAGCTCTTCCTCCCCTGAGCAGCAGCCAGCGAGCTTCAGCCGGGTCTCACAGCACCTGCCATGCCCTGCCCCGTGTGGCTGTAGCGGGGAGAAGATGGCTGCTGAGCTGTTCCCCACCAAGAAGTCGGTCCCTTCTTCCACCCCGGCTAGCACCACCATCCAGCAGCAGAACCAGCAGCAGAACCTGACCAACAACAACACCATCCAGGCCCAAAACTGGCAGGGCCTGTACCCGACCATCCGAGAGAGGTGGGTGGCTCGGATTCAGTCCTAGGTTGCCCGGTTTCATATAGGTGTGCTCCCAGGGTCCTATGTTCCCCCAGCCCTATAGTACATAATGGAAACTTGAAAAAGATGTTCCCCAGCTCTGTCAAACATAGGGTCAAATCTGCCCCCCAGAGAACATTTGTTTTTAATGGTATGACATACAGCAATACAACTTTTTGGGTATGTTTTTTTTTGGGTCAGACCCAACCCAAACCAAACACAGAACCACCTAGGCTCTTTAAAACACAGCCGATGTAACAATTCCTTTAGAGATTATATTCTGAATCAAATCATATTATCATCATCGGTTTTGACTTTGTGTAGCTGTTTTGAAGCCTTGTTCCAATAAAAGGCTGAATGAATAACTCAGAAATATCCAATTCTGACCCAAATTCAATCTGATGGTTAATTGTGTGGACATGTATATTTAACTGGGAAACATAGGACCCTGAGAACATAGGACCTTGGGAACACAGATACACTCCCGGTGGCTCCCCAAAGTGCTCCACACCACCTGGCTTACCTAAGTTACTATACCTTACCTCACACACTGACCTGACCTGACCTGATGACACTGTGTTATAGTTATAGCCATGTGAAGGCTGTAAGACAGTGATACTCAACTTGCGGCCGCATATGGCCCACGATGGAATGGCAACAAAAAAAAGAATTACAGTGCACCTGAACGCAACATGCAAGATACCCGCTGAATAAGTGTCCAAATGTTTATGTCATTCTGGCCAATACTCCACTTCTGTTATAGCATTTCAGTCTCGAATATGGAATATCTTTCAATAATCTATGATTTAGCTGCTAAATTGTCAAATACCGCCGTCTGCTCGCTACCCAGGCACTTATGTATGTACTTAACCTAACTAACTATCCGGTGTGCACAACATTGTCAGATTAAACTCCGGCTGACACCCCAAAAACCTACAATCCGCTACAGAAAAATGTATATAGTTTGTTTATTAACTGGCCCCTGGCCTTCTATCATTTCACGAAAGTGGCCCCCGGGCAAAGCAAGTTGAGTATCCCTGCTGTAAGACATGCCATGCTGCCAGCCAGTCAAACATCATCTACTTTGACAAAAAAACACTGCTGTGACTGTGATGCCACGGTTTCTAATCCAGGGCCTCAAAGTGTTGGGATGTGTTAGCACGTTAGGGTTCCTCATAGGGATGTTCATTTTGAAAATTTTCCAAAATCGATAATCGGTGAAAATTAACGATCAATTATCGATTATCGATCATATTAATACTTAGAAAATTTTCAATATTTTCAATATATATATATATATATTTTTTTTAACAAAATGAATGCCTATGGCAGAAAATACGAAAGACAACGTGTTCTCCTCAATGAACTCTTTATTTCAATGTGTCTCCTCTCCAACACTGCTGTCCCCGGCGCATGCCGGTGTGAATTTCCCATGTTTAAAACAGTTTTGTTGGCACAAAGGCCGGTGCCCAGCCAGAAAACTAGAGACTATATGAAGCTCCACCTCACGTTAGTCGGCTGTGCAATGGAGTGGGGCGAGGAGGAACGAATTCCACCCAAACCTAGTCCAAAAAAAAAAAAAAAATTTTTTTTTTTTTTTTTATAATTAAAAAATCGATCCAAATGCCACAGGATCGATTCCAATCCTTAACGATCAATTATCGATTTTCGATAATTGATGAACATCCCTAGTTCCTCAAAGTGTTGGGGTGTGTTGGCACGTTAGGGTTCCTCAAAGTGTTGGGGTGTGTTAGCACTAGGGATGTCGAAAATCATAATTTTTCTTGACCAACAACCGACACTCATTAGCCGACAACTGTCGGTTAACCGAGAAGATTAAAATGCGCTATTTTACTGTCTGTGCCCCATTAAACCTTAGGCCTACCAAATGCTTGATTTTTTTTCAGTAGAAAGCGTTTATTTTTACATCTACAAGCAGAAAAAAACACATTAACAAAACGAGAAGACAAGTTAAATCCTCCAGCCATCTAAACAAAAACATTCCTCGGATAGGCTATGAGGAGCTGCACGCATTTGCAGAAGGGGGAAATACGGAGGGAAAAAACCCATACTCACGCTCACAATTCTTAAATGAATTATCTTACTGCATGTGTCGTAAATAGTCTAATAAAACCAGCAGAAACTAATTTTAAAAGCTCAGAACGAAACGTGTCGCTAATTGAACGAATTTCCACTTTGAATAGCACATCAAGACACCGCCCCAAGCCTTCACGCTGCAGGGCGCACTGACGAAGCGCTTATTGCTCTCTCCTCCTTCTGACATTCTCACTAATTCAACAGTGGTTTACCTGCTTTTGAGATGTGCAAAAAAATAGTTTGCTTCTCTCTCCACGCTTCTCCCTCTCTCTCTTTATCTGCGACGAGGGCTGTAGGTGGCTATTATGCTCTCTGTGTGTCCGGCTGCACGACATGACGACAAGTGCAGCAAGTCCGCACGCTGACAGCTGTCAGCATTGCGGGACTCGGGAGGATGAACAAATGAAGCAGTCTGTCCAAACTTTTTACCGATCTAATATGAGATGCAGAGAAATAATTAGGCTATATATTAATAGCCGATGTGTTTAGAAGAGCATTCTCACTCTTGCTGTAATCGTTGTGGGATTATTACACCTGAGAGACAGACAGACCCGGAGAGAACTCAATTTACGGTAAAAGTGTGGATTCCTCAGTGAATCGATGTGGAAGACGCAGCTTGTTTTGAAACGCGTCATTGAAAGTAACCTCATGGTCTCATGACAGCGGCTGAAACACAGAAGGAGCATGACTGACTGGCTCGCTGTAGTCTGACTCTGCACAGGGCAGGGCGTCTTCTCCCGTCTGGTCAAAGCAGAGGGGAGGCGGGGGTGTGGCGCATGTGTGGAGCTGAGTTTATCACAGAGCACATCTCGCACGCGGGGGGAGAGGCGGACAGTGCACACTGCTTTTCCATTTGGAAAAGCCTTTCTCTAAATGAATGTTGTGGCAGTGGCAGGAGCTTTTAATTCCTATATAATGCTGCTACAGTAACTACTTAGGCTAGTTAACATTGTTGCTTACCGCGAAGGAGGGAAAAAAAACACCATATTGGCAACACGTTGTATGCCAATTTAATATGCAAATTAACCGTTTGACCGACATGCTTAACCGACCAATGACGTTGTCGGCGGTTAACCGGTTAACGGTTAACCGTCGACATCCCTAGTTAGCACGTTAGGGCTCCTCAAAGTGTTGGGGTGTGTTAGCACGTTAGGGCTCCTCAAAGTGTTGGGGTGTGTTAGCACGTTAGGGTTCCTCAAAGTGTTGGGGTGTGTTAGCACGTTAGGGTTCCTCAAAGTGTTGGGGTGTGTTAGCACGTTAGGGTTCCTCAAAGTGTTGGGGTGTGTTAGCACGTTAGAGTTCCTCAAAGTGTTGGGGTGTGTTGGCACGTTAGGGTTCCTCAAAGTGTTGGGGTGTGTTGGCACGTTAGGGTTCCTCAAAGTGTTGGGGTGTGTTAGCACGTTAGGGTTCCTCAAAGTGTTGGGGTGTGTTGGCACGTTAGGGTTCCTCAAAGTGTTGGGGTGTGTTAGCACGTTAGGGTTCCTCAAAGTGTTGGGGTGTGTTAGCACGTTAGGGTTCCTCAAAGTGTTGGGGTGTGTTAGCACGTTAGGGTTTCTCAAAGTGTTCGGGTGTGTTAGCACGTTAGGGTTTCTCAAAGTGTTGGGGTGTGTTAGCACGTTAGGGTTTCTCAAAGTGTTCGGGTGTGTTAGCACGTTAGGGTTTCTCAAAGTGTTCGGGTGTGTTAGCACGTTAGGGTTCCTCAAAGTGTTGGGGTGTGTTAGCACGTTAGGGTTCCTCAAAGTGTTGGGGTGTGTTAGCACGTTAGGGTTCCTCAAAGTGTTGGGGTGTGTTAGCACGTTAGGGTTCCTCAAAGTGTTGGGGTGTGTTGGCACGTTAGGGTTCCCACCACAGGTCATGAACATCCTTCAAAGTTTGTGGATTTGAGTCAAATAAACCAAGGCCTCATGAGGGGATGGCTCATCTCTCTCCATGCCAGCATACAGCCCTGTGATGGAGATGAGTGTTCATACAGCAGCAGTTTGAAAATTACAGATCTCACCGGCACTTCTTGCCTTGACAATCAGGAGGAAACACTGGCTCCTTTATCAGGGGTTTTCGAAGTCGACGAAGTTTCGCAAAAGGGGCGCCGCTCACTCAATTCCTGGATGCAGATGGGATTAGGGGTGGGCGATATGGCAAAAATATCATATCACGATTTTTTCAGGCAGGATCACGATCCACGATCTTATCACGATTCTTTTTCATCTTGGTTTTTAAGACTATTTTGCAACTTAACTGAACAGTACAAGTACCGTAAATTCCGGACTATAAGCCGCGGCTTTTTTCCCGTTTTTTGGCCTTTTTTGCCCCCTGCGGCTTATATAACGGTGCGTCTTATCTATGGATTTTTTCCAAAAAAAAAAAAAAATCTCTCTTTTTTAGCACTCTTTCTAACTATAAATCCACTTCTGTTTTAATTTCCTCTCTTGCCCTCTTTTAACAACATAACATAACATAACATAACACAACACAGGTAAGCAGAAAGAAAAAGACGAAGCAATCACGCCATGAATGAGGAAATGACTCACCTGCTGGAGGCTGGAGATACACGCTTGGGCTAAACTTTTACTCCGTGAAACACTATCGATTAAGTCCGACATCGCTCAGAGGTTTTGAGCAGCTTGAAAACAAGTTTGAAAACGTGCAGAAGTCCATCCACTCACTCACTAAAGAAAATAATGCAACCGTGAAGAGTTTCACTCGTGTCCAGCCATCTGGCCGAGTTAGAGCCGAAGTCCCGAACACAGTGAGAAAACCTCCCGAAGCTGCTGCTGCAGCGGGGTGCATATTGTCCGGCCAGCCGACCGAGAGGCATGCGAGCCGGGCACTATTAAACAGTTGGGGTGTGTGAGGTGGCTGGCTGTGGAGGTGGCGGTTTCTCCTCCTCCTCCTTTCTTCTTTCTTTCCGGCCTGCCACCGAGGGCCATCTTCATCTGCCTACTCCGCTGGCCCGACCGTCAACTCATCCTCCAGGCTGCGGGGAAGAAGCCCCTCACCTGGGAGGGTACGCGCTTTTTCGTCCGGTCCGCGTTGGTGCAACAGAAACGCGCAACATACAACAGCATCATCGAGTCAATGGATATCGCTTTGGCGTACTGTACCCAGCGAGACTCGTCATAACCAGACCGGACTATCTTTAGCACTCTTTCTAACTATAAATCCACTTCTGTTTTAATTTCCTCTCTTGCCCTCTTTTCACCACACCGCGGACACTGTGTGCCCAGCGGCGGAACAAGAGCTCAAAGTGAAACTGCCGAATATCTTTTGAGTTGGACTGGTCAATAGTACTGTGAGTAACTAAAATAAAAAAATAAAAAACGGAATTCTCTCTTCTTTAGCACTCTTTCTAACTATAAATCCACTTCTGTTTTAATTTCCTCTCTTGCCCTCTTTTCACCACACCGCGGACACTGTGTGCACTGTAAAAAAAACAAAAAATACCACAATGTGTGATTTTGTCTGGGGATTAGTGACCTGACTTTTGTTTTGTTGAAATGTTAATACGGTAAATGGGAGCTTCCCCAAACAGCCATTCCCGACAATCCCCTCTGTGCACGAAGCCTTACATATGGTAATTAAACATCAAAACACCCGCGGCTTATAGACCGGTGCGGCTTATAGAAGAAAAAAATAGTCACCTTTGAAGGTGCGGCTTATAGACCGGTGCGTCTTATAGTCCGGAATTTACGGTACACCCAAACTAATTTCAGGATTCGATAAAATACAATTCCCAGGCCCTGGAAAACTTGTAGAAAAAGTTTGGGAAAAGTCATGTAAAGTTTGATAAATATTTTCATGTCGTTCATTTCTTACGCTGAGTTTACAATAATTCATGTTTGGGGTTCCCAATTTTTTTAAATCTTGGGACCCAAAAGATAAATGTTGTGTCTCCCTGGGCCCCAAAAAAACATACTGTAATGAGTTGCCATGACGGCCAGTTGGCGACCCACCCCCCACGGGTCCACGACCCAAACTGAGTCCCGACCCATAGTTTGGGAAACGCTAAGAAATAACGTTAACAAGAAGGCACGCGCTGAATAACGTTAGCTGAAAACTAGTTTGGTGGTGGCCTGACACAGTTCTATAAACTCGGTGAGGGAGGCAGGCAGACTAGCCGCTTGGTTAATGGAGAAATCATCTTTCAAGTCATCTTTCAGACATAGAAATGCAACTGATAGAATGTGCACTGCCTGTAGCGCGATTCTAACGATCTGTCTGGACAGGCAGATCGTGGAGCCAGTCTGATCTTTAACGATCTAAGGTCGTCATATCGCCCACCCCTAGATGGGATCATGATTATGTTATTTGATCCCATAGACACTCAACAATTGAGCCAAGATAGCCTGATGTTACTGTTTGACATACTTCAGGATGCACCAAATTAATACAAAGGTCTGTCTCAAGGCATTTATTAGTTTATGACTCTGGGAAAGTGGAAAAACTGTAAAATTGCCGAAAACTATCTGAACTATCAATTTAACCAAATCACACACATTTAGGCAATTACATGAGATCTCCTTTTAATAACGAATGTAATATTCTTTTTCTATTTCCGTTCTCTGAGCCTCCCCTGAAACTGCTTGGAGCCGCCCTGGGGAGGCTCGCCTTCCACTTTGAAAACCTCTGGTCATATATCATTTTATCGTCACTCACACAATTTTAAGCCCTTGAATTTGATCAAACTTTTGACTAATTTCACGTCTTTGAAGTCTTGATGAATGAGTGTGGGACCCCTGATTTGATGTTTCAAGATGCGACATAAATGATCTGACATGGCTGAATTCTGTGTGATTGAATTCTGTGTGATTGAATTCTGTGTGATTGCAGGAATTCAGTCATGTTCAACAATGAGGTGATGGCAGATGTTCACTTTGTGGTGGGGCCGCCTGGTGGGACTCAGCGAGTGCCAGGACATAAGGTAAAACCTCCGCTCAACAAAAGAGTGATTTCACGTTCGTGAAAAGAGGATGAAAACCTCGGTATTTCACACAAGAAATGTAAGAATTTTAGAAAAAATTTGGGAAAAACTAGACATTACCACACATTTGTTTAGTAGAAATATGTTGTTTGTCTAGCTGTCTAATTAAGGATGATCAGGCACCATTGTTAATCAGTAGTGTAAACTGGGGCTGCAACTAACCATGTCGATTATCTTCATTTTCGATTAATCTGTTGATTATTTTCTTGATTGATCGATTAGTTGTCCGGTCAAATGTCAGAAAACGGTGAAAAATGTCGATCAATGTTTCCCAGAGACCAACATGATGCGCTCAAATGTCTTGTTTCGTCCACGACCCATAGATATTCAGTTTACTGTCATTAGTAAAGAATGCAGAACACATTCACATTGAAGAAGCTGGAATCAGAGCTTTTTTTTCTTCTTAATAAATTACTCAAACTGATTATCGAAACTACAAATATCACATGCTTCACATGCTCAACGCACACAGTTCAGCAATTGTGCGCGGAACCCCTCCGCCTTATTATAGTGGATAGTTGCCAATTAATGTACCAGCTGATGATTAATGGAATAATGGTTGCAGCTCTAGATTAACATGATTCATGAAGACAAAAAACAACAACATATGAGCGAATTTCATTAAGTGTCTCTCTGATGACAGTACGTCCTGGCTGTGGGAAGCTCGGTGTTCCACGCCATGTTCTACGGGGAACTGGCCGAGGATCAGGACGAGATCCGCATCCCCGACGTGGAGCCTCCTTCTTTCCTGGCCATGCTCAAGTACGTCCATCTCACTCTCTTCTTTTCACATTCTTCACACCCCATTTACACCTGGTTTTTAACTCATTGAGTGCCAGCCACTTTTGGAAAACGGATGCTCCCAGTGCCAGCCCTTTCAGAGCGTTTTCAGTGATTTCTCAAGACCCACAGAATATTGTGTGATATTACTATGTAAACACCGAACACGCCCAAAGAACGATGAGACTCTCTTGTATCATCAGCAAAAAAAAAGTTTATTGATATCATTTTCCGTTCTTTAGTTATCAGCAGTAGAAGAGAGGTTGGTTTCACTAAAAACAGACGTTTCAAACTAGAAGCTGAGATAATGAGCCTTTTGTGAAATGAAGCATTTCAAGCACATCACTGACTCTGAAGCTAATATTTTCTGATGTAGTGACACCTCAAAAATAATTTCCTTCAATAAAAGAGCAAAAACAAAGGAATTTTGATGGCAAAATAATATTTTTTAGCTGCAACCAGCAGCGCTGGCCCCTGCGTGCGCAGGTGTCGGTCCTTTTCTGGCAACTAATCATGTGGAGGGGCTATCGCAGCGGAGACGGAGGGGCTCAATTGTGGGAGCAGTGGCTGCTGTTCACAGCTAACGTTACAGCATTTCCGTTTCCCCACACGGCTTCTTCTACTCTTTTTTTCTCATCTTTCTCTAATCCGGAGAGCACTGTCACCACCTAATGGGTCCGTAAAATAGCTTATACACCTTCAACATCCCCCATACTTTTACAGGAGATGCATCAGCCTTTGATCCACGTCCCACCGTCAAAAAACGCAATTGACGACTTCAGTCGTCATTGGCACTCTACGTTACTATTTGAATTGACGACTTTAGTCGTCATTGGCACTCAATGAGTTCAATGTGACCTGTATCCAGATACGTTATCTGGTTTTTAAATGTGACCTGTATCCAGATACGTTATCTGGTTTTTAAATGTGACCTGTATCCAGATACGTTATCTGGTTTTTAAATGTGACCTGTATCCAGATACGTTATCTGGATACAGGTCACATTTTTAAAAATGGTGTAAATGGGGTGTATGTTCATCTCACTCTATTCCTTTGACTCATTTAGTTCCTATGAGCTGTGGTGGTACCTTTTATTTTTACATCAAAAGTACCACTCACTTAAGCCGTTTTCACACATGCGCTTTATACCGGGAAATTACCAGAAAGCGTTGTAATGCCTTCATGTGTGAAAGTGGTTTTCCGGTATAAGCGCGACCCCATCATCGCGGACATTTCACCAGTTCAGAGGTTGTCAGAAGAGCGGTATGTCTGCTTCATGTGGGCGTGCAGATTTCCCCCCTCCCCTCTCTGCTCGAGAGAGGCCAGTCCTTTAGTCGTCCACACTTCGCAGCAGCCCGACACACAGGGACAGACACAGCGAATTTTGCAATCCGCCCAACGCTCGTATGTAGAGAAAGCAAATGCACGAAGCGAAATGTGGAAGTATTTTGCTTACGTTGCTGACAGCGAAGGCAAGCCCCTGGACACATCAAACTAAGCCAGTCTGTAAAAAGTGCTTCAACGCGACGCAGGTGAACATAAACATCGGATAAACATCGAACCAGCCAGGCTATTTCTCTCAGACAGGGATCCCAACATCTTCAAAGATTTCAGTTCAAAGTCTGGTTAGCGAATGTGAAGGATACAACATACATGCCCTCTTAAGTCAAACGAGTGTGATTTATTGTGTGACAAGCGAACTTATTTCACCATCGGAGTTTTGCCGACCCCCAAAATAAGGATTCCCCATCCAAGTGCACACGTCACTCCCCACCCGCTCCGCAGTGCCGCCCCGCCCCCCAAAATACAGGCTATTTGACGACTATATTCACACATGCGAGCACTCAGGTGTGAAGGGAAATTCCGGGAAATGGCCGATATTGATTTACAAGCAATGTTCCTGTACGCATGTGTGAAAACGGCTTTATACACACACACACACACACACACACACCCACACACAAACATGGAAAAAGCAGATGAGAACGCGTTGCTTGGCCCTGGTGGATAGGAAGTTTAGATTAAAAAAACTTGCTGTTGGAAGCGTAGATAAGAGCACGCTTGTGTGCAAATTGTGCAACAAAGAATTTGCATAATTATCAGCACTTCAAGCCTCCGGTATCACTAGCTAGCGTGTAAGCCAGAGCTAACGGTAACTTAGCCGCTGATCGTGCTAATGTTAGTCCTACGCACGAGTACGAGCAAGCAGTCGCCAACCCACACTCGACCAGATTACGGGGTTCAGAGCCAAGATGATTAAGGCCACGTCTGACTAGTACAAATACAGCAATATGTATTGTCTATTCATTGATTCACTCATATAACAAAAAACATTTGAATTGAAAAATCTTGCTTCTTGTCAAATATTGATATGCGATTAAAATGCGATTCATTAGTTATAAAGCCTCTAATTAGATTAATTTATATGTTTATATAACATATATATGTATATACTTGGTATATATATATATACTTGGTGTATATATATATATATATATATATATATATATATATATACAGGGCCCGAAATTAACAGTCCAAACACACTCCTTGCTAGCAAGCTCGCAAGAGGTAGTGAGTACACTCACCAAATAAGAAATTAATCCAGGTGCACGGCACAAAAGTAATAGTAAAAAACGAAGAACGCCAGCACTCACTGAATGTCCTTTTTAGGGTTTTTATTCCAAGGTCAAGACCAGTTACAACGAACGTTTCGACCAGCAGGCCTTCTTCAGCGTTGTAATGCATAAGGCGGAAATGACAATTATATACAGGTAGCATCCGGAAATACAATCAATCAAGCCAAAAAAATTAAGCAAAGTTTCTTTCCAAATACACCACGTAACAGTACTTAAGGAAACAATTATAGATATTATTACATGTAAGATATGTGAAACATAAAACATGTTTTGGAAGCTCTTACTGCTGGATATGAAGTAGTAGCTCCATACAAGCAGAAAAAAGGGGAGAAGTTAACACCCACCAAGCGCCATTGGCGACCATATTTTACGTTTGACAGGTGACGCTCACGCTCAGGGGGTCTACCCGCCACGCGTAAAATTAAAACTGTGTGTTTTGGTGTGCTAGCCGTGCTAGCCGGCTAACATTTGTGCTTCATGAGGCTGTTTCATTCTGGCTCTCTCATATAGGCTACCAAACGTGACTCTGGAATGAAATGCAGTCATCAATTTAGCCTACGTCGGGCGAATCAATCAATGAATCAATCGCTCGCGCTTGTAGCCGATGCTCGTATGATATGAGGAGATTAATCTAAATGCTTAGCACAAATAAAGCCAAATGAGAGCCAAGAGCGAGTGCAGGAGAGCTGACGCAGGTGCCAGGTGTGGAGTGGGAGAGAAAGGTGCGTAGCCCAAGTTGTGCGCTGTCTGCACTGACGCTGTCGCAGTTATTACTTTTAGCTACGTTGTTTTTTCATCAAGGCAATGTCCAGAAGATATGGGTTAATGAGTGTCTGCAAATGCAGATAGATAGGCTACAGTAGGAGCATGCATGTTGTCTGTTTCAATAACCAAAGCGTCCTTACCGAGAATGACGTGCCTGTTGAATAATGCCGACCAATTAAATATTGTTGCTGCAAAATCGGCCTCTTAACAACATGAACAAAGTGTTAGACCGAAGAAAAAGCCAGTAGTTTGTGGATATTAATGGGTTTTGGAGCCGATCTAAAAGGCCTTTCATACTCCCTATCTGGGCTGTTATGAAACATTTTGAATACAATTGAATTGCTCTAAATTCATGATGACTAATTGACTCATGTTCATAAGATTATAGAAAAGTTACATTTCAGAGTAAAATGGGTCTATGGAATGAATATAATCCTATCCTACTACTATAATTGGAGAGCCGTAAGTATGTACAATATGTCCGGAGTTGCAAGGCGCACCGTTGCTCCGATCTCCTCCAAAAAAATGCCAAAACACTTTTCAGGGGTCTGGCATGAAACTGGCGCAGAGAAAAAACACAAGAAAGATTTCAGACATGCGCATAGTCATAGCGCCACCTACTGGCAACACAAAATGCGGTTTATCCGATTGACTGCCGGGAACCAAACGGAGTGCGTGCCCAATTTCGGACGCACTCATAGTCATAGCGCCACCTACTGGCAACACAAAAAAATATATATCTCAAGAACCGTTAATCCGATCGACTTCAAACTTGGGAGGGGGGGGGGGCGCTGTTGGGGACCTGACAGAGTGCAGTGCCAAATTTCTGAATGAATTTGGTCACACCCCAAAAAAAGTGCGCCCATGGCGCATTGTCTCCACCAGAATAACTTTTATTTTCCCGTAAGGAAAAATTATCCACGGTCTGTAATCCAGCCACTGTCTCTCTGACCCCTCAGGTATATCTACTGCGATGAGATCGAACTGTGTGCGGACACGGTGCTCGCCACTCTCTACGCCGCCAAGAAGTACATCGTGCCTCACCTGGCGCGGGCCTGCGTCAACTTCCTGGAGACCAGCCTGAGTGCCAAGAACGCGTGCGTGCTGCTGTCCCAGAGCTGCCTGTTCGAGGAGCCCGACCTGACGCAGCGCTGCTGGGAGGTGATCGATGCGCAGGCCGAGCTCGCCCTGCGCTCCGAGGGCTTCTGCGACATCGACTCCCAGACGCTGGAGAGCATCCTGCGCCGAGAGACGCTCAACGCCAAGGAGACGGTCGTGTTCGAGGCGGCGCTGAACTGGGCCGAGGCCGAGTGCCAACGGCAAGATCTGACGGCGACCATCGAGAACAAGCGTCTGGCGCTGGGGAAGGCCATCTACTTGATCCGCATCCCCACCATGGCGCTGGACGACTTCGCCAACGGCGCGGCGCAGTCCGGCGTGCTCACGCTCAACGAGACCAACGACATCTTCCTGTGGTACACCGCGGCCAAGAAGCCCGAGCTGCTGTTCTGCGCCAAGCCGCGGCAAGGCCTGGCCCCGCAGCGCTGCCACCGCTTCCAGTCCTGCGCCTACCGGAGCAACCAGTGGCGGTACCGCGGCCGCTGCGACAGCATCCAGTTCGCCGTGGACAAGCGCGTCTTCATCGCCGGCTTCGGCCTGTACGGCTCCAGCTGCGGCTCGGCCGAGTACAGCGCCAAGATGGAGCTGAAGCGGCAGGGCGTGCCCATGGGTCAGAAGATCATCAAGTACTTCTCGGACGGCTCCAGCAGCACCTTCTCCGTGTTCTTCGAGTACCCGGTGCAGATCGAGCCCGACACCTTCTACACCGCCAGCGTGGTGCTGGACGGAAACGAGCTCAGCTACTTCGGCCAGGAGGGCATGACGGAGGTGCAGTGTGGGAAGGTCACCTTCCAGTTCCAGTGCTCCTCAGACAGCACCAATGGAACCGGAGTGCAGGGAGGACAGATCCCCGAACTCATCTTCTACGCCTGAGGCCAAAGCTCTACTTCACCGCCTTGTTCAGGTGGAAATATTCAACTGGGGAGAGGAATTCTACGCAAACTGGAACACAGAGAGAGGGGGGGGAGACCTTCTGCTGTGGGTCAGATTCAGTCAAACCTCAGTGATGATCCACTGACCGAACCCCTGCTCCTCGAGTCAGGTGTCTCCACAGCTGCTCCTCCTAGTCACAAGTCATAGATGATGGGCAAATGAACAACGCTTAAAGGGATACGCCAACACTTTGAGAGTTTCGCCTATTTGCCTTATTGCCGATACTAAAACAACAATGTGGATGCCTTTATCTTCGCTGTGCGTGCTTTAGAAAGTGTGTTTTTCACCCCTCATTGCTATTAGCTTAGCACTACAAGCTATTCTGTCGCCCAAAAGACACATTCCAACAGCGACAGAAACACTCACATGTAGATGTTGTGACTCGTGTACTCACCACACGCGATGAAATAATAACCCAAAGTTACGGGAAACAGTTGTTTTCAAACTAAATCCATAGCGAGAACTAACAAAGAGGGTTCCCACTTCCTCGTTTGCCTGCACTGTGTGCAGAGTCATCAGTACTGCGCATTCGCCTCAGGCAAACGAGGACGTAACTTTGGTTTCTTTGTTAGTTCTCACTATGGATTTACTTCGAAAATGACAGTTTCCCAACTTTGGATTATTAATTCATCGCGTGGCGAGTGCACGAGTCACAACGTGCACTTATGAGTGTTTCTGGCGCTGTTGGAATGTATATTTTTGGCGACAGAACGGGGGTAGGCAGCGGTACCATAGACTGCCATTGTAGTGCTAAGCTAATAGCAATGAGGGGTGAAACGCACTTTCTAATGCGCACACAGTGAAGATAAAGGCATCTACATTCTTATTTTAGTATCGGCAAATAGGTGAAACTCTCAAACTGTTGGCGTATCCCTTTAATGGCGTCTCCCTTTTTTCTGGTGGTAGACGTACAGAGGAATCCAATTTGGTCAGTTTTGTGTGGACAAACGTGTTTGCGGTGGCGTGGGAACTAAAGCGCCCGCACTAGGGGCTGGACGTTTATCGTCTTTCAGTGGGATTATATTGTGATGATATGGTGAATTTGGGCTATCGAGACGCACAACTCTGCTGTCTGATAACTGATAACAACAAGCACATTTATTTAGGGCTTCAGACAAAATGAAGTATGTTAGGAATATTATGTGAAAATGTCAGTTTGACATCACACAGAACATTCCCATTGGGTTCAATGTTATGAACATCAATTTGCTTATTTAATGTGATTTCCCTTATGTGTGTGAGCCATATCGTCATACATATCCATATAAAAGAAATAGGGATGCACCGATATATCGGCTGTATATCGGTATCGGCCGATGTTGGCCTTGTTGACTGCATCGTTCACCAATTGCAGTGGCCGATATTTAGCCGTCAGCCATCAGTTGGGTCACATCTAATTTCTGCCTGGCTACCGTATTCACCTTATGTAGCCCCGCCCACTTGACCCATTGTGTCACAAATTCCTGTTCAAAAGGCTGGCTGTTTTAGCTGCTCAAACTAGTCTGTCTCACCTGGTCAAACCTAGTTTGACTCACATAGGAGTCAGACTAGGGTTATGAGTCACAGGAAGTGTTAACACAATCAGAACTTCCGATTGTGTTTACACTTCCTGTTAGTCTCTCAAGCCAGGCTGTCTCTTCTACATAAGGTGAATAGTGCTGAAAAATTCTCATTGAATGGCTAAGTAAATGAATTTAAAACTGTTCAGTTATTTGTTTATAATGAAGATTGCTTTGTTTCCCTTTGGGCTATCTCCCAAATTATTTTAAACCCCAGAATTTTGTAATCGGTGCATCCCTAAAAAAAATAATAATCCTTGATTATCGTAATATTGATTTCAACCATCTCGTCCAGCCCTACACCACATTGTCCTCGGACTCTGTGTGAACAGACTAGCCGGCCAAACTCGTTCACACTACTTTACACGCTGCGTGCCCATCTGTGATTGGCCAGCTCCCGCTCTGTGACCGTCTGTGATTGGCCTAAAAACAGGGGTTCTCAACGTGGTCCTTTTCTCCATCTCCATGCGGTTTGCTGAGCTTGTTGGAGGATTTCTGCTCCCTTTTGACGATCAAACAGCTTCTAATCCTAAAATTCCTTCAGCTGTTTGTTTTGTTAGAATAGCAAATATATATCATATAATATATAACACATCTTCTTCTAAACGTTAATCCAGCTTCCTCCCTCACTTTTCTTCCAAGCTATCAGATTTTTTTCAGTTTCTGTATGCGTCTTGTGTCTTATCAACCGGGAACCAAAGTAAACACAAGCATTAAAGGTATACTACGCAACTGTTTAATCAAAAAACAAAATATACAAACATACAAAAGTTTCCCCTATCAATCATCACTTATGGCCTATAGGAATTGTGTGGGGTGTGTTTATATGGAGGGACACTGCCCTCTGCCTGTTGTTGGCAATGTTTGGTTCAGCGGGACATTTTTGGGCGGAGGGCTTCGAGCACTGACCCCACGTGTGTTGTGGAGCCTCCAGCCAATTAACATTGCTCACAGGGCAACAGCCCACTGAGGCCAGCCAATAGCGTCGCTAAGATGTTCTGAGAGGGATCGCTCCCCGCACAGTGGACTGGACTAGAGTGAGGTCTAAACAAGGAAGTACAAGCACCTTTGCAAAACACTCCATACAGCTGTTTGGAGATAATATCTCCATGGTTTGAAGGTAGGTGTGTTGCTTATGCTTTATAACATAACAGCTGTGAAACTATCAGAGAAAAACGTTTAATCCCTGCTTTTCAATTATTTTCTGCCGCTCTCTCTCCCCATGTAATGTCAAGCTCACTCGACCACATAAACGCGGGAACAGAATGTAAACGATGTCTAACCACGAACATACACACTTAGGGGTGTCAAAAATAATCTATTATAAGATGCATCGCGATGCGGACGTGCACGATTCTGCATCGATTCATAAATGTCAAAAATCGATTATTTTTATTTTATTTTTTATAATAAAATATTTAATGGAAGTACATGCAGTTGTTTATTTGGATCATAATACAATGCAATTCCAAATGCACTTTTATTTTAAAAGTAGCCACACGGTGAGAAAAAATAAATCATGTATTGGGGAAAAAAGTGATGCATCGATTTAACACATTGAATGCCAGCCATGTTTTCATTCCTGTAGGTAAGTTGTGCCAGGGGTGTTTTTGACGATTCTGGCTCATTTTAGAAGAGCCGAGGATTCTTTTCTGTTAAGAATTCATGAACACCAATCATCTAAAAATAACTAATAGAATGTGTGCTTTCTCTGTCTAAAAGAGTTAGTTTGCAGAGTTAGTAGTTATGTAGATATTAGCCGTTGAGTACAGCATGGTTTCAGCGTCTGGAAATTTATTCAGAGATAAATGGCTTTTTGTGAAACAGTCACTTTAACCATTCATTTTTGGCATCAGTAAGACCGTCAGACATTCTAAACAATAGTTTTGAACAGTAATTTCCTCCATAACAACAGGAAACACCCCTCTCATTCAAACTCCTCCCTCCGTGTGTCTTCTCCTCCTTCCTCCTGGCTTCAGCGGGCGTGTCAGAAGCGCGTTGTGCTGCCTGCCTGTCTGTCTGCGTGCCTGCCTGCCTGTCTGCCTGTCGGGCAAGACGAGTCTGAAACGGATTACTGTAAAATCGCGTCGCCATTTCCTTGAATGGCTTTCTCCCGCGGTGTGTGTGTGTGTGTGTGTGTGTGTGTGTGTGTGTGTGTGTGTGTGTGTGTGTGTGTGTGTGTGTG
The DNA here is from genome assembly GCF_964638095.1 of Poromitra crassiceps. Lineage (NCBI taxonomy): Eukaryota > Metazoa > Chordata > Actinopteri > Beryciformes > Melamphaidae > Poromitra > Poromitra crassiceps. The sequence goes on along the minus strand of NC_139626.1, from coordinate 62,848,461 downwards.
TGTGTGTGTGTGTGTGTGTGTGTGTGTTCGCGCGTTGCTGCGCGGCTCTGGGGGGAAGGGATCTCTGTCCGTTCTGTGTGTGTGTGTCCGGGCTTTTCCGCGGGAGGCGGCTGGTTTTGTGGCTTTTGGGTCCCGTGGCTGTGACTTCTCTCGGTCTCTGTCGCCACTTAGTGGTCGGTAAAATAGATTACACGCATGCTCTTGCTCCAAATAGTTATCTGGAAGATGTAAAAGGGGTTGATTGATGTCCCACCGTCAAAAAAACATGTAAGACGAGTTATTTCGGCTCTGGCACTCAAGCGCTGGATTATGTAAGACGAATTATTTCGGCTATGGCACTTAAGGTGTTAAGATGCATCGATAATCCGAATCGAATCGTAGCCCTCTGAATCGTAATCTAATCTAATCGTGAGGCCAGTGAAGATTCACAGCCCTAATACACACACGGGGCTGCGTCTGACCACATAAACACACTGCCACAGTATTGTGTGCATGAAAATTTATGCTTTTGTGGGGAAACTTTTCTATAAGGATACATAATGTTTTTTTAATGAAAGAGTTGCATAGTATACCTTGGCTTTAATGTTAGCGGGGAGTGCTTGTAACATTACACCCAGCTTGCCTGACTTGACTGCAGCTGGGGAACACAGCACGTAACCAGAGAGACTCCTTACCGCTCTCTCTCTCTGATGAAACCATTGACTGTAATGGATGAAACTCCTCACTTTGTTGACTCCAGAGTGGGTGCTTTTAGGAGGGAGTGTGTGTGGGGGGGGATTCTTGGTGATGTAGAATGACGCTGTTGACGTTGAGTGGCACAAGATGAGCCGTTGTGCAGATTCAAACAATAAACAGTGGATTTCAACCACTAGATGGCAGTCTCGCTGCATGAAAAAATTAAAAAGTATGTAGAATTACACTAGCACATTGGTTTAAAGCTGCTGGGTTTAGGGTTTATTTAGCCTTTAAACTTCATGCTCCCCCACTAGAAGCTACAGCGAGTATTTAGGTCTGGGCGATAATTCAATATTAGGGTCTTTCAGTGGAATCATATCTTGATGATATGAAGATATTTTAATATCGTGACTGTATTTGCTTGTCATCAATTTAGACCACAGAAATGTGTCCTGTACAACAAGCAAATTCTACTTAAAAAAAATCTCGTAAAATGAGGTATGGTAGGAATATTATTTGAATATTTGTTTTATTTGACATCACACCAAACATTACCATTCAGTTCAATGAGATGAACATTAATTTGGTTAACGTGATATATATCAATATTAAGAAAAATTCCAACTATATCGCCCAGCCCTATGCGCCGCCACTTTTGACTGTTCCTATTTTGTTGACTTTGTTTTGTTCGTGCACCGCCGGCTTTACTGGAAGCGCTTTTCAGTTTCTTGCCTTAAAGATGAGCGGAGTATTATAGTGTAGTATAGTATGAGTATTATAGTATAGTGTAGTATAGTATGAGGAGTATTATAGTATAGTGTAGTATAGTATGAGGAGTATTATAGTATAGTGTAGTATAGTATGAGGAGTATTATAGTATAGTGTAGTATAGTATGAGGAGTATTTTGTTTGGACATGAGAGAAACACAAGAGGCGGTGAAAGTGCAGATTAGAGTGAGACTCGTTAAATTAACGAGTGAAGTTACAGTAATACTTGACATGTGGTTTGGGAAAGCCCGATACATTCCTACACTTACTGAAGGAGGACATTTAAAACTCTATGAAGCACGAGCAGTTTGACTTTATTAGCAGTTTGACTTTATTTTGGATCTTGTGCCGGCGTTAACCGTTGGTTTTGGTATTTAAGGCTTCATATTTTTTATATTTGTATTGTGACGGGTCACTACAGCCAAGTCTGTTACCAACGTTTTCTACTCATGTTGCCAGTATAACCTTCCTCTGGTGCTCTCTATTATTTTTTTTGCCTTATTGTTTTTTAGACTTTTTCTTTTGATGACTGAGATTTGAACCGATTTAAACTAAAGGGACATTTCACCTCGGGATGTACCGAACAGTTTGAAACTTTGAAGCTTCATTCGTAGCGTTGACATTTGAATTTTAAATCAACATTCGAACGCTGCGGCCACATAGATCCCCCACTCGCCCCCATTGGGCTGTTTTGAAATAAACGGAGATGGACAGATACAACCATAATCAGCTTGCAAAAGTCATTTTTTCCCCTTGTTTAGTGCCATTTTCTGTGGTAGTATAATGTTGCTATAAGCCTAAGGGAGTGATTATTTAATCATTGTATTCTAGGGGTGTCACAATATATCGTCCCACGAAATTTCGCGATAGTAAAACGTCACGATATGTATCGTTGAGATGAAATCTCATATCGTGAAAAAAAAAAAAAACATTTTTTTTTTTTTTTTCAAAAGTAGACAAAGAAACGTCTTTGTTTGTTGAAGTTCAATGTGTGGAAAGTAGTTCAGTTGAACAAGTCTCTGAAGAGACACATGAGAAGTTATACAGGAAAGAAACCATTCAATTGAGTTTCTGGCAAAACTGTTTACTTGACAGGAAAAACTGAAGATGCATAAAAAATAGACTAAGAAAAGTCTTGTTGTTTGAGTTTGAAGAAAAACTGAAGATGCATAATGAGAATTTATACTGCTGAGAAACCTTTTAGTTCAAAGTAAATCTAAGTGACGGTGTAACTCATTCTATTTGAAGATAAGCCTCATCTCCAATCTCATGTTTTTTCTAGTTGTTATTGTAATAACAATTTCCCACAACAGCATGTTTTGTATTTGTGCATTTCAAATAAAATACTACTTTTCCAGTCATATATTGTCATTATTCAAGTTTAAAAAAATATTGTTAAAATCGTATCGTATCGTATCGTTATCGTGAACCAAGTATCGTGATACGTATCGTATCGTGAACTGAGTGTATCGTGACACCCCTATTGTATTCCCTTAGAAGATAAGCTTACATGTATGTATGTTGTAGAAAATGTCGTTATATTCATTAAATAAACTTGATTTAATTTTTTTTTTAAAGACAAACTCATTTAATCCGATGAATCACTTTGTTCAATTTGATGATTTTTCTTGGTCATAAAATATTGACGGCAGACGTCCAAAGCCTCAAATGTAAAAGAATGACATTCAGTACAGCCCTACTTTGAGCCATAATCCATCTGAATACTATATATATATATAGTATTATAATAGTACTATATATACAGTCCCAGGCTGCAGTGTGGCTGATTGCCTGTTTGATTTGTGAAAATAATATTTCCCAACAGTTCCCCTCAAACAGTCTCACTCATTCAGATTGATTCTCAATAACTGGCTTTGGAAAACATGAAACATGCTTGTTTTAATTCAGTTTTCTCGTTGAGTGAATTGCCTCTTTCAAAGTTGATCCTTAAATGTCTAACGTTGCCGTTGTGTAAATATTTTCCTTCATATTCTGACCGTCTCGATGCACTTCTCTAACTGACCCCCTTTGAAAACGGGGGAAACATTTTGTATCTTCTATATATATTGAGAAAACATATTTTTGGATGTCTGTGTTTCCATCGGCTGATTCCAAACAGAATGTGTGTGTGTGTAGTGGGTCGGTGCCTGTGGCCTTATGGATGTGTGTGTGCTGCGGTGACAGGTTTGGAAATAAATGAAAACTTTGTCCAACTTCTGAGTCACATGGAAGTTATTGTGCAGCCGAATGTCATGACTTTACTGTTCAACTTCAGTTTGGCTTTCACCAGACCCTGTCACATATGGCTTGTTAGCTCTTTCACCAGGCCGTGTCACGTTATATATATATATACATATACACATACACACATACAGTATAATATACTGTATGTGTGTATATATGAAGAGTTCCATTTGCAAAAACGGGTATCTCCGTTTTGATTTTTGATCATTTTATTTTATATATTGATGTATTGATACTGTAATTTATTTTTGGGAAATCCTTATCAATCGTAACTAAAACATATTCATCTGATAATTTTCACATACATCACCTCAATAATGTTTTCTATGTGCACTTCAGGGAGTATCAAACAGATGTTTGTTCATTTTAAGAATGGCGTTTACCTGTTTTTGCAAATGAACTCTTCATATATATACATATGTATATATATATACACAGTATATGTATATATATATGTGTATATATATACACATATACATACACATACAATAAACGTACGTACAACCCGAAAACATAATGCCACGGCTGTCGCCAGCGGCAGCAGAAAACGCAGCACTGGGAATCTGTCAACTGCTGTGTGAACAAAGCCTTTTTCTGTTCAGTAAATAAAACACATTGTAAGATACTGTCAGGCAGCAGGATCAGCTTTATGCTCAAAATTCACATGATACATATCTGATGAGATGTTTCCCAGACAAAGCAAAAATCAGACATACAGATCAAAGTTGACTGCAGGGCTCCAGACTAACTTTTTACACAAAGTGCACTGGTGCGCCTTACTTTTTAATTTAGGTGCACCGGCACATCATTTACTATAGGTGCACCCACATGTTTTACCATGCCTTTTGGCACCGCAACAATACATTTTAAGCGTTACCTTCTTTGTGTTTTTGTAAACATATTGGCAAAGTAAAGTGATACGCTCAAATATTTTCATGTAAATAAATGTCTGTTAAGTCACTATCACCAACTGAGTTAACACAATGGGGATTGAGCCTATGGCCCCATTGATGGAAGCCTTGCATTTGTGTCTGGTGTGATTATCACCTGGCTTACATTATGCCACGTTGAAAAAGTTAGGAGCACATTTAAGGATACAATGATTAATCTCCGATACCTTTCTCATGATGCACTATGAATTTTTTACCAGAATGACTCAATGCAGCTTATTATTTGTCATTAAATTATCATAAACCATTTATTTAGTCATGATAGTCATCTGTAGTTTGCCTCACATTATGTAATGATTGCAGTGAAAACCCGTAGCAGATAGCTGCTCTTAGATGGTCTAACATTAACAGACAGCAGTCATATCGTCAACACATTTTAGCGATCTTGATTTACATGTTTGGTAACGTTATTATTCGCAGAATGTGCTTGATACTTATAGTTAGCGAGATGCTAACGTTAGCGATGCTAATTAGATGCCAAGATGTCATTGTCATGCCAGTCAGCAAGAAGTCATGTCTGTGAAGCCGTAGCTTTGTCTCCCGCGTACAAAACCACCATCTGACACATTTTAATTCCATCTGTTTCTGAGTCCGGTACGAGTGAGTCTGGCCGATCTGGATGGTTGGCTGCAGACTGTCCTGTGTTCCACTAGCGATAAGAACGATACAACTTCCAATCGGATTTTCAAAGTAAAACGATTATGCGCAAGTCTACTCGAAAGCATTCAAAAGCAATTGAAAACATTTTATTTTTGTATTTCCCTGTCTTTGTGTGTGCATGATGAGGGGGGATAGATTGACAGCACGGCACGCTGTGGCTGGCGAGAAAGACGCTACAAATTCCAAGGTGCACCAGTGCGTGTTGTAAAAATATTTAGGCGCACTGGCAGATTTTAAGGTGGGAAAATGCGTGTAAATAGGCGCACTCTGGAGCCCTGTACTGTGCCTACCAACCACAGTCAATATTATTTTGAGTCTTCTTGTATTCTAAAAATATATTTTAGGATGAGCCAGTTCAAAGACTTGTATTGTAGTGAAACAGGCTGAAAATTGTAGAAAAACCTCCATAGTTCCAGTTGGGTCAAACCTACTTCAGCTTCTGTTTCTTGCGAGCTTGGAACTGCTGTGTTTTGCTCTTGATGGACTTGACGAGCAAAGACAGACCGGGGTCCATAGTTTTTTTCGCGGCCGCTTCGGCCGCCGGAGAGTCGGCGTCTCTCTCCCGTTTCTCCCCCCCTGCGGCTTCCTGTTTCCCCCCCACCGCTTCCTGTGTGGGTGTGTCCTGCCGGGTGGTGAGCGTCGCCTCCAGACAGCGCTGCTTCTCCTCCCTGCGCCGCTGCTTCTCGGCCTGGATGCTCTGCGTGGCTCTGGTCTTCTTGTAGCCAGGGTGCGACGGGTCCAGGTTGAACAGGTGGGAGGTGAACATGGCCTGGAAACGAGGGTCTGCAACATCCACCTGGACACAGCGGGGGGGGGGGGGGGGGGGGGGGGGAGGAACAGGTTATAGCGGGCTCCGATTGCAAGAGATTTTTATCCCCCAGATCTGCTCCTCCCAATTTATTCCACTGATCTGTCCCTCCAATTTATACCCCCAATCTGCCCCTCCAATTTATGCCCCCAATCTGCCCCTCCAATTTATACCCCCAATCTGTCCCTCCAATTTATGCCCCCAATCTGTCCCTCCAATTTATGCCCCCAATCTGTTCCTCCAATTTATGCCCCCGATCTGTCCCTCCAATTTATACCCCCGATCTGTCCCTCCAATTTATACCCCGATCTGTCCCTCCAATTGATACCCCCATCTGTTCCTCCAATTTATACCCCGATCTGTTCCTCCAATTTATGCCCCCGATCTGTCTCTCCAATTTATACCCCCATCTGCCCCTCCAATTTATACCCCGATCTGCCCCTCCAATTTATACCCCGATCTGCCCCTCCAATTGATACCCCGATCTGCCCCTCCAATTTATACCCCCGATCTGTCCCTCCAATTGATACCCCGATCTGCCCCTCCAATTGATACCCCGATCTGCCCCTCCAATTGATACCCCCAATCTGTCCCTCCAATTTATGCCCCCAATCTGTCCCTCCAATTTATACCCCCAATCTGTCCCTCCAATTTATGCCCCCAATCTGTCCCTCCAATTTATGCCCCCAATCTGTCCCTCCAATTTATGCCCCCAATCTGTTCCTCCAATTGATACCCCGATCTGCCCCTCCAATTGATACCCCCAATCTGTCCCTCCAATTTATGCCCCCAATCTGTTCCTCCAATTTATACCCCGATCTGTTCCTCCAATTTATACCCCCAATCTGTCCCTCCAATTTATACCCCGATCTGTCCCTCCAATTTATACCCCGATCTGTCCCTCCAATTTATGCCCCCAATCTGTTCCTCCAATTTATGCCCCCAATCTGTCCCTCCAATTTATGCCCCCAATCTGTCCCTCCAATTTATGCCCCCAATCTGTCCCTCCAATTTATGCCCCCAATCTGTCCCTCCAATTTATGCCCCCAATCTGTTCCTCCAATTTATGCCCCCAATCTGTTCCTCCAATTTATGCCCCCAATCTGTTCCTCCAATTTATACCCCGATCTGTCCCTCCAATTTATACCCCGATCTGTCCCTCCAATTGATACCCCCAATCTGTCCCTCCCAGAGGGGCCATGGGGACACCAATCAGTAACGACTTTAGCGATCAGGCCGCACGCCGAACCAACCTCTGTTGACTTTTGAAAATGAACCACTCCCTCATTGGTGCTACGACCTAGTCTAGTAGGAACGGGGGGTCCCCGCGCACCCGAAAGATATATTTTTCTAACATAGATTTTTGTACTCCTCAAGGTGTCTAATAAACAAATTTTGTTGTTACCCCATTGAAATAGTGTCCCATGGGTCCGTTTGGCGGCCATCTTTGCGGGCATATTGCGATGTCTGATGAAAATGGATAAGGGTCATAACTTTTGAACTAGACGTCATACAGAGACAAATGACACCACTTTTCTGTATGATTTCTGCATGAGGAATTGATTGAGAGGGTTGTTTTAATGATTTTAACAGGTTTGGTATAGTAAAACTCAAAAACATTTGAAAAAAGTGTCTAATTTACTCTCAAAATCTTGCAAAAGAAATCTATCTACATATTAGTCCATGGGCCAGAAGGGTTGGGAATAATGCTCATATTGATTTTTGGCAAGGTATACATCTCTAGAGTTAGAAAATATGTGAGAGCATTGCACCAATGGTAGCTAAATGTGTGTTATCACTCGATTTATAACACCATGCAAAACATAATAGTTGCGGGACTTAGGGACATTTGAGGCTAATTTCATGCAAATCAAGTCTAAAAGCACCAGATTTTGCCCAGAATTAGCCCAGGGCATGCTCTAACAATTGAGCCAGAGTGCCCGAGCCGGTGACCCCCTGGGTCACCATGGCGGCCAAATCCAATATGACCACTGTCCGAAAAAGATTTTGGCTATAACTTTTGAAAGAGATGAGCTAGAAATACAGACTTGGTGTCTATCTTATATTTTTTGACCATTAGAAAGGTGTTGGAATGCTTATCTTTACTAATGAAGATGTGTGTGGACCCCTAATCTGCATATTTCCAAGATGGCGGCTACCTGAATATGAGTTTTACCATAACTGTTGATGCTTTTAGTAAACTCGGTGTCCATTTTATGGTTTTTGAGTTTTAGAAACACATTGTAATACTCAGATTTATGATTTAATCTATCTATAGCACTCTACTTTGCATAGTAAATAGGCTACCATTTCTTTTTTACATACACTTTTGTAGTTGTAAGAATGAGTTACCATCAAACTGGTGGAAACAAACAATCTACAGTATTTATCTTACATATTTTATTGAAACAATTAGACAAGTGAGTAACACTTAGGTATGTCCATGGGTTGGGGGGGTTAAGTTAGATTGAGTGTAAGTGTTTTTTGTTTATATCCTTATATCCACAGCCAGATTAATCAAATATTGTTGTCTTGACCGCATTGTTGGTACAGGCACTCTTGCATCCACATTGAGGTGCCACAGGCTCCAGCTTTACAGCATTCACAGCACCCACTACATGACTTTTTGCAGCTGCAGCAGAGAATGATGACTCAGGCTTTACTGGCATCTGAAAGATGGGTCCAGTAAGGTTCCCAAGTCTTGGTCATGGAGTCCCAGTACCAGCCCCACGTACTGAACTCTGGATATTTTGCTGGACAGAGGTTGCCTGATTCCAGTAGAAGCTGGTCTGCAGCAGTCCCCATTTGACATGCTGAATCAGTGCATCTTGGGTGGGAGGCAAGTTCTCAAGGGACTTGGTACCATTTGAGAAAAGCTGATGTCTGGCTTCATCTACTTGGCTGGAGACACAGCTCTTGCTGGACATGACAACAACCATAATGCTTCCAGTCTTTGGACATGGACATCTGAGTTGATCGGTTCAGGCTGCAAGGTGAAGGCATCCACGGTCTCAGTGAGATCCGCATGTTGCTTCCCAAGCTGCCCATCCACTCCTTTTCCCATAGCCCTGGAAGGCTGATGTAGTATCACATCATTTTAGCACATGGAAGAGATGTAATGCCAGTGATCTCTGGGGACCAAGAACATTGCAGATTTTGTGAACATAAATGTACTTTCCACATGTGAAGCCGATCCAGTGCTCTGTGAGGCCTAATGTGTAGAAGAAGCGTATTGCAAGTATTACAACATCACTGTCGGACGTATGGATCCTGAGTTTCTATGGCTACTGGCCCAGCATGTGCCAGGTGCTATAAATCATTCTACTGTAGTGTCTGCTTCAGGATGGTTATAAGGCTGAAGTGCAGATATGTCATATTCAGATCTGTTGGAAAGTACAACATCCTTCTTGGTAGAAAGGAGGAGTTCATCCCAAAACCCTGGTCGCCCTCACCTTGGGGTTGTCATGTACAGCAAAAGCTGTGGCTCCAGCCAAGTAGATGATGCTAGACATTGGCTTTTTCAAATGCATCAAGAGAACCTGCCTCCCACCCAAGATGCACTGATTCAGCATGTCAAATGGGGACTGCTGCAGGCCAGCTTCTACTGGAATCAGGCAACCTCTGTCCAGCAAAATATGCAGAGTTCAGTACGTGGGGCTGGTACTGGGACTCCATGACCAAGACTTTGGAACCTTACTGGACCCATCTTCCAGATGCCAGTAAAGCCTGAGCAATCATTCTCTGCTGCGTCTGCAAAAAGCCATGTAGTGGGTGCTGTGATTGTGAATGTTGTCAAGCTGGAGCCTGTGGCACCTCAATGTGGATGCAAGAGTGCCTGTACCAACAATGAGGGTCGAGACAACAATATTTGTATATAAGGATATAAACAAAAACCACTTGTCATCTGAAGTCTTTTATGCAAAATCAGTCCCCCTGGTAAATCAAAAGGACTGAGCACTTCTAACTCAATTCAACCTATGGACATAAGTAGGCTACTACTCACTTGTACATATAGGCACCAATATATGTTTTGTTCTGTTGTTTTTGTTTCTGATATTGTAATATTTTGTTCAAATTCTAAACACCTTTGATCAGTATTGATAGCATTTCACATTTATGGAGAGCATTGATGCACAGACTGGCTATTACCTGTATCAATGGAAATGGGTTATACTCTATTTGTCGGTATGTTTGATGGTAACTTATTCTTACAAGTCTACACTCAATCTGGGTGAAAGTGTATGTAAAAAAAAAAATCGGTTAGCGGCCATATTGGTAGCCTACTTACTATGCAAAGTAGAGTGCTATAGATAGATTCAATCATAAATCTGAGTATTACAATGTGTTTCTAAAACTCAAAAACCATAAAATGGACACCGAGTTTACTAAAAGCATCAACAGTTATGGTAAAACTCATATTCAGGTAGCCGCCATCTTGGAAATATGCAGATTAGGGGTCCACACACATCTTCCCTAGTAAAGATAAGCATTCCAACACCTTTCTAATGGTCAAAAAACATAAGATAGACACCAAGTCTGTATTTCTAGCTCATCTCTTTCAAAAGTTATAGCCAAAATCTTTTTCGGACAGTGGTCATATTGGATCTGGCCACCATGGTGACCCCGGGGGTCACCGGCTCGGGCACTCTGGCTCAATTGTTAGAGCATGCCCTGGGCTAATTCTGGGCAAAAGCTGGTGCTTTTAGACTTGATTTGCATGAACTTAGCCTCAAATGTCCCTAAAAGTCCCGCAACTATTATGTTTTGCATGGTGTTATAAATCGAGTGATAACACACATTTAGCTACCATTGGTGCAATGCTCTCACATATTTTCTAACTCTAGAGATGTATACCTTGCCAAAAATCAATATGAGCATTATTCCCAACCCTTCTGGCCCATGGACTAATATGTAGATAGATTTTTTTTGCAAGATTTTGAGAGTAAATTTGACACTTTTTTCAAATGTTTTTGAGTTTTACTATACCAAATCTGTTAAAATCATTAAAACAACCCTCTCAATCAATTCCTCATGCAGAAATCATACAGAAAAGTGGTGTCATTTGTCTCTGTATGACGTCTAGTTCAAAAGTTATGACCCTTATCCATTTTCGGACATCGCAATATGCCCGCAAAGATGGCCGCCAAACGGACCCATGGGACACTATTTCAACGGGGTAACAACAAAATTTGTTTATTAGACACCTTGAGGAGTACAAAAATCTATGTTAGAAAAATATATCTTTCGGGTGTGCGGGGACCCCCCGTTCCTACTAGACTAGACCTGTCAGCCATTCAATTTTTGGACCCCCTAGACCCGCCCTCAAAACAGCAGAAGTGGCACAGACTCTAGGGTTGTGCGATGTCACCAAAATACCCATCGTGATTGTTTTAAAGTGAAACATCGTTTTTAACGATGGCATCGTCATTGGGGTGGGGGTTGGGGGAATAATTAATTATTTAATAAGTCGCTGCGTTGCTGTAATGCGTTCACGTTAAGAGGACAGCTGAGCCTGAGCTCTACATGATACCAGCGGGCTTGAATAGGCTATTAGCCTCTGCTCTGTGTTACAGCACAGAGCCAGGTGACTGAAATGGGCAGTGGCTGTCACTCACTACCAGCAATTTGAACGACGCAAAACAAATAACGTTAACGTTACAGATCCTCACCAACAACGTGTGTGTGTTGAATTTAACTAGCTGGCAGAAAACCGACTGAATTACTGGCTGATATAACGTAAGATTCACGTGGGCTTTTGAACCTAATGTGATGAGAGAGTTTAGGAGAAATGGCTAGAGAAACGCAGCTGCTGTATCTATATGGAGCAACTCCAACTTTCACTTTGGAAACAGGCGAGTTAAATTCACGGTTGAAGACTTGTACTCACTTTGGGTTGAAAACAGGAAAGAACGTGAAGTTTCTTCTTTGTCTTAAAACGTTTTCACAACAACACAGCCGACACGCGCGGGGGACGCCCCGGTGACATTAAACAAGCGCCCCCTGTTCAGAGAGGTGGTGGAGCGGAGGAGGGGGAGGAGGAGGGGGAGGGGAGGCTTCTCTGAACTGAACTGGATGCGTTTGTTTAATGCCGCCGGCACGTCCCGGTAAGTGGACTTGGCCTCTTTTATTATTAAAACGGCAGAATTTTAATTCGAACAGATAATGAATTACGATGATCCGATGTAGAAGGCTCAGAGGTCGATGGGGGGTCGGCCCATCACGATGGTCGATGCCATCGTCCATCGTGCCAACCCTAACAGACTCTATTATGTAGTATGCCGAGCGCAGCGATTCAACATAATATTGAGTCTGGGGAGACACTATGGTAAAGTGAGCTTTGTACAGATCAAATCTTAACGCTCTTGAACTGTTCGAAGACCCATCGGAGCCGCCCCGATCATTTCTAACCTGTGATATTTATTATCTACACTGCGACGTCACGTCATTATGTCTTTCAACAATGGGCAATACAACGTCCCAGCTGGAACAAGTGACAGTGCCTAGCAAAGGTCAATCTTTTATAGCACTTTTAGCACTAGGCTAGCGAGAGCATACCAACGTTATAACAAACAGATAGCCTATTAAAACGGACCGTTTCTCACCTCTGGTCCTCCAGAATGGACAGCCTGCTCTGCCTGTCTGTCTCTCCGGTCATTTCCTCATCCAAACTCATGTGGCTTTTCACTTTACTTTGGCAAACTACTGCGCACACCAAAGCAGCTGTTTGTAAACACCTGACTTCCTGTCTCTCCACGGTCGCATACAGAAGCTCCTCAGACAAGATCATCTTAAAGGGGCCATATTATGCATTTCTTAATTTTGTATCATATATATGTTGTTACAATCTTGGATGGTCATATTAAACATGGGCTAAGCTTCAAATAAATATGTGAAAGTGTTTTAATGTTACCCCCATGAACCACCCCTCGCGCCTATGAACTCTCGTAGACGAGATGACATGGATTTATGGCGATTTTGTGCGAGAACCATAATTTTTGTGACGTCAGTAAGGACTTGTTACCCTGGCAACAAAGCGTTGCCGCCGGCCGGCGCGCACGCTAGCTCCCACCCTTCCCCTCTCTTCCCTGTTCTGTGTTTCAGTAACCCGCGGCGGCGTCACCACTCACCAGGCTCTCTCTAGCCTGGCTGTCTGGGACTAACACAACAGTAGTAGTCTCATGGAATAACGCATTCCAGACCGCAAAAACAAGGAGACGACATGGAAGTGAGCCAGGATGTAGGACTGAAGTGGTAAGTTCTGAAAATATGTGTCTCATTCCAGCATCGGTCCAATGTGCTGCTAGGAAGCGCTAACGTTACTTACCGGCTGGGTAACGTTAGCACTTGCTATTTAGCCTAGCAGCACAGCTGCCTTATAGACATGAACAACCGATGAATGACGAAAGGCACATATTTTCAGAACTTGTAACGTTAGTCCAACTTGCTGACTTCTCCAAGTCCTCATTTTGGTTTGGTCCGTGTAGCCTTTGCTAGGAGAGGCACACTATAGTCACAAGCATTTGGGAAGTTAGCTAACTAGCTACATTAGCTAGTGTGAAGCTCCCGGTGTAACGTTATGGCAGGCCGTGGTAATAGAATCCCTGCTTGGCCAGCCACTGAAGGAAATGTCCGGGTGCAGCCCGGCCTAGCGGAGCTGTAGATAGCTAGGGGGATGTTGATAAATCAATTGATAGCTTGCTTTATGTCCAAGTCACGTTTTTCATCGATGGTCAAATTCGTTTTGACAATCAGTTGCTCGTTGATATAATTGTTTTACAACTACCAAATTTAGTAGCCATAGCAGAGATCGCCTGTCTGTTTCTGTTATGCATGACTATCTATCTATCTATCTATCTATCTATCTATCTATCTATCTATCTATCTATCTAATCTAGATAGATAGATAGATAGATAGATAGATAGATAGATAGATAGATAGATAGATAGATAGATAGATAGATAGTCAGACAGACAGACAGACAGTCTCGCTTCTACAGCGATAGCTCTCTGGGCAGAAGTTTGCAAACGCAAAAACTCCTCGCGCTGCCCACCTGGAGTATTTTCCGGAGGGTGGGGGTTCAGGGACAGGACCTAAAAACAGAGCGTTTCAGACAGAGGGTGAACTGAAGGGGGCAGTGAGAGCCAGTACAAGATAAACAATGAGTTTTTTAAACTATGACTGATGCAATAAGTTACTCTACTGGAGGCCAACAATAAAATAATAATACATTATATTAGCAAAATATGGGCCCTTTAAGAAACCTTCTAAATGTCTGACCTGCATCAGCAAATGAGACCATCAGCGAGGAGATCGGCGATTTCTATCCACCTTATTTCTAGCGGCCATGATGCCTCTGATGCCATGATGCCTATGATGCCATGATGCCTCTGATGCCATGATGCCTCTGCGTTTCTCTTTTGGTGTGATCCTCCCAGCCTTGTTGCTGACAGCTTGACACCCGTCTGGGCGAATGGAGCAAATCACTAATCAGGTCCAGCTTGGCAGAAATCTCGTCGATCAATATCCCTTTAAGAGCGCAGTGCGCAGCCTACTGTGGCTAATGTTAGCGGCTAGCTAGCTATGTTACATGGCAGTAAAACGCCACTAAATAACCAAATTGATTTCGAGTAACACTGTTTCCATACGGACCCCCAGTGGTGGTTAGTTGTTCATAACGTGACTATATTTATAACTTTTATAACGTACTCCAGTTTCCGGTTTATAATTCGGGTCTGCAACCAGAGTATAACAAAGGAAATGGCAAGCTGCAACAATAAGTCACGTTAAACCGGACCTTGTACCCACAATTATTTGTACAGTGGGGCATTCAAACATAAGGTGGATATAGTGTTTCTAAACGCCTCAGCATCTCGCACAGCATCCATCACGTGTTAATGTGCGTTCACACCGGCCTATTAAAGTTTTTCGCTGGCATCGAGTTTACATACAAAGTCAATGCAAACGAGCGATTGAGCGTATATTCGCCCGGGCGAAAATTCGCTCGTCGCCTGAGATGAAATATCCCAACTCGAGCGAAATTACGCTGGCATCAGTCGCTCGCTGTTCAACGCTGATTGGCTGCCGTGTGAGAGTGAGTCAAGGATCACACTGGCTTGGAACAAACCGTTTATTGTGTGGCCTCAAACCGCATTGACAGCTGATTGACAGGCTGACAGCTGACATGAAGTGAAGTCTGTACTACCGGTATGGAGCTCGCGTTAGGAGCACGCTGATAGGCTTGGCTTGTAAACAACTACGGTGGCTCGTAGTGGACAAACATCATGACATTGCGTTTTCATCCTGTCTAACGTTAGCTCCCAGATGTCCGTCAATTCTTGTGCCAGTTGACGAGCGATTTAAACACAGTGACAGAGCGATTCCAAAGGGTTGAATCGAGCGACAGAGAGAAAAATAAATATCTCGGTGTGAACACAGCTTTTCATCTGTGTGAAACGCGTTTTTGTTCTGGTCGGTGACTGAAAGAGTGACGTCATGTGACCTCATGCAGTAAATAAAACAGCGGGGGAGGAGCCCTGCCTGGCCTGCTGCAGCTCAGACAGCCCAGCGGAGACAGTGGGAGGAGCCTCTGTGTTCCAGGAGATGCATTTTTGTTCTGGGCGAACAGTATCACTTTTGTCCACCGGCGGTGCTACAATCAACACAAAGTGAAAGTTCCCTGTAGCTAGTATTTGCTTGACAAAATTATATAACTTTTCACCAGGTGGATCCTCTATTAAGTTTGTTTTTTAAGAGTGAAGGGTGAACTTCTTCAGCTGATCTCTGCTCATATAACATTTTGGACAGACCGACAGACAGACAAAGAGACAGACAGACCTGGAAGTTGTCGACCTCCAGCGGCTCCTGGCTCTTCTTCTGCAGCTTCTTCTTCTTCTGCTTGCTCAGGTTCTGCTCCTCCACGATCTGATCGTAGCTGAAGTGTTTGTGCCCCGCATCGTCCTCATCCTCCATCAGCAGAGCCATCTCTGCCTGCACACACACACACATGCACATACACACACAACACACGCGCACACAGACACACGCACACACACACATGCACATACATACATGCACACGACACACGCACACAGACACACGCACGCACACACACACATGCATGCACACACGCACGCACACACACACACACACACACGCACGCACGCACACATGAACACATACACCACACGACACACACACACACACACACACAATGAGTCCAAATTTTCCATATTTTGACTTTTTTCCCCCATAGATAATAATAATAATGGTCTAATAATTATTTTCATTGTCGATTCATCTGTTGATTATTTTCTCAATTAATCCTTTAGTTGCTTTGTTTGTAGGGGTGGGACAAGATATCGATATATTATCGTGACACTTCCTCTTGCAATACATTATCGGACCCCAGTGGAAATAAGCAGGCTTCTAGTTTGGATCTATCCTTGGATAAAAAAAAATCTTTAATTTACATAATGTGTACTGTTTTTAAAATGTGTTTTTTTTGTATTAATGTAAATTTCTAATGCTTTTATGTATTTTGATCTGAAATAAACCAAACCAAATCGATACATTGGCGCCCGTATCGTGATACCATATTGTAATGCCATATTGTGACATTTATCCTGAAATGTGTATTTTTTGCACTCTTTTTTGCATTCTTTTTTCCCTGTAAACTTAATTTACGGTATACAGATTGAAATGATTTTACTGAGGCATTATTTTGTATCCTTCCTTTAAACATTGTAACCTCACATGTGGAGTCATGAACAAGTGTCAGTCAGGGTGTTAAAGAGGCACTATACAGTCTGCACTTTGTTCTACATTGTTTCATGTCAATTCTGTGAATACATAATTCCTGCTTTTTGCCTTTTTAGGGGTATTTTTTCCTCTTCAGTTACATAGATATTACATTTCTTGCAATGTATCGAATCGCTGTATCGTAATACCATCGTTATCAAGGTCAAAGTATCGTGACAGTATCGTATCGTGAGTTACTCTGCGGTTCCCACCCCTATTTGTTTGGTGTATAAAATGTCAGAAAATGGTGAGACATTTCAAACAGGAATGTGTGCTTCTTATTGGAGTGTGTGTCTGCCGAATTAGAGACAGGCTTAGAAGTATTCTTGTCTGTATGTTTCCATAAAAAGTCTCAACTTGTATATTTACATTAAACCGTAAGTTGCCGACGAGAGACTGACAGGCGGACAGCAGCACGCTCTGTAACTAGGTCACAGAAGGGACATGAGTCACATGACTGAAGATGGATCAAATTCATATTTTTGATGCATTCTATGGCCGCCGAGTTGTAATATGTTGTCATGTCTTGGTGTCTTTGGATCATTTATAAACGACTGCTATTTGACAAGTCAGCTTGTGTGTTTTTTTTCCATTGAAAAGTGCCGTTGCTGTTCTTCCGCTTCCCAGTGGGGAAACAGCGCCGTCTCTGTTGTCTGTTGGGTGGATGATGGGAGAACAGAAACAGGCTCTGGCTTGTTTAAATTACAAGGGGTCGGTATTGAAAACTACGCAACATTTGGGAACACCGACTAGTCTACTTTTCAGCTAAACAAACTTCTGCAGAAAGTATGTACTGTGTTATTGTGATAGCTACGTTATATTGAAGATTTAAGGCCATTTTAGGGGGGTACGACTTCGAGACTCAGAATGAAGGCTGAGGCTTGTGTCGAGGGTACTAACACGGTAAAAACATGACAGAAGAAAAGATGGCTGCCAGCAGTTGGGGCAGGACATAGGGACGTCATGCGGGCGTGTCTTCCGTTACTTTGCTCAGCATGTAAACGAGAATATGAATGGAATATTCTAAAAGCAGCTCATGGAAACACCTGAATCAAAATATTCTCTTATTTAGAATAAGATCAGTAGTCGGATCATTGCAGTCCATGTAAATTAGTCAGTGATGCAATCCGTTTTCAAACCCGGTCAGTTCTCTAGAACCTCAGCTGAAGCAGACCTTCATGAAAACTCAAACCAGTGAGCTGAGCTAACTGATCTCAATAAACCAGTGAGCTGAGCTAACTTTGTCCAACTTTGTCACTTGGTGTGAGCTGAACCACCTGCAGCTCAACGTGTCAAAGACAAAGGAGCTGGTGGTGGACCTGAGGAGGGTCAAGGCTCCGGTGACCCCTGTCTCAATCCACGGGGTCAGTGTTGACATAGTGGAGGATTACAAGTACCTTGGAGTGTACATTGACAATAAACTAGACTGGGCTAAGAACTCTGATGCACTCTACAAGAAGGGGCAAAGTCGTCTTTACTTTCTGAGAAGGCTGAGGTCCTTCAACGTCTGCCGGACCATGCTGAGGATGTTCTACGAGTCGGTAGTGGCTAGTGCCTTCCTGTATGCTATTGTGTGCTGGGGCAGCAGGCTGAAGGCAGCGGATGCCAACAGACTCAATAAACTGATCCGTAAGGCCAGGGACATTGTGGGGCTGGATCTGGGCTCTCTGACTGCGGTGTCAGAGAAGAGAACGTTGTCCAGGCTACGCTCCATCATGAACAATGACTCGCACCCACTCCACGACGCGCTAGTCAAACACAGGAGCACGTTCAGTGAGAGACTGATTCCACCTAGATGCAAGACGGAGAGGCACAGGAAATCATTCCTGCCTGTGGCCATTGGTCTATTTAATGCCTCTCTTAAAAGAGCACCTCGGAGACGCTCAGTCTCCCTGAGACTGAGCCAGCCGATAGGTTAACTGTGCCTGGCTGAGCCACGTAACGTAACGTCTCTCGTAACGTATAGGGCAAGCCGACTTAATATGAATCACGTGCAATATGTGCAATATGTCACAGGCAATAATGATAATTGACACGGAATGTATACTATACTTACTCTACGTATTGGTATTTTGCTACTTAGACATTCTACTTATTTTGTGCTTTTGCTTCTATCGCATTACTAGTTATTCTATGCTATGTTGTGTTTTTCTGCTTATTGCTTAATATTGCATTACTACGGTTTATTTTTATTTTATTTTTTATTTTATTTATGCTATGTGTGTTCTGTGAGCGAGCTACTGTAACTTGTCCCAATTTCCCCCCGGGGATCATTAAAGTCTTTCTGATTCTGATTCTGATAACTGATCTCAGTAAACCAGTGAGCTGAGCTAACTGATCTCAGTAAACCAGTGAGCTGAGCCAACTGATCTCAGTAAACCAGTGAGCTGAGCTAACTGATCTCAGTAAACCAGTGAGCTGAGCTAACTGATCTCAGTAAACCAGTGAGCTGAGCTAACTGATCTAAGTAAACCAGTGAGCTGAGCTAACTGATCTAAGTAAACCAGTGAGCTGAGCTAACTGATCTCAGTAAACCAGTGAGCTGAGCTAACTGATCTCAGTAAACCAGTGAGCTGAGCTAACTGATCTCAGTGGACTCCCACCTTTCGTCTCTGTAGCTCCTGTTCCTCCTCGGGCGTTCTCTCTTCTTCCTCATGTTTCTTCTTTTTCTTCCCCTTTGATTTCTTCTTGGGTTCTGCAGATGGGAGCAGAGACACACAGACGGGTATTATTTCTTAGAAGACATGATAAAACAAGATGACGGCATCAGGAGTCCGCATCCAAAATGGCGGTACTGACAGACTGACTGGTGGACAGACAGACAGACAGGCAGACAGACAGACAGACAGACAGACAGGTAGACAGACAGACAGACAGACAGACAGACAGACAGACAGGCAGACAGACAGACAGACAGACAGACAGACAGACAGTATTGGTCACCTGTAGCAGCGAGCTCTTCAGTGAAGAACGGGTCGCTAAGATCGACGTCTGGAGGAAGTTCATCCTCACTCAGATCCGACTCGGCTGCTCCCTGCTGAGAGAAACCGTCACATCAAATCCCAGTGTGACAAGTTGACATTTCAACCCCATACAAAAAGGACCTGGGTTCAAACCTGGGAACTTCTTGCTGTACACTGTGCCACTGTGCCGTCCAGTCAAGGGAAATTAAACTGTTAAATCCTAATTACATTTACATATGATGAAGTAACATGAATGTGTGTGTGCAGACAGCAGCGGGCTATAGTCACCTGTTTTGTTTTGGCTTTCTTCTGCTTCTTCTTCTCTTTCTTCTTGTCCAGGAACTCCTCCCAGGGCGTCAGCTGCTCCTTCCCCTCCAACTTCTTCTTCACCAGCTGCTCCGTTGTCTCCTTCAGACCTGCAGCACCAAAACACAAGTCAGACTGGAGCTACTGGTCAGACCAAGCAGCAACCTCCATTTTGAAAAAAAAATGAAGCCGACGTGGAAGAGCGGTGCAAAACTGCAGTTCCCTCGAGGCTCGCTCCAAAAGCGAGTCAATCCCCATAAACCCCCATGTTAAAATGGCCAACTTTACAGCAGAAATAGATAAACACTGCCCATGTGTTTATATTACAGAGATGATTCATGATAGAAAGTGGGTTGATTGTCGGTAAAGCCATCCTTTAATTTCACCTTTTCATGAATGCACCCCCTGTGGCTGCAAAAAGAAGTGCCATTGTATAGAAGTGAATGGGAAATAAATAACCCGACTTCTCACTGTTTACCACTGCCTTTGTCCTTTGGGGTCCTTTGCTATCCCAAAATAGGTGGTTAATAAGCTGCCTGACAAGAAATTAAGCTTAAAATATGTTAATAGACTAGAGAACGTAATTAATATTAATTTTCCTCGTTAATGATATATAATTTCACTCGCCCGCAATCCATCCGATATTAATCAGAATTAGAGCCCGACCGATATATCGGCCCACCGATGTTATCGGCCGATATTGGCCGATAACCGATATATCGGTATCGGCCGATATGTTGGTCGATATGCCGATATTTTTTTATTTCGTATTTTTTAAGTCATAGACAACATGTTCTGTATATTTGATCTTTTTTCTTAATTCAAGTTATATTTTATATTTGTTATATTTGTGTTTTTGTATTTCTAGTTATTTATAATGATTAAATCCCCAGTTAAGTTTACCGTTTCATTGCATTGATGTCAATTTGGACAATAAAATTGATTGATAAGCTGTAAAATATTTGCCTACATTACATATCTCAAGTCATGTCAAGTCATATCTTTGTCAAGTGTTTGATATTTGAGGGCTCATTGCAAAAACATTGTGTAATATAATGTGTATATAAGAATATCGGCCGATATATCGATATCGGATTTTTTTTTTTTCTAATATCGGTATCGGCATCGGCCTCAAAAATCCAGTATCGGTCGGGGTCTAATCAGAATGTTTATTTTTATGATCGGTCAGCGCGGTTATAACTGCGGCCCGCGCATCTCTGATGGGCAGACTGAGCCATAATGACAGCAGATCTAAACATGGCTGATTGTCTCCTCCCACCTGGCACCCAGGTGATCTCCATCTCCATGTTCCTGTCCTGCTGCAGCCTCTGCTCTCTGTCCTGGATGCCCTTCAGCAGCTCTCTGTACTTGGCCATCTGCTCAGTGCCTTTATTCTTCTTCTTCCTCCTCTCCCCCTCTTTGGCTTTGTCCTCCACCTTCACAGCAGGCTCTTCTGTCTGTTTAGCTACAGGTTCTGTTATAAATAGCACACCAACACAGGTTCTATTACAAATCCATTACATTAGAAGAAGTTAAATGTGTAGAGGGTTAGCGCGGGCAATCAAATGGCTGTAGC
The DNA here is from genome assembly GCF_964638095.1 of Poromitra crassiceps. Classification (NCBI taxonomy): domain Eukaryota; kingdom Metazoa; phylum Chordata; class Actinopteri; order Beryciformes; family Melamphaidae; genus Poromitra; species Poromitra crassiceps. Next base: position 62,826,713 of record NC_139626.1, on the reverse strand, counting down.
AGGGTCCTGTTTAGAGCTCCAGTTATCAGATCCTGTTATCAGAAGAAACTAGAAGACCGTCCTAAGGGATCCATTGGTACCAAGCATGATATGCTAGCTTGTCGGCAAGGATGCTAAATAACGCTCCAAACGTAGGTTAAATTTGGGAGAGGGAAAACAATTTCAAAGGGGTTCCTTGACCTTTCAGCTCAATTTATCTGAATGAAAATTGGTTCAATGGGTACCACAAGTCTTCCCTTTACAGATAAGGTAGCATTTTTCACAGCTTAGCATTAATAGCTTGTGGATTGATTTCTTGTTGTTGCTCATCACATTTTGTCTCAACAAATGTGTTATGCATGCAAATACTTCTGATGAGTAAGGGGGGAGAAAATGTTGGCAATCTGCTTTTGGGTATTTTGCCAAAATGTTTTTCTATGTGGATGAATTATTAATTTATATAAAATACATACGGTAATCTAAAAAACATAGAGGGAAATCTTAGTCTGGTGTGTTGATCAGAGTTGTGATTAAAGGGTTGGGGCGGGCCACGGAAGATTTCACATTTCGAAGTGGGCAGTGGCATTCTTAAGTTTGGGAACCCCTGAATTACATAAAAAGGGGTGAAAATACCTCTACCTCTGTCAGCAGGATTACAGAAAAACTACTGACCCGATTTTCATTCAACATGGTGGGAGGGTGTAGCACGGGCAAAGGAAGAACCCATTACATTTTGGAGCGGGTCCGGATCCGACTCACAAACAAGCAATTCATAGAAGACTGGACCATTGGCCTTAGCGGAGGTCTACGCTCTCTCCCTTCTAGTTTGTTAAAAGATTTTGTCCTCAAAGCTTGCCACAGTTTGATAATACTAATCTATACTCTGAATTTACATCAGAATGATTTACATTAGCTAAACGTAGAACTAGTCAATAATGTTGAAAGTGCAGTTTATTGCTTCCGGTGTGGAGGCTACATACAGTATGTTGTCGATACATGACGATATGATATGGTTCATGTATGTAAAATGTCACATGTTTGCGCTTCACTGTGCAGAATCATGTCTGTGTAGAGATTGACACGGTTGTAAAAAGCTGTTTCCACAATTGTCGGCTAAAAGTGCAAAGTTTCTCTGAGCTCACTGAAAAGGCGATTTTCAACGAGCGTGATTTGTGACATCACGAATACTGGAGCCGATCCCTGTCCAGTATTCAGCAGTTAAAGCCCTTGTTTGTGTGCTGTGATTGGCTAGTTGTGTTCTAGATAGCCCTGATTGGTTGTTTTAGCATTTTTAATTAGGCAGAAGGAGGGAAAGTCATTTTAAGGATTTTAACAACTAGGCAGTAGCACGCTCGATTCCTAGGCTCACCCGCTGCATGGCCTCGCCCGCCCTGCAGCTGGCAGAGCTGGCCCTACAGCTCGTATACGCAGCTGGGCTGCTGTGTGGCCTCGTCTGCTCTATTGGCTTCTAAATGTGTTTTACCTCGGGTTTTGGCACAAGGAAGGGAAAGTAACATCTTGTCCTGTGTATTAATGAATGTCATTATGTTTATTATTTGCATGCAGGCTAAACAGGCTATTGAAATATATGCTATGGCGGTGGTTTATTAGGTGTTGTAATTTTTTCATACATCTGTGTTTTTGACAATAAATTATAATTAATATATCATTAATAATTGGATTATTGTAAATATTAGTATGGGGACATCAGATTGCTGCATGCCATGTAAGGGCTTTAATGACACTATGGCCTTGATTTAATTATTTAGTACATATTTGAGTCAGGGCCATGGTGTTATTGGGGCTTTTGCATGGTATGCAGTGGTCTGATGTCCCCTATAGGTAGGCTACTTGAGTTTATGATCTCTTTGATAGTTACTTTATATACACCATCCTGTCTGTGCTCATTCTTCCCGCAGGCCACGAGACTCCTTAACATACACAAATAGTGTAGTAGCCGCACTGTACCGTACTGTAGCTGCTACCATTACGTAAGTCTAACGTTTAATTGTATGTTTAATAAGGAATATGCTATTTGCACCTGTATGTCAAATACGCCAAATTTAAAATGCCGAGTTTAATTGTATGTTTAATAAGGAATATGTTATTTGCACCTGTATGTCAAATACGCAGAATTTAAAATGTTTAAGCACGTCTAAAGTATGCACCCGACACGTGCACCTATGTGCAGTGAATATGCCACTGTCTCTGACTTGTCTTATCACTATACTGCCTTATGCTTGTTGTGTCTCTTGTTGTTTTTGCACTCATATGCCCTGTTATATTTGTTATATTTGTACTATTTGCACTATGTTGTAAACGGAGTCCACAGCACAAGAATTTCACACGTGATACTTGTACCATGGAGTGACAATAAAAATCTTGAATCTTGAATCTTGAATCTAGGCAACACATATCCATTGCCTTAATTGCCTCGTTAAACTCCGATGGTGAATCAAGTTCGCTTGTCACACAATAAATCACACTCATTTGACTTATGAGGGCATGTATGTTATCCTTCACAATCGCTAAACCTGTCGGTCTTTGAACTGAACTCTTTGAACAAGTCGGGATTGCCTGTCGGAGAGAAATAGCCTGGTTCAATGTGTTGGATCCGTTCACCTGTCGCATTGAAGCACCCTTTACAGACTGGCTTTGATGTGTCCACGGGCTTGCCCTCACTGTCAGTAGCTGGGTTTCCATCCAAAAGGTATCGCAACTTTTAATCACATTTTCAGAAAGTCGGCGAAGGAAAATGAATGCGGTAGCCTATTATGCACATAACTTTCCACCTACTACCGTTATGCGTAATATCGGGAATGTTGAAGAGGACTGTGAACATCTTAAAACATGACTTTAACATTTGGTTAAATTCCACTGAACAAAAGGAAAATCAGTTTTGCTTGACATCACGAACATTACAAAACGGAAAACTCACAAACTCAAACAGGAACGCATCAACAGGCAATCCAAACTCCGCCCACACGGTTTGATTGACAGATCCAGCCTTACCCTCTGGTGCCTGCTCTCCTCCTGGGCCCGCCTCTCCCTCCTCCTCCTCGCTGGAGGAGGCCAGGTAGGCGTTGAAGTCCATGCTCAACAACTCGTCCTTGCTGAACTTCCTGTTCAGGGCCGTCACGCGCTCGTGCTCCGTCTCGTCCCACGTCAGCTCCACCTGACCGGTTCAACGCCAACACATCACTCACAAGCTGTTTGTCTTATCTGCTTTCTTTGGTCTTACTTTAAGGGAACACACTATGTTTTGGGGAGATTGTCCTGTTGGTAAACTCAGTAGTTAGGGTTGCACGGTATACTGGTACTACAATGGTTCAGATATATTTAGAATCGGGGAGAGACAATAGAACATTTAATTCGGACCAAAGCGTAAAAAAGAATATTTTCTTTAAATCAGATTTTTTTTTTACATTTTGGTCCGAGTGAAATGTTATGTGGTCTCTCCTGTTTCTAAATATATCTTAACCGTTTGGTTTGAACAAGTAAAACTATTTTTATAAGCATTTTTCGAAATGTCTACTGGAAAATAAATGGCGGATGAAAATCTCTGGTACAGTGCTGGAGCAGGAAATTACGTTCACTTTGGCTCTCTATAGACGGGCAGCGCAGCAAGTACGTTAACGTAAGAACATGAATTGAACAGCAGTTTGCTTGTCTTGTTATGGTACATGCAGTATTCACTCCATCCTACACAGTGCACTACTGTGACTTTACCTTGGAGGTGGTGCTGGCTGATGAGGTGAACAGTGCAGTACTGTGACTCCCCCCCCCCCGCAACCCCCCCACCCCCCCCTCTTCCTTTCCTTTTGTTGTTTGTCTGTGTTTTATGTCTGTCTCTGTTATGTTTTATGTTTGACCCATGTATTCAGTGAAGCGACTTTGAGTTCTTGAAAAGCGCTATATAAAATAAATGTATTATTATTATTATTACTTTACCTTGGAGGTGGCACTGGCTGATGAGGTGAACAGTTTGGGGGTGTAGACGGACAGGTCCACGTCCGTCGCCACGTCTTTGGGCTCGTCCTCAAACTGAACGCCATCAGGAATGAACCTGTGGCAGAGGCAGTGTTTCAACAGAGATCACACAGGGGGAAAGATGGACACACTGTTCTCTCACCGTGCGTTCACACTGTGAGCAACAGAGCTATTGACAGAGGTACTGATATATGTTGTGGTGGTTTAGAATTTATATTGTGGTCTGTGTGTTTTTAATGTTAGTGTGTGTGTGTTGTTACAGTTAGCCTCGTCTGTAAACCGACTTTCTGAATACCATTTTCAAGTTCCCACACTTTTCCATATCGAATTGTGTGACTGGATTTGAAGGATTTGGTCGGCGATCAATCTATCTATTTCCTAATCACGGCTGGGAAATATGTCTTAAAGGTCCCAATTCGTGCAGCTGTAACCTCTTAAAAACGTGTGTCTCTGGTCCATAAAACATGATTCTGGATTAATCTGTCGAAAATATAGCAAACCCGTTTGTTGTGACGGAGTTCTCACTCCCTCTTCTGGTCGCTTTCCAAGAACGGGCTGTTTCCATAATATATTCAGAACTAACAGTTCCCATTGGCCGCTGAGGGAGAGCCCGCCCTAGGCTCCCAGCGGCCAATCAGATTAGCGTCTGTGGACCAGCACGCTAGGTTGCGAGTTATCGTTAACTAAACGGTACTACGCTAAAGAGGACATCTCAAAATGCCTAGACTTACCGAATGCACATCTGCAGTTGCTGGATCACGTACAGTTGGCGTCGCTCCAGCTAGAAGTGTTAATTTTGTGGCTATAGACTAAATGGTGCAGGTAGCTTGTGTGAGAGAGACCCGCGCAGTATGCAGAAGGAAGCTAGTGACGTCCCGATTCCCCCAGATTCCCCTCTGGGCAAACGAAGCGTTTGGGGGTGTGGCTTGGAGGAGACTGCAGAGGGACGCTGGATAGGGACAAATCCAACTGTGGCAGTTCTGAGCGTGTGACCACTCATTACAGGGAGGGCTGACAGCAGTATATATGCATTTACAAGTAAAAACAGCTTTTGCACAGAATGGGACCTTTAACCAGGCCACATCACTACATGCATCTTAATTTGAACCATTTTGAAATGGCAGTGGGTGTTGGGCCGAAAACGTGACATTTTTTCATCCTCTTCCAAGTTTTTTTGTATACTTCTCAAACTTTTCCAGATTTGAAACTCGTCAAATTAATTGTCCTTAATTTTCCAAGAATTGCATAAGAACCCTGTGAATTTAATGCAGCTCTACTCTTGTTGTCTGAGCAAAAAGGTTTTCACAACACTGAGGAAGTGTTTGTTGCTGTGCTGCTGCCCTACCCAGACTAAGCTATTAAATCCATAAAAGGACATTTTGTGTGCTGGCTTTTTCTGCTGTGACTTGAGATTGCGTATGCCCTGCACCGGAGCCCTATATATTTTTAAGTGTGCTCGCTGTTCACTTTTTCCATTGAGCAAAAAGGTTTGCCTTCATCGTTATCATTTTTTCCCCCTGAACAATTATAGTTGGGTCAATCTAAAAGTGTGTTTCCATGCGTGTTGAGGTGTTGCTCCTCTCACCGCAGGTCCAGGATGGAGCAGCTGCTCTCGTACTCGAAGCCGTCACACTCCTGGTAGATGTTGGCGGCGGTGTCCAGCGAGTCGCACTCCACCACGGCGTAGAAATACTTCAGACGCTTGAACTGGTAGTCACGCAGCTTCTCCCTGTAAACCCTGGGAGGAGCAGAGACACCAGAGTGATGATCCAAACACAGACTGACACAACGAGTCTGTTACACTTGACACGCACGTAATAATCCGATTGGGAATAATCAGCTAATGGCAATAATCTGATTGATGCATTTACATGCACTTTAGTAAGTACATTGAGTGTGTTTACATGCACACTAGTCACTAGTACCATTATGTGATGTATGGGGTTACCAGATTATTCAAGTGGTCATGTAAACAGCATAGTCCGATATGCTTTATCGGATAAAGGCCGTTATGGGATTTTGAGAAATCCGATAAACGCACCTAGCTTTTTACCCAATCATCAGTTTTATTCAGTGCATGGCCCAATCCCAATGTCCACACCCACAGACGCACGGATGCTAGCTAGTAATGGGCATGTAAACGCGTCAATCAGACTATCGTCATTACCTCATTATTCTCAGTTATGGGATTATTGTGAGCATGTAAGTGCACTGATTGAGATTGGGCCTTGCACGGAATAAACCGGAAGAGTCTGCAAAATGCTAGCTGTGTTTAACGGATTTCGCATAAGTGCTTGTTCACACCAGACGCCAAAATTCACGCTGAAGCCGAGCGTCACGCTAAACCGGTCACACCAGAAACGCTCTTTTCCTCAGCACCTGGCTCGCAGCTGCTCCTCCGGCCCCTCTTCCCCCTCACAACTACATTGACTTCATGCCTGGCACGTCGGCTGAATGAAAGTGCGTGGCTTCAGCGTGGGATTGGCGCATGGTGAGAAGAACGTGCACTAAGCCGCTAACTGCCTTTATCTGATAAAGCGTATGAGACTCTGCTGTTCACATGAATAATGTGCCAACTCCATGAATCACATAATGACGGCTTTGTTGGTGTGCATGTTCAAGGCCTGTGCTTTGTATTGGAGTCTAAGGGCGTTTTCACACTGGAAAACGCCCTGTATAAAAACGCCCTGTATATTGTCCTTCCCAAACTCCGACGGGTAAATCTGGACCACAACACCGAGCATGCACTGCTGTCAACAACTACAACAGCCAACTGTCTACAGTCTGTCTAGCTGTTTTCTCTCAAACTCCACTAAACACTCCACTAAGCGCTCAGCGCGCTTTTATTTTGAAAGGGTCTGGACCAGATTCTTTGTTTTCTTATTTTTTAATTACCTATTTTATTTTATGAACTAATGTTGGTATTCATGATTTTATCAGTCAATGCAGTCTGTTAGCTCTCTGCCTATATTGTAGGCAAAGAGCTAACAGACTATATTGTAGGCAGAGAGCTAACAGACTGTATTGTAGGCAGAGAGCTAACGGACTGTATTGTAGGCAGAGAGCTAACAGTCTGTATTGTAGGCAGAGAGCTAACAGACTGACTGTATTGTAGGCAGAGAGCTAACAGACTGACTGTATTGTAGGCAGAGAGCTAACAGACTGTATTGTATGTAGAGAGCTAACGGACTGTATTGTAGGCAGAGAGCTAACAGACTATATTGTAGGCAGAGAGCTAACGGACTGTATTGTAGGCAGAGAGCTAACAGACTGTATTGTAGGCAGAGAGCTAACAGACTGACTGTATTGTAGGCAGAGAGCTAACAGACTGTATTGTATGTAGAGAGCTAACGGACTGTATTGTAGGCAGAGAGCTAACAGACTATATTGTAGGTAGAGAGCTAACGGACTGTATTGTAGGCAGAGAGCTAACAGTCTGTATTGTAGGTTTTGACTGTGTGTGTGTGTGTGTGTGTGTGTGTGTGTGTGTGTGTGTGTGTGTGTGTGTGTGTGTGCGTGTGTTACCTCTCCTCCTCGTTGTCCTCCTCTGGGTCCTCGGGCAGGGCCTTGAGCTCCAGCGGGCCCTGGAACACCTCCTCCAGTATCCTCTCCTTCCCAAACTCCGACGGGTAAATCTGGACCACAACACCGAGCATGCACTGCTGTCAACAACTACAACAGCCAACTGTCTACAGTCTGTCTAGCTGTTTTCTCTCAAACTCCACTAAACACTCCACTAAGCGCTCAGCGCGCTTTTATTTTGAAAGGGTCTGGACCAGATTCTTTGTTTTCTTATTTTTTAATTACCTATTTTATTTTATGAACTAATGTTGGTATTCATGATTTTATCAGTCAATGCAGTCTGTTAGCTCTCTGCCTATATTGTAGGCAAAGAGCTAACAGACTATATTGTAGGCAGAGAGCTAACAGACTGTATTGTAGGCAGAGAGCTAACAGACTGTATTGTAGGCAGAGAGCTAACAGACTGTATTGTAGGCAGAGAGCTAACAGACGGTATTGTAGGCAGAGAGCTAACAGACTGTATTGTAGGCAAAGAGCTAACAGACTATATTGTAGGCAGAGAGCTAACAGACTGTATTGTAGGCAGAGAGCTAACAGACTGACTGTATTGTAGGCAGAGAGCTAACAGACTGTATTGTATGTAGAGAGCTAACGGACTGTATTGTAGGCAGAGAGCTAACAGACTATATTGTAGGTAGAGAGCTAACGGACTGTATTGTAGGCAGAGAGCTAACAGGCTGTATTGTAGGCAGAGAGCTAACAGACTGACTGTATTGTAGGTAGAGAGCTAACAGACTGTATTGTAGGCAGAGAGCTAACAGACTGACTGTATTGTAGGCAGAGAGCTAACAGACTGTATTGTATGTAGAGAGCTAACGGACTGTATTGTAGGCAGAGAGCTAACATACTATATTGTAGGTAGAGAGCTAACAGACTGTAGTGTAGGCAGAGAGCTAACAGACTGTATTGTAGGCAGAGAGCTAACAGACTGTATTGTAGGTAGAGAGCTAACAGACTGTAGTGTAGGCAGAGAGCTAACAGACTGTATTGTAGGCAGAGAGCTAACAGACTGTATTGTAGGTAGAGAGCTAAGAGACTGTAGTGCAGGCAGAGAGCTAACAGACTGTATTGTAGGCAGAGAGCTAACAGACTGTATTGTAGGTAGAGAGCTAACAGACTGTATTGTAGGCAGAGAGCTAACAGACTGTATTGTAGGTAGAGAGCTAACAGACTGTATTGTAGGCAGAGAGCTAACAGACTGTATTGTAGGCAAAGAGCGAACAGACTATATTGTAGGCAAAGAGCTAACAGACTATATTGTAGGTAGAGAGCTAACAGACTGTATTGTAGGCAGAGAGCTAACAGACTATATTGTAGGTAGAGAGCTAACGGACTGTATTGTAGGCAGAGAGCTAACAGTCTGTATTGTAGGCAGAGAGCTAACAGACTGACTGTATTGTAGCCAGAGAGCTAACAGACTGTATTGTATGTAGAGAGCTAACGGACTGTATTGTAGGCAGAGAGCTAACAGACTGTATTGTAGGCAGAAAGCTAACAGACTGTATTGTAGGCAGAGAGCTAACAGACTGTATTGTAGGCAGAGAGCTAACAGACTGTATTGTAGGCAGAGAGCTAACAGACTGTATTGTAGGTAGAGAGATAACAGACTGTATTGTAGGCAGAGAGCTAACAGACTGTATTGTAGGCAGAGAGCTAACAGACTGTATTGTAGGCAGAGAGCTAACAGACTGTATTGTAGGTAGAGAGATAACAGACTGTATTGTAGGCAGAGAGCTAACAGACTGTATTGTAGGTAGAGAGATAACAGACTGTATTGTAGGTAGAGAGCTAACAGACTGTATTGTAGGCAGAGAGCTAACAGACTGTATTGTAGGCAGAGAGCTAACAGACTGTATTGTAGGAAGAGAGCTAACAGACTGTATTGTAGGCAGAGAGCTAACAGACTGTATTGTAGGCAGAGAGCTAACTGACTGTATTGTAGGCAGAGAGCTAACAGACTGTAGTGTAGGCAGAGAGCTAACAGACTGTATTGTAGGTAGAGAGCTAACAGACTGTATTGTAGGCAGAGAGCTAACAGACTGTATTGTAGGCAGAGAGCTAACTGACTGTATTGTAGGCAGAGAGCTAACAGACTGTATTGTAGGCAGAGAGCTAACAGACTGTATTGTAGGTAGAGAGCTAACAGACTGTATTGTAGGCAGAGAGCTAACTGACTGTATTGTAGGCAGAGAGCTAACAGACTGTATTGTAGGCAGAGAGCTAACAGACTGTATTGTAGGTAGAGAGCTAACAGACTGTATTGTAGGTAGAGAGCTAACAGACTGTATTGTAGGCAGAGAGCTCTCTACCTACAATACAGTCTGTTAGCTCTCTACCTACAATACAGTATGTTAGCTCTCTACCTACAATACAGTATGTTAGCTCTCTGCCTACAATACAGTCGATCTGGGATTCTGGACAAAATAAAAAATCACACCCAGGTGTTGAAGTGGTGCAGGTTTGCGCAGGTGGGACCCAACTCCCTCACCCCCCTCCCCGGCACTATGTGTGCGTGTGTGTTCATGCACGTGCGTGCGTTTTTCACCGGCTTTGAGCTGTGGAGCTTTCTGTCTGCACTCTCTCTTCCTTGTACAGCCGGGGGGGGAGGGGCTTGTACAACCGGGTGGGAGGGGCCTAGTCTACAACGCGTGTGCACATCTCGTCTAAGTAAGCTACGGGCAATTTAGAATGTTTATGTTGTCAAGTTAAAACAGTCTATAGAAGCGGCTGCACCGCTTCAAAATATTCTCAGATTTGTGTCCGACAGACAAAATCTCATCAATGTGGGTCTGTGGCTGTAATCTAGATTAAATTAGGTGGAGAAAAGCAGAGTGTCTCTACTCTGCCAGACAGACAGTAGACCAGCAGCTTACAGTTACTGACGCCGTTACCTTGACGCCCAGCACCACTCCTCCTTTAGGCTTGAAGGAGTTGAATAAAGCAAGCAGGTCTCTGGCCTTCATGCGGTCCCAGTCCATGTTGCAGACCGCCAGCCTGGAAGAAACCTGACGGAGAGACAACACATCCAGAAACCATTTGAATGGAGAGGAAGACTCATGATCAAAAAGGTATAAAAAAAAAACTCAAGGATGTTTGAAATACCAGGAAGGATTTATTACATCACTGATGACAGCACAATTGCTCAATTGACATCGCTGATGACATCACAACTGCTCAAGTGACATCACTGATGACCCACGGACACCACCACCCACTTAGCCAATTTAGCCAATTTTAACTAAAAAAAAGAAGACTAGGAATCGATTCCCAGGGTGGAGACTGGTGGAGATGATGCCACTTGTCCTCTCTTCTCCCTACTTAGACTCCGACCACTTATAGCCTCAGCCAGAAAGGATTTATTACATCAATGTTGACGTCACAATTGCTCAAGTGACATCGCTGATGACATCACATCACTTGATGTGATGGCATCACTGATGATATCACAATCGTGACAGACACACCACCACCACAGACAGACCCCACCACCCACTTAACCAATTTTAACTAAAGATGGGTTAGGAAAAAAATCTAGCCTATTGAATTAAAGGCCGTTTATATTTTTCAAACCTCCTTGAGTGCCTGGACCTGGATTCTTTTTAGAGATGCTGCGATCGAGATTTTTCAATTCCGATCCGATTCCGATATTTTAGCCTCAAAACCGATCCGATTCCGATCAAATTTCGATACCCGATTCGATACCGATTTCGATCTGATACCGATACAGCACATATTTAAGCCTCTCTATGCTGTCTGATAGCTAGCAGGCAACAAACATTTTTAGGGTTAGGTATGTGTATGCTTTGGTAATATAGAATGTAAACGATTTAGTTCATCTAATTAATTTGATGTAAAACTAAAACATAACAATCAAATACACACTTATTTTGTAATGGGTGAACACTGGACACAAATAATTATTGTTTCCTCACACATACACCCCCACTCTGTCTCACACAGGACACATACACACACAGCCCTGTCCCTGTCTCTCTCTCTCTCTCTCTCACACACAGACACACACACACACACACAGCCCTGTCCCTGTCTCTCACACACACACACACACACACACAAAGTTTGTGCATACATTTCCACTGCCAGATTGGAGGAGTCTTCTAAGGAGTTTTCTAATGTTACTTCTCTTCAGTGCAATACGTTTTGATAACGACCTGCTGTACAGCGCCGTTCGCTCAGTCAACTCGTGTCGTTAACGTTAGTTTAGAGGAGAAAGATAGCTGCTGTTAGCTAGCTAATTAGCCATGTTAGCTGCCTCAGTGGGTAACGTTAGCCTATAGAGAGTATTTATCTGACGTTTATGTTAGCTACTCCTCAAACCTGCGGGTGGAAATGGTTTATGCGATGCGATGTATGTTGAAGCAAGACAATGTTTTAATGTATCTTGAATTGGACAAATTACGACGGGTCGTGCTCACGCAGATCTAAGCCCTGGCCATCCTAGGCTCAACGCGAGACTCATCAGTCATTCGGTTGAGTCTCGCAAAGTTACACACAAAGTTTGTGCATACATTTCCACTGCCAGATTGGAGGAGTCTTTCGTCATTATCTAATGTTACTTCTCTTCAGTGCAATACATTTTGATAACGACCTGCTGTACAGCGCCGTTCGCTCAGTCAACTAACGTGTAGTTAACGTTAGTTAGAGGATAAAGATAGCTGCTGTTAGCTAGCTAATTAGCCATGTTAGCTGCCTCAGTGGGTAACGTTAGCCTATTGAGAGTATTTATCTGACGTTTATGTTAGCTACTCCTCAAACCTGCGGGTGGAAATGGTTTATGCGATGCGATGTATGTTGAAGCAAGACAACGTTTTGGCCCTGGCCACCCTAGGCTCAACCATAGGGCTAAACACGGCCTCAGTGTGCTGCATGCTGGATAGAAATCCTGGAGCGGAGTCATGGAATGGAGTGCTTATATCGGAGCCTTGGATCGGTCATTTTCGCTGGAATCCGATCCGATCCGATCCATGTTTTTTGGCTGATATCGCGCCGATATCCGATCACATGATCGGATCGCAGCATCTCTAATTCTTTTGTGCCTTTTTGTTTTTTGGTCATAAGTGTTCCTCTCCATTAATAATATTCCCTTCAAAGAGCATCAGTGGTTTGAGTGACACCAGCAGCGCTCCTGCCACCTCTCTCACATCCAGAAACCATGTGACAAAATTTAAGTTTTGTTATGAAAAACTGTCAGAATTCTAAACCAAGTTAGGAGTGTTTTGAGTCTACCAGATGTTTGTGTCCACACACCAATTTGTCTCAATCACTCTTTTTTACCTTCACAGTCAGACAAAACATACCATGCCTGGAGTAGGGATGGGCATTTCTAGCAAAAACACTATTCGAAATTCGCTGGCCAAATTCGAATTTAATTCGAAATTCGAAAATAAAAATAAAAATGTAAAAAAAATTAAAAATGTAATTTTTTTTTTTTTTTTTTTTTTTGTGTGTGAGTGAAATGTTGCATTGTCTCCCCTGATTCTAAGTCTACGGCTTTATTAATTAATATAAAAAGCTTCTGCTGTGGATTTTTAGCTCAAACAAGCATTGCACCACTTAAGTAAATAACATGTTACATGACATTGACATTTTCGAAAATAAAAAACAGTTTTGACAATCATGAGTGGTTAATTAAATATTTAGTAGGCTCAGGTCTAAGTGCCAAAGGGGTGCCAAAGTCACCCCCTCTCCCTCTTCATGGGATTTCATCCGCCATTCATTTTTCCATAAACCTTGCTTAAAATGCTTATAAAAATTGTTTTACTTGCTCAAACCAAGCGATTTGACTATACTTAGAATCAGGGAAGACAATGCAACATTTCACTAAAAAAAAAAAAAAAAATTTTTTTTTTTTTTTCGAATTTCGAATTTCAATAATAAAAGTCGACCTTGATAATAACAACGATTATTCGAAAATTCGAAATTCGATGCCCATCCCTAGCCTGGAGTGAGTGGGCTATACATAATGGTCAATTCGCATCCTTTGATCTTCTGCCGCACTGGGGGGGGGGCAGAATATCAAAGGCTATTTGATTGACATCGCACAACCCTGGTATGAGCCTGTTTTTGTTTTTATGTTCCGTTTTAATTTTCTGAAAACGGCAAAATAAAATATTAAAACAAAAAACAAAAACAAAAAAAATGATCCAGAAATGAAACTGCCTCCGCGCTGCGTAGCTTCAGCGTAGCTTCGGCGTATGGTGTGTTGGGGCTGTTATGGTTTCTGAGCTACAGCTAATTTAATGCAAGAATTTTCAAAACCAAAAACTTGCGCTTAATCGCGAATAGTGCCCAAACACAGGAGCACAGCACTGTGCACTGAACCTCTTTCAAATCCCCCTTCTTAATAAGATGAGCAGTATCGTTAGTAGTGCTGCTGCTGCTGCTGCTGTGAGACAAGAGGAGAGCGACGGGTTGACAGCAGTGATGAAGTCACCTGGTCGCTGCGCGGCGCGTCCTTGCACAGCTCCCCCCAGTCATGTTGGATCTCCTCCTCCTCGCGCCGCAGGATGTCCTCCACCTCGTCCTCCTCGTCTTCGTCAGAGCTGGTCTCCACGTTGCCCTTCCCCCTGGCCAGGTCCGGCTCCGACGATGACTAAGGGGTGTGCCACAGCGTAGCGTTATCGATATATCGTTACAATTCATATTTATATCGTCAAAAAGTCATTGTGTTAATGGCAATATTCCGACTTGTTGATGTAATGGTGTGACATACACACATCAACAACAAGCATGGCTGAAAGCAGCTCCACAGTGGAGGAGTTCACTCCAAAAAGGGGAGTGGCTTCAGTAGTGAGGAAGTGGTTTGGTTACAAAAGAGCATGTACAACAAACTACGGTAATATTTGAAGGCAGATTTGAACTAAGGGAAACTTAACTTTCAAAATACACATACACATACAAAACTATAAAAATTATTTTGTTGCAATTGTATGTCCTTGAAATGAATAATAAAATATTTTTCAGTATTTTGTCAGATCGTCAAGAATCGCAGAAATACCCTCAAATATTGTGATATTTTTATGGCCTCCACCCCTACCTCCGACGACGAGTCCAGACCAGACTCATCCTCCTCTGAGCCGCTCTCTGCATCGTCATCATCATGGTCTTTGTCCTCCGCCTTGCTGTCATGTGTAACGCTGTCGTCGCCCTCGCTGTCATGTGTAACGGCGTCTCCCAGATCCACGTTGGCCTCATCCACAGTTTGCTGCTGCTTCTCATCATCTTCATCTTCACCATCATCTTCACCTGGGAAACATACAGTATATTCCAGTCAGGTCTTTATAGAGCTGAACACTCACGTGGCCTCTCTTGCCCCAGAAGTGAGTTCCCCATTCATTTTCTCCAGAGACATTTTGAAAAATCATTATATAACGAGTTTTAAGGCTGGAACCAACAACCAAGCCGACGCGTGACCTACTGAATTGTGAGTGACCATAAAATATGTAACTTAATAAACTTAATATTTAACTTTAATAACAAGCCGGGGGTGGAACATTTTCGATCCTGTCTTTATTTTTGTTATTTCTGTCAACAATACACATATAAATAACTAATAGATAAACAATAAGTCATTACTTTCGAATCAGTGACAAACCAAGGGTGTGTGTGTGTGTGTGTGTGTGTGTGTGTGTGTGTGTGTGTGTGTGTGTGTGCGTGCGTGTCTGTGTGTGTGTGCGTGTGTGTGTGTGCGCGTGCGTGTATGTGTGTGTGTGTGTGTGTGAGAGAATGCATGACCGTGTGGATGCGTGTGTAGGTGGTTACAGTTATTGCACATTTGTGCTTGTTAAATATTTTGTCCACGGTGCCAGCCCGGGGGAACGGATACCGAGGGACTGAAACCTTACTGGTGATGCGCTTCATCACATGGCCTCTAGAGGGCGGCATTGATTAAGAGTCTTGACTGAGACTCCGTCCGTGGCTATACCCATCTAGCCACATCCCACGTAAGCCTGCCCCCTCTGTTGCAACACACACTGTGGGCCTTGTACAGGATCTGCGGTTGTTTTTAAAATCTATTATTTAGGGATGTCACGATACTAGAATTTCTACTTCGATACCGATACCCAGGAAAATATCGATACTCGATACCACGCGGGGGGATGACAACACATCAAGAGGCTTCAAAAATAAACAAAGACAGATGGACGGACAGATGCACGCGTCTACATAATCTAGACCCGATAAAACTCACTAAAAACTTTGACCTTACACAGCAGATTACACCTGCTCTAGTCATCAGCCTATCACAACACAGCAGATCACACCTGCTCTAGTCATCAGCCTATCAGAATACTTTTAACTTGTTGAAGCAAAAGATATCCACCAATGACAGGGAGGGACAAATCAGTGGTATGTTTGATTTTTCATTAACTCATTGAGTGCCAATGACGACAATCGTCGTCAATTCAAATAGTAACGTAGAGTGCCAATGACGACGATTGTCGTCAATTGCGATTTTTGACGGTGGGACGTGGATCAAAGCCTGATGCATCTCCTGTGAAAGTATGGGGGATGTCGAATGTGTAGAAGCTATTTTACGGGCCCATTAGGTGGCGACAGTGCTCTCCAGATTAGAGAAAGGTGAGGAAAAACAGCAGAAGAAGCCCCGTGATGAAACGGAAACCGATGCTGGAGCCAGAGCCGTATAGATTGCTCTGGCTGGAGCTAACGTTAGCTGCGAACAGCAGTCAATCCGCTCCCACAACTGAGCCCCTCTGTCTCTGCTGCATAGTTTCTCCACACGATTAGCCGCCAGAAAAGCAGCACCCGACGCCGAAGGGCCAAACCATTCTCAGCAGTCCGGTTTGGCTTTTCGGTGTTGCGCTGGGAGCCGGCGCACAAAAACGGAGCGCTCCGAAAATAGACGCTGGGTGCGTGTTAGGCTGTGTGTTAGTGTGGGGATGAGTTTCTCCAAGCTCCGCCGGCTTGCAGGCTGTGTGTTGGTGTGGGGATGAGTTTATCCCAGCTCCATGCAGAGATTCGTCGCCTGACACACGCAGCAGAGCGAGCAGAGCCACCAGAGACACTCCCAGGAGGAGGAGTTTGCAGTTGAGGGGGATGGGGGTGCTGTTTTATTGAAGGAAATTACTGTTCAGATGTTTCAGGTCAGAAAATATTAGCTTCAGAGTCAGTGATTTGCTTGAAATGCTTCATTTCACAAAAGGCTCATTATCTCAGCTTCTAGTCTGAAACGCCTGTTTTTGGTGAAATCAACCTATCTTCTCCGGCTGATAACTAAAGAACGGAAAATGATATCAATAAACTTTTTTTGCTGATGATACAATAGAGTCTCATCGTTCTTTGTGCGTGTTCGGTGTTTACATAGTAATATCACACAATATTCTGTGGGCCTCGAGAAATCACTGAAAACGCTCTGAAAGGGCTGGCACTGGGAGCATCCGTCTTCCAAAAGTGGCTGGCACTCAATGAGTTAAGAGAAAGCAGTGCTGATATTGATACAGTTGCAAATGAGTATTGTATCCATTTAAAATTTTTAGTATTGATACTTATCGATACCTGTTGCAAATGAGTATTGTATCCGTTTCAAATTTTTAGTATTGACTTTTATCGATACTATCGATACTTTTGACAACCCTACTATTATTACACTTTTTTGTTTCCTCTTCAAAACTAGTCCACAAATTAACTCCCTTGACTGATAGACATATTTGCTTTGCATTTGTTCGAATATTTGTTTTTGTAAACATGCAAACTCCTCTTAGATACTGTTACATTACTGACTCACTCTAAGTTGAAACAACTTCTGGATGCAGTCCGGAAGCATCTTATTTATTTTTTACTTCATACATTGATTGTGCAGTTTTAAAGTCCACCTGATTTCTGCCTGACAACAGCAAAATGGAGAAATGAATTCAAGCTGGGCGATACTTCAATACACTTCTTCATTGTCTTTAAATGGAATCATGCGGTGGTGATGGTGTGGTGGCTTTGTGATTTAAATGGAATCATGTGGTGATGGTGTGGCGGCTTTGTGATTTCGTGACGAACAATTCTGCCGCCTGAACTGATAACAAGCACGAGGTACTCACCCTCTTCGATCACTCTGACTCCACGCTCCGGTGGCTCTCCTCTCACTTTACCATCTCTGCTCTGCGCCGCTTTGACCGTTCCCTCCGACCGCTCTCTGATCATCTTCTTCTTCTCCTTCTTCTTCTTCTTCTTGCTCTTCACAGCTTCCTCCTCCTCGGAGTCGGACAGTTGATAGAAGCGTTTCAGGTCCTCGGTGGTGGAGTGGTTGATGGGCCGGCCTCGTTTGTCCACGGTGTATTTCACCTTGAAGCGCTTGTCGTGGAACATGGACTGGAAGCGCTTGTCGATCTTGATCTTGTTTTCCCTCTCCGGCATTTCCCAGAAGCGCGGGTCCTTCTGCACCCGCACGAAGCGCTCGTCGCCATCGCCGCTCTTCTTGGAAGAAGACATGGTGGGCGATGCAGAGTGTCACCTGGGAAGAAAGCAGGACAACTAGTCGGTGACAATTAGCAAACGTGGAAGACAATAGGCTGCAAGTAACCATTATTTTCATTATCGGTTTATCTTCTATCTTTTTTTCCGATTAATCATTTAGTTTATGAAGTGTCAAAAATAATGGTAAACACTAGGGATGCACCGATCGATCGGCACGTGACCGGAAATGGCCGATTTTCACGTGATCGGCCTCGATCGGTGATCTGTTCCGGTCACTCTAAATAGCCGATTCTGTGAGCCGATTTTCACATGACGTGCGCGCACCCCAAAGCACCGAGACAGGCACCCAGCCAGCACACCACACACGCCAGCAGCATACCTTCCTCGTTGTGGACTTTTTTCACCGTCAGTGAAGTAGACAAAGCTCGCAGTTTGTCACACATGCAAGTCGAAAATAAGCCGTGGAGACAGAGGTGCGGCCGTGTCCCGCTCGGCTGGAGTCCAGTCAGAGCGGCTCGCTTCACCTCACTGGCCCCTCTCTCTCTGCTCTCTCTCCCCGGGAAGCGGTGCTCCAGCAACCCGCCACCGCGCACAGCCGGCTTGGCGAGGTGAACGCGAGCATTGTGTCCAGTATGTATAACCATTCCCCGACCTGCTTTTCCATTCCACATCAGCGCTGCTGCCTCAGCCTGTCAAGTCATGTTGTAACGTGACGTGGATACAGGAGAGACTATTTGTTTCGTATTGCAAATAGAACGACATGAGAACGACGGACATAATAATAAAAATGCATCGGACTCACAAGTGTGCAACGTTTTCTGTGCGTGACGATATTTTTTCGGATGGCAGATAAAAATATGCATACCAAACTTCGGACTGTGTGTAAACTCCGCCTGATATTCAGACTGAAGATCGTTACTGTAACTCATAAACTCATTTCCCCTCTACTCAAGAGGACTGGTCTGGAGCCAGTCTATAAACTCCTTGTCCATGGATCATTTTGATGTTCTGTTGCACCTGTTTTCTTTTGGAAAAGTAAATGCATGATAGCTGTGGGATATAGGCTATTGGATTTAATTAAATTTTTGTATTCATTGTATTTGCACAAAAAAGCTCTGTCCAGTAGCCTAACCTGGAACACTTTTATTTTGAGATGTGTTTGAGTGAGAAGGTCCTACTTCATGCAAATGATAAGAATTGTTTATTTGTTTATTTGGATCCCCATTAGATGTAAGAATTGTTCTATGAATCTTAATTTTTAAACAAAGTTACAAAAACGTTTGTGTAAGCTGTCAATTGTTGTTTTTAGAAAAAAAAATCGGAATCGGCAAAAATCGGTATCGGCAAGTCAGACTATTCAAAAATCGGAAATCGGAATCGGCCAAGAAAATGGCAATCGGTGCATCCCTAGTAAACACCCATCACACAGTGTAGGAAATTAAAGAAATATTTTAGGGGCAAATTTCCCCCCGACGGTCTAAAACCATAACCCTTTACCAAAGTTTGGGGGCACTTAAAAAAGTAATTAATGCATAAAGTTGCTAAAGCGTTGTGTGGACAACAGCGCACTGTGTTTTCTTCATCTTCTTCTGGCAACCAGCTTGCAGGTGTTGAGTGTGTGATAGAGATGGAAATTAAACGAACTGAATGAAAAGAAAATTATATAAATCTTGGAGGCAAATACCAAACAGCTCAGGGTGTAGAGCTGTCTCGTTGGGAATGGGAAGGTTCACGGTTTCGAGGCTGGCTCACGTTGAAGTGTCCTTGAGCAAGAAACTGAGCTCCCTAACTGCTCGCGACGAGTTGGTTAGTGCCTGGCATGGCTGCCTGCCGCCGCCTTCGCTGTGTGAATGTGAGGTACTCATTGTAAAGCACTTTGAGTAGTCATAGAGATAGGGCTGGGCGATAAAACCATAGCAATATATATCACGATAGACACGTGATCAATACAATAGATATCACGATAGACACGTGATCAATAGAATAAAAAAATGGCTCGATAGAGCCGCTCGATAGACTGCATGAAACAAAAAAGAGCGCTTCTCCTCCGTGGCTCATAAACAGCCTATCATGTCCTTTGTTAATACAGCGTGCTACGAGTGACACGGAAACAGCCAGTCATTTACAGACAAACCCCGAGCGTGCACCCGCCCCCAGCTCATAAACAGCCAATCATATCCCTTGACAATGATGACTATGACTCATAGACTAGAAACACACTCCATACAGACTATTTAGCATTATATAAAATGATTAATCAATGATCAAAATGATTAATTGATCAATGTTCTGTCAACCGGCAACGACTCGTTTTTCAGGATGACAAGATTCAGCATCTTCCTGACCGACATGTGCTGTGCATGGCTGCCTTTATTTCACGTATTAGTGTGGATTCTGATCTATTTTAGGGCTGCAACTAACGATTATTTTAATGATCAATTAATCTGTCGATTATTTTCTCAAATCGATTAGTTGTTTGGTCGATAAAATGTCAGAAAATGGTGAAGAAATGTCGACCAGCGTTTCCCAAAGCCCAAGATTACATCCTCGAGTGTCTTGTTTCATCCACAACCCAAAGATATATTCAGTTTACTGTTATAGGTTTACTGTTAAGAGAGAATCCAGAAAATATTCACATTTAAGAAGCTCGAATCCGAGAATTTTTACTTTTTTTCGTAAAAAATTACTCCAAACGATTATCAAAATAGTTGTCAATTATCTTTCTGTTGGACGACTACGATTAGGCTGTCATTCAGCTGCTGCTTCTGAATTACATGGAACGGGCTGCAGTACTCTACTCTGGACACCAGAACAACTTTGTAACGTCTCGGACTTGACTCTCTCTTGTGCCCACTCAGCTTTTTCCTGCCTTTCTCAAATAAGACGTTTGGCTTAATTTCTCCACAGCACCTCAAAATTCTCTCTGCACTGATCAGCTGGATGTGAAGGGTTTAGTCCTGAGCTGCTGCAGATAGATAGATCTCTGTAAATGGCCTGCATTTATATAGGGCTTTACAGTCAGTAGGTACATTCACCCATTCACACACCGATGGTGGCAGGTTACCACGCAGGGTGCTGGCACACCATCAGGAGCAATTTGGGGTTCAGTATCTTGCCCAAGGACACTTCGACATGCAGACTGGAGGAGTCGGGAATCGAACCACCGACCTCTTTCATCCAAGGCGATTAGTGACGACCCGCTCTACCTCCTGAGCTACAGCCGCCCCTCTGTTGTGTTCATCCTTCATACTACTATTACTACTACTACTACTCCTCCTCCTCCTCCTCCTCCTCCTCCTCCTCCTCCTCATCATCATCATTAGTCCTAAGCATGTTTACATTTGGAAAGATATGTAGCTACCGTATACTACTACTACTACTACTACTACTACTACTACTACTACTCCTCATCATCATCATCATCAGTCCTAAGCATGTTTCCATTTGGAAAGATATGTAACGCTAGCTACTGTACACTATTTATTACGTATTTTTCCTGGAACTGGACTAATTATTTTTGCTCTGTCTGCTCTCAGTCTTCATCTCGAGCCCTCTCTTGGAAACCAAATGAGCCTGTTTATTTATCATGCTAATAAACAAAACCACCATGTCTGACAGAAGGTTTTCTATTTTCTATCCCAGATAGCGTCAGCAGGGGATCTATCAGTTAGCTTAGCACTGGCGTTAGCATGTAAACAACACTGCCCGGCTAACAGACCTGTCACTCACGGCTGAAACACACGCAGCACAACAAGCCACACTCTGCACGCGCTTTCAGAAGTAGGCAACTGTAATACGCTTATAACGATACAGTAAAATATCACTAAAGAAACCAATAATCAAACTGTACCAATAATAATGTCGCCAGCCAGTCGTCTTCGCTATCAGTTCGCCTGCCACACGTGTTTTCCCAGCATGCAACGCTCCCGTGACCTTTCACTTCCGCCTCTTTTCTGCTGCTAAGGCAAACGAAGTGGGACAAAAATCGGTCAAACAGGAGAAAAGTCAAACAGGTATTTGCCCGTAACGTAAAAACATAGCGTTAGCTTTTATACTGTAGAACTTACTGACCATACAATACATAGCCTAAGTGGTTTGCGGGTTGTTTTTAGAGTTTAACAAAAAAGCTAGGAGACATTTTTTAAATAGGTAAGCAGTGTCGGTTTGATCCAGTTCCGTATTTTCTCATGCACCAAAGGTGGATCCAGTTCCACATGTTCCCTCCGTCTTTCCACTCGGGTCATTGTGGCCGACAGCGAGGAACAAGGTTGAACGCTGCCAAGAGGTTCTTGAGTGTTGTGGATGTGTCTGTCTGGAGATTTGCACCAACTCAGACGTGGGTCTGGTAACCTATAGTATATGGACAATATCATGACGAATGGGGACAGCTGCACTTTGGCACTGTAAATAGTTAGCGCTGTGAAGATGACACGATTCAGTAGGTGGCGGTAATGCAACTTTAAGGACGCCAACTGCCACAAAACCCTAAAGAAGAAGGAGAAGGTTTTTGTTGTACAAGTGTGTAGCCTAGTACAAGGCTCAGAAGCTGTTGTTCAGAGCAGCTGAGACACACAATCTGCAGAAACTGAACAGCAACAACAAAGATGAGGTCATCAGGAAGCAGTTTGCTGTGTGTGAGGAGGTTCCTCACAGGACACACTACTACCTCCTCCAGCTGGATGCTCAACTCCAGACAGCAGAGCTCAGACAGAGGTATGCCGGTTTTAATTAAGTTCCTTAATTGATTAATTGGTCACAGCTAACAATCAAGTAATTTCATTATGTTAAAAAAAAAAGCTTTTGACATACAAAATAGAAAATACAAAATGTGGGGTTTTTAAACCTGTGTTTTAGGCCTACTCAACAAGTTAATCAACCAAGCAAACTTCCTGCAATAGCTGTCTGTATAAGCGGTGAAAGTTAAATTATTGTGCCCTTGTAGTGTTAATAATTTCAGCAAAAAAGTGAAAGTAGCAGATAGCCTGTGTTGTCGATTAATCAGTTAATAGCCTATCGATTCAGTTCTTAAAGGTGGTGATTAATCATTAACATCCCTAGCCAGAGGAGGCATGCAGGTGTTCCCCTGCAGGGGGCAGAGCTCAGCAGCCAGAGGAGGCATGAACGTGTTTGATAGAGAGATGAAGAGGAGGCAGAGGAGATGGGCGGCCTCACAGCCAGACAGCCAGCACTACGACTACCTGAGAGATGAGGTAGGAGCACTCCGAGCACAGTCACCATCACAGGCTGGCCAGTAGGTGGAAGGCTTGTCCCATCTGGGTACTGGGACCTCTGACCTTTGACCTTTGACCTTGTTGTGTTTCTAAATTTTGTTAGGCTGATCAGTTAGTTGGCCTCTTTTTTATCTAAAATCCTGCTGTGTTTTTGAGTTGACTTTACTGCTAATCTCTCCGAATCGAAAATCTGCCGGCACACTCAGTGAAAAGCCGAATAACCGCTGGTAGGGGGCAGGCTCGCATGCTGCGCTTTACCCAATCAATATGGAGCGGACGTGACTGAGTGTCAACTGTCAACCGGTGTGTAGTAAAACTTCTCGTTTTCAGCGTGTAGCAACCGGTAGCAACGAGCTAGCGTTGTTGTTGTTTCATAGTGATGGAGGGATTTGAGAGCGACACGCAGGGAGTGGAAAGGAAATCCATAAATGGTCAGAGCCGGTCGGTCGGAGCAAATGGCAGAGCTTGCAGGGAGCGGAAAGGGATTTTCTTCCGCTGTCGCCCGGAGTCCCTTGAGTTCCGGTTATTGAGGCATTGAAACGAGTCTGCCCCCCAGAGGTTAGAGAGAAAAAAATAAAAAATTAATAACCGTTGGTTTGCCTTACTGTAAGCGTGAACTCCTGTAATAAAGTCAAAGTCAATGCAGGGAAAGGATTTGCTAAAAAAGATACGTGCTAGAGCCTGAGCGATATATCGGGCCACCGATATTATCGGCCGATAACCGATATATCGGTATCGGCCGATATGTTGGCCGATATTTTTTTATTTTGTATTTTTTAAGTTATAGACAGCATGTTGTGTATATTTGATCTTTTTTCTTACCTTGTTATATTTTATATTTATTCTATTTGTGTTTTTGAATTTCTACTTATTTATCATTATTAAATTCCCAGTTCTTTACTTTTTCATTGCATTGATGTCATTTCGGACAATAAAGTCTGTAAAATATCCTGCCTACATTACATATCTCAAGTCATGTCAAGTCATGTCAACTGTTTGATATTTGAGGGATCATTGTAAAAAACATTGTGTAATATAATGTGTATATATAATATTAGAATATCGGCCGATATATCGATATCGGACATTTTTTACTCCCTAATATCGGTATCAGCATCGGCCTCAAAAATCCAGTATGGGTCGGGCTCTAATACGTGCTAGGAGTTATGTATGATGGGGGGGGGGCATGGACACCTGGAAAAATCTGTCAAATCTCACTCCTTTAGCAGCTGATCAGCTGATGAGCCACAACAAAGTTCCTTCTTAACTCTGAAGCCAGACTGGATGGTTCACTTGTGAATGTGGCAGTGGTGAAGTTCCTGCACTAATTCTAAGAACACACGCCCTCTAGTGGAGAGACTGCTCGCTAACACAGTTGGTGTTGTGTTGTGTGGCTGCAGGTGGGCAGCAGAGTGGCAGACCGGGTCTACGACATTGCAAGGTAAGACACACGGTGAGACACAGAGAGGCTGCTGGCTGATAGGCCAGCCCGGAGGTCACATGCTAACTCAGGATGCTCTGATTGGTCGTCTCTTCCTGTCTCCGCAGGACGTTTCCTCTGGCTCTGGACATCGGCTGTGGGAAAAGTCACATTGCAGAGCATTTAAGCAAGGTACAGTCCACACACCCTGTACAGCTGTCTGTACAGCTCAGTCTGTCTGTCAGTCTGTCTGTACACGTCAGTCTGTCTGTCTGTACAGCTCAGTCTGTCTGTCTGTCTGTACATCTCAGTCTGTCTGTCTGTCTGTACATCTCAGTCTGTCTGTACAGCTCAGTCTAGGCTGCATTCCTATCAGCTAGTTCTCAGTGAAGTGGACTGCACAGGGTATTCAGCCATATGACTTAACATGTCTGAACACCCTGTCCACTTCACTGGGAACTACTAGCAGAGACAATAATATATCAAAGCGAGACACCGCATCTTTAAGTCACTTCCTGTATTTGTGTCACATGGGTTTTGCCCATGGTTTTCCACAGCCACGCCCACTTAGGAGACTTGTGGCAGGTTCTGAGTCTATACAGTATATTCCAGTCAGGTCATTATAGAGCTAAACAGTCACGTGCCATCTCTTGCCCCGGAAGTGAGTTCCCCATTCATCTTCGCTCACAACTTGCATTGACTTCATGACTGGCAGCTCGGGTGCAGCGCGCTGCACGCTTGAAAAATACAACAGAAGCCGAAACTATCGCTGCAGCGTAGCTTCTGCGTGGCTTCAGCATGGGGTAGCATGCGGCTGGTGTAAACGGTCTCGCCTGTTAACAAGGACGCTGAACTAAACATGCAAGATACCCGCTGAATAAGTGTCCAAATGTTCATGTCATTCTGGCCAATACTCCACTTCTGTTATAACATTTCAGTCTGGAATATGGAATATCTTTCAATAATCTTTATGACTAAAAGGCTAAAAGTAATCTCATGTGTAAGAAATGACTGTTCTACATTGAAGTAGACATTTAAATAATTAACTCGTTGGTTTTGGATTTATTTAGCTTCAAGAGTGCATTTTTGTTCGTATGACCCTCAACAGGCTTTGAGAATCCCGGGCCACTTACTGATACTTATGCTTAAATTAACCCACTCATATTCTGGTTTATTTCAAGAAAAACATTTTGGCTAGTGGAAATTCTAATTGGCTGGTAACTTTAAAATCTAGCAGCCATATTGGCAGGTGGTCAAAAAAGTTAATTTCAAGCCCTGAGAGCAGGTGGTGACATAGGAGTGAGTGAGAAAATTGTCAAATATTGGTGGTTAAGACTGAATACTGACATCACAACTGTTAATTTAAAATGAGTTATTCCTCTAAACCTGCCTTCAAATGCCCCAAATTTTTCATGCTGGCACCGATTGGCCCTCAGCAAAATCTGGTAGCGAGGAAATTTTTTTGTGGCCCTCTCTATCATCAAAGTTGCCCATCCATGGGTTACGGCATGACAATATTTGTTCGGCCCCCGGCAACAATCTGGGTTTCTCATGTGGCCCCCCATGAAAAATAGTTGCCCACCCCTGGCTTAAAGTGATAATACAGAAGATTTTCATCGAAATAAATGTCTGTTAGGTCACTATCTATCTGATAGTGAGTTAACACAATGCTGATTGAGCCTATGGCCCCATTGATGGAAGCCTTTGCATTTTCAGTATTACAGCATTTATGAACTTGGTGTCTGTGGTGACAATAGACACCATAGACTTAACACAATAGACTCACTCTGTAGGTTACTGTAGGTTCACAGGGTGGGCGGAGCTAACACAATAGACTCACTCTGCAGGTTACTGTAGGTTCACAGGGTGGGTGGAGCTAACACAATAGACTCACTCTGTAGGTTACTGTAGGTTCACAGGGTGGGCGGAGCTAACACAATAGACTTTGTAGGTTACTGTAGGTTCACACGGTGGGTGGAGCTAACACAATGGACTCACTCTGTAGGTTACTGTAGGTTCACAGGGTTGGCGGAGCTAACACAATAGACTCACTCTGTAGGTTACTGTAGGTTCACAGGGTGGGCGGAGCTAACACAATAGACTCACTCTGTAGGTTACTGTAGGTTCACAGGGTGGGTGGAGCTAACACAATAGACTCACTCTGCAGGTTACTGTAGGTTCACAGGGTGGGCGGAGCTAACACAATAGACTCACTCTGTAGGTTACTGTAGGTTCACAGGGTGGGCGGAGCTAACACAATAGACACGGGCTGCGTTCCAATACCCATACTTCTTTCTTGTAGTATGTACTGCGCTGCCCTCACAAAGTATGGATTGTAGTGTGCAGCATGCATGCAAAATGCATACTATTGGGACACACTACATCTGTCGTCACGTGAGCTTCCTGAACTCCGACCTCTTGCTCACTTCCGCCGACTTCCGCAGCGCCACATTTGAGTTTTTTTTTTTTTTTTTTTTTTTTTAATTCAATAGACAAAGTCTGGCAGTAACAAACAGTACATTATACAAAAAATTCAGACTAAACATTTACAAAATTGGAACAGATAAACAAAATAAAATGAATAAAGCAAAAACATTAAGTCAGAGTTCTAAACGGGAATCAAGATATGCATGTTTTGGTACACACTCCATGCTTGTTTGGTTTTAACATATTTCAAGGCTTTCTTAAAGTTAATTATCTCATTAATGAACACGCAGCTCAGTCAGTGTGACGTAACTCCAGTAGGTGGCGGTAATGCACAAAAAGTTGTTTGCCAACCGCCATAAAACATTAGAAGAAGAAGAAAAAGAAGATGTAACTTCCTGCTGCGCAAAGGATTGTGGGGAAGATTGGCTGACGCAGCATGCATCGATGCATACTCCGAAATAGGAGCTGATGTAGTACAACATCCTGGTACTCTTGGCATACTGCATCTGACATACTATGTATTGGGACATACTAATTCTTTTTTTGCCTACTAAATAGTATGGAAGTATGGGTATTGGAACGGGGCCTCACTCTGCAGGTTACTGTAGGTTCACAGGGTGGGCGGAGCTAACACAATAGTCTCACTCTGTAGGTTACTGTAGGTTCACAGGGTGGGCGGAGCTAACACAATAGACTCACTCTGTAGGTTACTGTAGGTTCACAGTGTGGGCGGAGCTAACACAATAGACTCACTCTGTAGGTTACTCTAGATTCACAGGGTGGGCGGAGCTAACACAATAGACTCACTCTGTAGGTTACTGTAGGTTCACAGGGTGGGCGGAGCTAACGCAATAGACTCACTCTGTAGGTTACTGTAGGTTCACAGGGTGGGTGGCGCTAACACAATAGACTCACTCTGTAGGTTACTGTAGGTTAACAGGGTGGGCAGAGCTAACACAATAGACTCACTCTGCAGGTTACTGTAGGTTCACAGGGTGGGCGGAGCTAACACAATAGACTCACTCTGCAGGTTACTGTAGGTTCACAGGGTGGGTGGCGCTAACACAATAGACTCACTCTGTAGGTTACTGTAGGTTCACAGGGTGGGCCGAGCTAACACAATAGACTCACTCTGTAGGTTACTGTAGGTTAACAGTGTGGGCAGAGCTAACACAATAGACTCACTCTGCAGGTTACTGTAGGTTCACAGGGTGGGCGGAGCTAACACAATAGACTCACTCTGCAGGTTACTGTAGGTTCACAGGGTGGGCGGAGCTAACACAATAGACTCACTCTGTAGGTTACTGTAGGTTCCTGATAACTCTTAAAGGGGGACTAACCCCCTAGATATGTATTAGAACAGTGATTTGAAAATACCTATGGAAAAAACCAAGAAATGACATATGCTCTTGTCTATACTGGACTCTTTGGCTGTGTTGAAGTCCAGATTTTTTTTCGGAAATCGACGCCATTACAGTTTGCCTATTGCCTCAAAAATAATTTATTTGAGAGGGCCCATATCTGTATAAATATCAACAACTAGCCAACGCTGGTGGCCTGTTTGGAAAGAGCTTTGCTCAAAATGGTTGAAAGTTATATCAATTTGGTAATTCAGTGGCGAACTAGAAATTTAATTATTTTTCTGCATGTAACTCTATGGCAGTGTGTTAAACTACGTTACGAGAGCAAAGTGGCATGGGCTCGTTACAGCAGCACACTGCACAATACGACAAACCCCCCGTTCTGGGGTAACACAATGCGAGATTTCTCTACGTCATTCCCTCGTCCAAGTTGCCATATAGTCCCTTTTTCATTTTAGTTTGGGGGCTTTTCGTGATTCTTGTTAAAAGTTGTGCAAAAGTTTTTTCCTCTCAGCGCAGTGCAGGCTGCCTGCGCCTCCTCCCTCCTGCCAGACCCCGGCTTGCGAAACAGCCTGCTGCATGCATGGGGCGCTTGTAACCTCACGGAGCAACAAACAAACAGACAGAAATAGCTGGTGTGCGATTTAGAGAATACAGTCTGAGATTGGGTACAGGATTGAGGGAATCCCGCATCTGTTTGCGAAGGTGCGACTGGACAGGACGCTTTTCACAGACAGGCACAGTAGTCGGAGCGAGGCGAGTGTCTCTACTCAGGGCAGAGCTGCAGATCTCTCCTTCTCCTCCGCGCATTCAGTCTGTCCAAAATCATTACCGATATAATCTCAGTAGGAGGGATGCAGGGAAATGATAGTAGCCGATGTGTTTAGAGAAGCTTTGTCACGTTGTCACGTCGTAGTATAGCGTTATATTTCACATGTGCGCTAAACTGCGACCATATTTGTTTGCGGAAATATCAGACTGCTCTCTCTACTCTCAGAGCACAGAGAGCTCTGCTCTGCTGCGCGCGCCCGCGGAGCTTGGATCTAGTGCATGAGGTTTACAGTACGACTCTCTCCCGCATGCCTGGGCTGGAGACAGCTGCTTGCAACTCGGACTGATAATATATACATCATCATTCGAGCTTATTCAGGTAAGATATTAATAAAGTAGTGACACATTCAGCGGGAAACTAACTATAATTAAGACATGTGCCAACTTTGACAACGTTTGGTTCAGTATTTTAAGAGCAAACTTCAATAAGAATAGGCTTGGAGTTCTGAGGAGCTGAAAGGGTACAGGGGGGGTAGGGGAGTAATTATCTTGAAATCCCATAGTCTTTGGGTCACCGTGACGTCACGACGTGTCAAATATCCCATTCATTTGAGAAAAAGAAAAAAAAGCAGTCTTTGACCCTAAGAGGGCGCTTATGCCAGATATGCTGCTGAAAAATGATACAAATGGTAAAATGGCAACAGTTTGGTGTCAAATGTGGAGATTCTGACCAGAATTCTTCACACATCACCCCCAAAGTCATATATATTGGTTAAAAGCTGAAAAAAAGTGTTTTGGAGGTTAGTTCTCCTTTAAGTAGGATAAGTAGCATTACAGGTGGTTACTATCGCCGAACAAACTGACTAATGTCACATAATAACACTGTTTGGATCTCACCTGCAATTACCACTCATCGCCAATAGGTGTCACCCAGGAGAACAAAACTGAAATCTTCCATATTATCACTTTAAGGCTGGAACCAAGCCAACCCGTGACCTATTGAATCGTGAGTGACCATGAAACATTTCACTTGGAGCATGGAGTCAATGGGAGGAGCATGGAGTCAATGGGAGGAGCATGGAGTCAATGGGAGGAGCATGGAGTCAATGGGAGGAGCATGGAGTCAATGGGAGGAGCATGGAGTCAATGGGAGGAGCATGGAGTCAATGGGAGGAGCATGGAGTCAATGGGAGGAGCATGGAGTCAATGGGAGGAGCATGGAGTCAATGGGAGGAGCATGGAGTCAATGGGAGGAGCATGGAGTCAATGGGAGGAGCATGTAGTCAATGGGAGGAGCATGTAGTCAATGGGAGGAGCATGTAGTCAATGGGAGGAGCATGGAGTCAATGGGAGGAGCATGGAGTCAATGGGAGGAGCATGTAGTCAATGGGAGGAGCATGGAGTCAATGGGAGGAGCATGTAGTCAATGGGAGGAGCATGGAGTCAATGGGAGGAGCATGGAGTCAATGGGAGGAGCATGGAGTCAATGGGAGGAGCATGGAGTCAGTGGGAGGAGCATGGAGTCAATGGGAGGAGCATGGAGTCAGTGGGAGGAGCATGGAGTCAATGGGAGGAGCATGGAGTCAGTGGGAGGAGCATGGAGTCAGTGGGAGGAGCATGGAGTCAATGGGAGGAGCATGGAGTCAATGGGAGGAGCATGGAGTCAATGGGAGGAGCATGGAGTCAATGGGAGGAGCATGGAGTCAGTGGGAGGAGCATGGAGTCAATGGGAGGAGCATGGAGTCAGTGGGAGGAGCATGGAGTCAATGGGAGGAGCATGGAGTCAGTGGGAGGAGCATGGAGTCAGTGGGAGGAGCATGGAGTCAATGGGAGGAGCATGGAGTCAGTGGGAGGAGCATGGAGTCAATGGGAGGAGCATGGAGTCAGTGGGAGGAGCATGGATTCAGTGGGAGGAGCATGGAGTCAGTGGGAGGAGCATGGAGTCAGTGGGAGGTGCATGGAGTCAGTGGGAGGTGCATGGAGTCAATGGGATGAGTGAACGTGATCCCAGATTATGACATCTTTTCGCCCCATATTCACCAATATTGGGTCAATTTTCTGAAGCCACATATCTTCTGAACATTCTGACACTAAAAGGTCACTTTTCAGACAGACAGATCAGGAGAAAATTGACTGTTCAAGACCTGTCTCTGTCTCAGCAACACACTCTCACGAGATTTGGCAACAGGAACTCATGTTAGCAGGGAGTGATTAGCTAAAGCTACATGTGAAGTTTGCTGATGTAGTAGCCTAATCTGTGGTTGGTTGTACATTCCCTTATATACTCATATTTAAAATGCAATCCCTGTATAAGCCTTGTTTACAAACCTAGCGTTGTTGCACTACTGTACATTATATATTCATATTAGGGATGTTCATCAATTATCGAAAATCGATAATTGATCGTTAAGGATTGGAATCGATCCTGTGGCATTTGGATCGATTTTTTAATTATAAAAAAAAAAAAAAAAAAAATTGGACTAGGTTTGGGTGGAATTCGTTCCTCCTCGCCCCACTCCATTGCACAGCCGACTAACGTGAGGTGGAGCTTCATATAGTCTCTAGTTTTCTGGCTGGGCACGGGCCTTTGTGCAAACAAAACTGTTTTAAACATGAGAAATTCACACCGGCATGCGCCGGGGACAGCAGTGTTGGAGAGGAGACACATTGAAATAAAGAGTTCATTGAGGAGAACACGTTGTCTTTCGTATTTTCTGCCATAGGCATTCATTTTGTATAAAAAATAAAAAATAAATGAAAATATTGATTTTTTTTTAAGTATTAATATGATCGATAATCGATAATTGATCGTTAATTTTCACCAATTATCGATTTTGGAAAATTTTCAAAATGAACATCCCTAATTCATATATAAAAATGCAATATCTGTATAAACCTAGTTCACAAATGTTGTTGCACACCTACCGTACACTTTGACTGTACACTCCCTAATAGAGGGTATGCACACCCACTGGAAGATGCCCCCTCAATCAGGAATGAGTGTCAAAATGAGTGTCAAGTTCCTCCCTGAGCAGCAGGTGTCACTTATTACTGATTACTGCATTCAAGCTCAGTCTTGCTGTGACTCAGTGGGCGTGACCCCACAGTGACTTCTGCCTCTGTGACATCACGTGCATACCCTCTATATATTCATATTTAAAAACAGCCACTTTACTACATTGTATATAGCACAGTCACCACATTGTATATAGCAGTCACTGTAAAAAGAGTATTTTTACAAAGTATTTTTTAGAAAGTATTCTTGCCTTGACTATGTGTAACCTTCTTTCTCCTTTTTTATTTTTCTCTATATGTGTATACTTGTGTACTCTGTGTGTACTTGAGAGCAAAGCTAACCGGAGCCCAATTCCTTGTATGCGTTTGCATACTTGGCCAAATAAAGCTGATTCTGATTCTGATTCTGGAAAAAAAAATATTTTTAATCGAATATCTTAACACATTGACTGCCAGCCGTTTTTTTTTGCTGTAGGTAGCTTCTGCCAAGCCGTTTTTTGAGGATTCTGGCTCATTTTACAAGAGCCGATGATTCGTTTCAGCTTGGACTTTGTGAACATACAATATCTCAAAAGTACTAATAGAATGTGTACTTTCTCTGTCTAAAAGAGTTAGTTTGTAGAGTTAGTAGTTATGTAAGCATTAGCAGTTGAATACAGCATGGTTTTAGCGTCAGAAAAAATATTCAGAGATAAACGGCTTTTTGTGAAATTGGATAGAACAGTCACTTTAACCATTCATTTTTGGCTCTCTCTCTCTCTCTCTCCCTCCCCCTCTCGCTCTCTCTCTCTCTCTCCCTCCCTCTCGCTCTCCCTCCCTCTCTCTCTCTCTCTCTCTCTCTCTCTCTCTCTCTCTCTCTCCCTCCCTCTCGCTCTCCCTCCCTCTCTCTCTCTCTCCCTCCCTCTCGGGAGGGAGACGCACTAGGTTTAATCCTAGTGAGAGGGGGAGAGGGAGAGAGAGAGAGAGAGAGAGAGAGAGGGAGGGAGGGAGAGAGAGAGAGCGAGAGAGAGAGAGAGAGAGAGGGAGAGAGCGAGAGGGAGAGTTGCTCCTCCCTCCGTGGGCGTTCTTCTTGGCTGCAGCGCCGTGTAACAAGCACTTTCCTACCTGTGCAAATTCACTTTCTCATACTCTCGACCTCTCAAATAAATTTCTGAATAGAAATTAAATTACTCTAAATTAGAGCGAAAAAGAAACAAAAAAGAATGGGTTGAAAATCCCATTCTAAAAGCCTTTTATGGCTGTTTCCAATTTGGTGCTATTTTGCAAGGACCAGTCTCACTGCCCCGCTGCCGCTGTGCCTGGCTGTGCCTGTCTGCGTGGCCGCTCCCCGAGGAAGCCCGGCTGGACTCGCCCGCCTCCCGGAGCCCTGGCCGAGAGCTCCGATGAAGCCCCTGCGACTCTGGTCATATTTACGCTGCGTGCCTCAAAGTGTGCTCCATCTGCAATCCACGATGCAAGTTTGCAATCCCGCACCGCCAGCAATCAACGCGAAAACGAAAGCGCCTCCGCCAATCCATTTTTATGAGAATGGAAATGGATCACACTGCTTTTTGCTTGCCTTCCTACTTCCTTGTCGCCACTTAGTGGGTCGGTGGAATGGGTTGTACACGGTGTACACGTCCAATACTTATATAAGATATGTAAAAGGGTTAGATGCACAACCCCCCGTTAAAAAAAAAAAATCGATGCCAAGAACGTGTTTACACGTTGTTGGCAGTCAACAGCTGGATTCTGAAAACGTGTTTACACGTTGTTGGCAGTGAATGTGTTAACACGTTGAGTGCCATAGCCGAGATATCTCGTCTTACATAATCCAAGCGTTGAGTGCCATAGACGAGATATCTCGGCTTACATAAACATTTTATTTTTTTTGACGGTGGGACATCGATCAACCCCTTTTACGTCTTCTATAGCAGAATTGGAGGAAGAGAATGTGTATAATCTATTTTACCGACCAGCTAAGTGGGGACAGTGCCCTCCCGACAGAGAGGAATCCGAGCAAAAAACAGCAGCCTCAGGCGGGTGCTTCCTCCATTCACAAGAAAATGGCTTGCCGATTTTACAGTCATCAGTCACCAGACTCGCCGCTTTCGGCCCGCGCCAGCAGCAGCACACGGGGGATTGCAAATTTGCATATATTATAGGTAAAACACACTTTGAAACGCCCGCAGAAAGGCCAGAATCGCACGCATTCCGAAAACCCAGAAACGAACGAGCCTCATTCTCATACACTCGCTGCCAGGGACGGCAGGGAGGGAGGCTGCTCATACTCGCTGCCTGCCAGGGAGCGAGGCTGCAGCGAGCACTCGCTTCTGACAAACGCAGGCTGAAAGCCACTAGACACGCCCACGGAGGGAGGAGTTGAAGGAGAGGGCGTTCGGAACATTGTTTGGATGTCTGATCTCTCACTGATGCCAAAAAGAAATGGTTAAAGTGACTGTTCTGCCTGTTTGATTGAATTTCACAGAACTGCGATTATCTCAACTTTCACTCTCAGACAGCTGAAACCATGCTGTACTCAACGGCTAATATCTACATAACTACTAACTCTGCAAACTAACTCTTTTAGACAGAGAAAGCACACATTCTATTAGTACTTTTGTGAACTTCGTGTTCACAAACTCGAAGCAGAAAAGAATCCTCGGCTCTTCTAAAATGAGCCAGAATCATCAAAAAACGGCCTGGCACAAGCTACCCACAGCATTGAAAAAAGGGCTGGCACTCAATGTGTTAAGGCTGAAATATAGTTCTGCGTCCGCCTCAACTTGGAGCCTTGGAGCCGGTGGCAGCTGGTACTATTATACACTGGAACGTCAGCTTGACGAGGGGCAGCTTTGTGTTTATATATGTGGTTTGGTTTGTGTGGACTTTGGGAACTCACGATCTCTAGCTCAAGTTAGCTTGCTAGGTCAGCACTACACTAACCCCGCGTCAGCAGGCTCTCTCTCTCTCTCTCACTTCAGGGGAGAGGAGACCATGTGACCATTTAGGAGACCTGCTAGAACCATTTCTTACAATTGGCAGTGCTGTATCTCTAATATCAACAATCTCTGCTACTAACTGATCTGATAGAGCAGCATCTGTCTTTCTCTCTGCTCCCTTCTGAAAAGACCTGAATCTTCTCTGTGTTATGTGTATCTGCTGTGTGTGTGTGTGTGTGTGTGTGTGTGTGTGTGTGTGTGTGTGTGTGTGTGTGTGTGTGTGTGTGTGTGTGTGTGTGTGTGTGTGTGTGTGTATCTGCTGTGTGTGTGTGTGTGTGTGTGTGTGTATCTGTGTGTGTGTGTATCTGCTATGTGTGTATCTGCTGTGTGTGTGTGTGTATCTACTGTCTGTGTGTGTGTGTGTGTGTATCTGGTGTGTGTGTGTATCTGCTTTGTGTGATGTGTATCTGCTGTGTGTGTGTGTGTGTGTTGCAGGAGGTTGTGGAGCGTCTCTTCCTGACTGACATCTCAGACCAAACTCTGGTGAGTGAGAGGTTAAATGAAGATGTGACACATGTGCACGCCCACACATACACACACACACACACACGCACGCCGCGCACACACACCCACACACACACATACACACACGTACACGCACGCACACACATCAAACTCAGGTCGAGGTCACTACACACAACCTGTGGATTCCCACACCAACAATGTGCTCCAAAGTCCTTTTTAGTCATTTTTTGTTTAGTCCTAAAAAAATCTGTCAGCCCCCCTTATCTGTCATGCTAATGAATACACCATGTGCTAGTCAACATGAAAACAATAAAAACAATTAAAAATTAATAAAGTGACTAATCGTGACATTTTTTAAGGCAACTCTAGGCACCTTTCACACGTCATCTGCACTCTTGAAATACGGATGATATGAAGTATTGATATTTGATTGTTTTTTTATTAGGGATGCACCGATATGAACATTTTGGCCAATGTCGATAACCGATATTAACATTGCTGTTATGGCCGCTAACTGATAACAATGTCGATATGATCTGTATAAAACCACATTTCTATGATCATCACATTTTGTACATACTGAAAAACACCTGTAAACACTGAATTTGAAAAAGTCACAGATTTCTTTATTTCCATTTATTTCATTTATTTATTTAATGTGACTCATTGACCATGATCACATGGTATGGAGCACAAACAAAACATACAAAAACAATATACAATGGCACACGGCATGGCTAGTGCATATGTCATTTGAACAAAGGCAGGACATTCTTCAAAAAGGCACCTAACTTACACATGACTTTTTGTGTGTCTGATTGTAGTAGCAAAATCAGTTTAAACATAGATGGACGAGTTAAATAATATCTGGGTAAATATAACTGTCTGAAATTCAAAATAATTACATTCTTGCATTCGAACACAATATGATACTCGTCTCGCACACAGTTGTCACTACAGAGATTACAGATCCTCATACTTCTATGCAGTCCTTTATATCTACCAACAACCTTGGGGATTCTGGTGTTATTAACACATTCAGTGCCAAGGACGTCTGTGGACGTCCTAAAAAAAAGTAACGAGGAGTGCCAAGGACGTCTGTGGACGTCCTAAAATCATAATTCATATTATTCCATAATTCTGCTGTTTAAGGTCGTACCTAGCCAGTGAGCATGAATCCCTTCAAGGGATCACACGGCGCCACCTTAAACATCGTCACAGGAGCTGCTCCACCCACCTCAGATCCTTTACTTTGTACAGGAGACAGCGGAGAAAGTGGAAACCGATGCATGCTTTCTGCCAGCGCCGTATATATTGCTCTGCCTACAGCGGAGAGTGGGCTCGGCTGCATCCGCGCTCACAACTGAGCTCTTATGCTTCTATCTATCTCCACACGATTTCCTAGAAAGCCAGCATCCGAAGGCGAACGGCCAAGCCTTTTCGTTCAGTCGCGTTTGCCAGCGCGCATCATTTCCTTGACGGGCGCTGGGATCTGTCCGGGGCAAAAACGAGAAAACAAACTCTGTGCGTGTGGGAGGAGCCCGCAGCTCAGAGGTGGAGAGGGGAGAGGGGGGAGGGGGGGGGTGGGGGGGGGGGGGAGAGGGGTGTGTGACACACACAGGCTGCACAGAAACCACACCACACGCCACCACATCAGAAAACACCAGCCAGAGTCAGTGAATGTGCTCGAAATTAGAGTGCAAAAGGTATTCATAAAAGGGCCTATATCTTGGAAAATAAAAAAAAAACGACAGAAAACCCTTGAAAGTGCACTTTTTTGAGAGGCTGTAATTTCATAATGGAACTGTCTAGAAACAAAATTTCTTCTTTGGAAGAAGCAGGAGTGTTCAATGTTTCATTAAAGTCCAGCCCCGTTAATATAGCCATAATAGAAAAAATTCTATAGCTGTTTTCAACTGAATGGAAGTGAATCTGGCACAGGCTCCAGACAATTTTACTGAAGCGCTGTGGCACTGAATGTGTTAACCCTGAAGTTACAGATTGCATGTCTATGCCTCTGGTTTACATACAGCAGATAATTTTCCAGTTTAAGTTCTTTTTTGAATTCTACGTACAAGTCACATGATGTCATACTTTTGAGCTCACTTTGCCATTTCTGCATAAACTGATCCTTAAGACTTTGCTCAACAGTTAACTTCAACCAGTCAATGTTGTTGCACTGCTGTGTAAGCCAGAGGTAAGACAAGCCACAGTCATCCAAAATCTGTTTGACCCGCACGACCCACGGCGAGGCATAGACGCCAGAGTTGTGCAAGTCAAGCAGGCAGTTTGTTCTCCTTGCCATCAATCAACCTTGCCCAGTAACTAATCATTCTTTTCTTGACAGTGACACAGAGTGGGTATCTCCCCAGCTCCCCATAGACCATATTGTTACACGTTGTCATTTTAACTTTCAAAATGTACTTGAGAAATCTGAGGTGTAGCTTTTCCAATATATCAATTTTTTCAAACCAAAACTTTTGGAAAAGCCCATAAATCATAGATTTACTGCATTATTTCATCTCAATGTGAAGAATTTGGCTGATAATGATAACCGATATAACATTGCAACATCGGACCGATACCGATATGTTAAAATATGACTAACATCGGCCGATATCGATATGATTGCCGATATATCGTGTATCCCTATTTTTGATGTTATTGTTCCAACCCTCAGAGACAGAAGAGAGAGGGTGAGATCCCCACTCACTGTGTCCTGGCCGACGAGGAGTTCCTGCCTTTTAAAGAGAACACCTTCGACCTGGTGGTGAGCAGCTTGAGGTGAACCATTCCGTTATGTCTGTGTAGTAGTAGTCGCTTAAGACTACATCTCCCATCAGCCCCGTTGCTTCCTCTGCCCACTGTAAACTCATCTCTCGTTCCTCTTCCAGTCTGCACTGGATCAACGACCTGCCTGGGGCGTTCCGACAGGTCAGGATCACAGCAGTTCACCTTAATAACATGAATAATACTGTATATAATATATTTAATATAATAATATATATTTAACACATTCACTGCCAACAGTTTTTTTTTTACTGTAGGTAGCTTCTGCCAAGGTTTTTTTTTGAGGGTTCTGGCTCATCTTTCAACAGCCGAGGATTATTTTCTTCTAGGACTTTGTGAACACAAAATATCTCAAAAGAACTAATAGAATGTGTGCTTTCTCTGTCTAAAAGAGTTAGTTTGTAGAGTTAGTAGTTATGTAGGCATTAGCAGTTGAATACAGCATGGTTTCAGCGTCTGAAAATTAAAGCGGAGATAAATGCCTTTTTGTGAAATTCAATAGAACAGTCACTTTAACCATTTATTTTTGGCATCAGTAAGACATCAGACATCTAAACAATAGTTTTGAACAGTAATTTCCTCCATAGCAGCACCCTCACCCCCCTCTCCTTCAAACTCCTCCCTCCGTGGGTGTTCTCCTCCTCCCTCCGTGGCTGCAGCGGGTCTGTCACAAGAGAGCTTTGATGAAGCTTTGTGCGATTCTGGGCTTTATGCTGCGTGTTTCAAAGTGTGTTGTACCCAGTCTATTTTTGGAACCCCCCACCGTTGTGCGCCACCGTTGTGCACCAGTGCGAAAGCGTTTTCGCCTACAGTATGAGAATGGCTTCCTCACGCTTTTCCCTGCAGTTTTGGCTCGGCTTTCAATAGTCTGGAGAGCACTGTCGCCACTTAGTGGGTCGGTGGAATGGGTTGTACACGTTCGGTGGCTCCCATATTTATATAGGAGATGTAGGGGGCTTTGATCAACGTCCCACCGTCAAAAAAAAATAAAATAAAATTTTGACGAGATATCTCGTCGACGGCAGTCAACCGTTGGATTTTTTTTGACGAGATATCTCGTCCACGGCAGTGAACGTGTTAATAATAATAATATATTTTGTTGAACTACTGTATTTGTCCAGTGATAGAACACAATAACAAACGATAGAAAGCCAAAAAAATACTTATATATTTGATTAGAAACTTATGAATGTTTTTCTGGGATGATTATTGATTTGTGTTTATATCAGTGGTTGCTTGCCTTCTGATGATCCCCCACTAGAGGTCATAGTTCATCCTCCTATTGTATGTCTCAGGTGTGTGTGTACTAGTCCTGCTGCTGCAGTTCTGTTGGAGTGTTCACATAATGCACAAAAATGCTGACTAAGGCCATGTTCAGACGACAGTCTCTGCATAAAACGACAAACTGGTGTTGCGTTCTCACCTTTTATTTCGCGTTTATACACAGCGTTTGCGATAACGATTTGCGTGCAGACTGAAGCCGCAAAAATCTCAGAGCAGCGTCAAGTGAGCCAGAATAACATTGAAACATCTGGTTAAAACCTTCACAATAATGGTAATTAAATAAATAGCCTTATTGATGCATGTTGCAACGTTTTTTTTGTGTGTGATCCAAAATACACAGAAGACATATAGAACATAGACAACTAAAAGTCAATTTTAACACATCAATTCCGGCTTTTATTTTGAAGGTAAAAACCCATAGCTTCCTCTATTCTGTCTATTTCTAACAGGCTTGATTTAGCTTTGT
This sequence comes from Poromitra crassiceps, assembly GCF_964638095.1. Lineage (NCBI taxonomy): Eukaryota > Metazoa > Chordata > Actinopteri > Beryciformes > Melamphaidae > Poromitra > Poromitra crassiceps. The sequence goes on along the minus strand of NC_139626.1, from coordinate 62,786,505 downwards.
AGGATTAAACTTTTAATGAATTTCCCACGCGATAGAGTGACACAGAAGTCATGAATGGTAATAAACTGCTCCAGATTCAATTACAGAATAAAAACCCAGTAAAGCAACATACAAAAGAAAACTGTTTTCTTTGCAGCACAATTGGGACTTGAGGGAAATGCATCGCGGTGAGTTGTCTTCAATTATTCAATGCGGGAGTAGTTAATAGGCTATGTGTGACATTAGCAGCAGGCACTTAACGCAGATTATGTGTTTTTAGCAAATCGTTATCATGTTTGTTGAATGCCAATGCGATTCATTGTGCCTGTGTCATAATAAGGCTGTATTGGGCGAGTTCAATGCTCCTATATTGCCTACCATTGTCTTCTATGGTGAAGGGGGGCTGTGTCATCACCCGAATTGCGTTTTGCCAATTTACACAGCGACAGTAAGGACGGCGTTATCAAAGAATTCCACTCTGGGACCTGTTTTCACTTTTTTGCGTTTTCATGCTCCAAGAACACCGTTCCCGTGTAAAAGGAAGGCACTAACGCTAAAAAAAGTTTGCCGTTTTATGCGGGGAGCGTTGCCGTGTGAACAGGGCCTAAGAGGTCTGAGTTCACTTGGAGGGCTGAAAGGGAGCAAGTGTGAACACAACCTTATACTGCAGCTAGTCAGAGTGAGATGTTAAGCAGCCATATGGGAGGAGGCTGTTTACCAGTCTTGTGGTATAAATGGTGAGGTCCTGTAGTAGGAACCTTGTGTGGACCAGGTGTTTGTTTCCCCCCTCAGATCCAGCAGGTGTTGAAGCCGGACGGCGTGTTCATCGGGGCGATGGCGGGCGGCGAGACGCTGTACGAGCTCCGCTGCTCGCTGCAGCTGGCCGAGACGGAGCGCGAGGGGGGCTTCTCCCCACACGTCTCCCCCTACACCGCTGTCACCGACCTGGGCAACCTGCTGGGCCAGGCTGGCTTCAACATGCTCACTGTGGTGAGCACACACACACACGTACGCACACACACACACACACACACACACACACACACACACACACTGCTGCACCCTCTAGTGCCTTAAAACATGCTCATGGCAGATGAACGCCCACCAAGAGTCAGGTCTGCTCAAGGTTTTCTTCCTTGTTAAAGGATCTTTTTCCTGCCGCCGTCACCAAGTGCTGCTCTTGTTGGGTAATTGTTTCAATTGTCACATGACCTGTGTCACATGACCTGCAGTAAAATCACCAGTACATGTGAGAATTGTTTCAATTATTGGGTCTAAAATAAAGAGCCTGGTCTCCTACCTGCTCTATTTGTAAAGCTATATATATAGGGGTGTCACGATACACTCAGTTCACGATATGATACGATACACGATATTGGGTTCACGATAACGATATGATACGATATTTTAACAATATTTTTTGCGATCGATTTGTAAGTTGAGAGGGCATCCTCCACGCTAATTTGAGTAATTTCACCATTTTCATCCTCCGTGTCTGTAACGTCCCTCGTCTGTTCAAACAAAGCAATGAAAAGGAGAGCGAGCATGCAATCAGATGCAGATCAGTGCCACCAGGTTCAGCTTCTTTTTCTCACGATATGAGATTTCATCTCAACGATACATATTGTCACGTTTTGATATCGCGATATATTGTGGGACGATATATTGTGACATCCCTAATATATATATATATATATATATATTAGGGATGTCATATATATATATATATATATATAGTTCAAAATACATACTACAGCATACGCTGGGACGCGTCATCAGTGATGTTAACTGGGGTCGTAAGGTGTTTCGGGTCTGTCGTACATCATACACCCTCGCCCAGTAGACCCAGCCGAGGCCGATTAAGACCCCGACCCGCGTCCCAGAAGCAGCCGCTCACGGATCAGCCTTCCTACTCTGTCTGCAACGTTGCCCGCAGAAGCGTTGATCATGCCCCAATCCGCTGCAATAGATCTAGTGCTACACCGCAGCATTGAAAGACCCTTCGGTGCATGGAAGGCTAAGGCCCTGTGGATGAATCCAGGCCGCACTCCTCCTTCGTCTCACCAGACCCTCCCTGGGGAAAAGGCAATCCTACTATGCCGCACCATAGGCAAAGCGGATGCCTCAAGAAGGCCTGTGCACTGTATATATATTATGATTATGATTAACTCATTCATTAGAAAATGGTTCGGAGTCCCACGCTGCCTAAGCAGTGTAGCCTTATATGGGAAAGGCATATTGGAATTGCCATTATCTAGCCTGACAGAGGAGTTCAAGTGTGCTAAGGTTAGACTGGAAATGACTGACTCAGTCAAAGGATCCAGTGGTTAGGAGTCTAGCGCCCACAGTTAAAACAGGGAGGAAGTGGAACCCAAAGGAGGCAGTACAGCAAGCACAGTCAGCTCTTAGACACAGGGATATCATAGGTCAGGTGCAGCATGGGCGTGGAGGCTTAGGGTTGTGCATAGGGAAACCTGTGTGGAACAAGGCATCAGTAATAGAAAAGAGGAAGATGGTAGTTGAAGAAGTACATAGGCAAGAGGAGGCAGTAAGATGTACTAAGGCAGTGTCGCAGGCAAAGCAAGGACAGTGGGTGAACTGGGAGAGTGTAGAGAAGAGAAAGTTGAAGTGGAGAGAGTTGTGGAGCATGGAGGCCGGCAGAATTAGATTTATTCTAGGGGCTACTTATGATGTGCTGCCATCTCCCCAGAACTTAAATCAATGGTTGGGCGAGGATGGTGCCTGCCCGTTGTGTTCTAGTGTATGTACACTGAGGCATATACTGTCAGGGTGTAAGGTCAGTCTCTCCCAGGGGCGATACACCTGGCGTCACAACCAGGTGTTGAAATGTTTGGCAGCTGCAGTTGAGGAAAAGCGGCTAGAAGTAAATTCTCTAGTTGCTAGCAAAGAGACTAGACAGATCAAATTTGTACGTGAGGGAGAAAAGATTAGACCAATTAAGGTCAGGCACAAGTTAGGGCAGCTAAGTGTAGGTGGAGCCTGGGAAATGAGGGTTGACTTGAATGAACAGCTAGTCATCCCAGCATATATAGTTAGCACCCGGCTACGTCCGGACTTGTTACTGTGGTCTGAGGTAGAGAAGAGAGTTTATTTTATCGAACTCACAGTCCCGTGGGAAGATCGAGTTGAGGAGGCTTATGAGCGCAAGAAAGCTAGGTATGCTGAAATGGCAGCAGAGGCAGAGCAGCGAGGTTGGAGGGCTCGAGTGCGGCCTGTAGAGGTGGGCTGCCGTGGTTTTGTGGCAAAGTCCGTTATTGCCTTACTAACTGAGTTGGGCATTCGGGGACGGAGCCTGAAACTTGCGGTTAGCAGCATGTCTCAGGCAGCAGAACGAGCAAGTGAATGGCTGTGGATAAGGAGGAAACATGCTAGCTGGGGAGCTCGCTAAGGTCAGATTGATTGTTTGTTGTTGGTCATGATTAACGGTCCGCATCAACAGGGCTGAATCATTGACAGTGGTGGTGTAGTTAGGGATTGTTTGTTGTTGGTCATGATTGACGGTCCGCATCAACAGGGCTGAATCATTGACAGTGGTGGTGTAGTTAGGGATTGTTTGTTGTTGGTCATGATTGACGGTCCGCATCAACAGGGCTGAATCATTGACAGTGGTGGTGTAGTCAGGAATGTCATACCGAACCGACCTGGATAGCTAGGCTTAGATAGTGAGGTAATATGCAGTTGTGCGATGGTAGCATGGAGGGGGGTGTTTCCAGGACGCTGGATTACACCGTTAAGCCTTCTTGAGGTGTCGCGGGCCTAACTTAACGAAACGTCGGTGAAGGAAGGTGCCCACTTGAAAACCCCAATGACATGCTTCATACTGCTGTTGGCTAGGGTAGGTAACTGGTGATTTGTGTCTTGTTTATTAGTTTGTTAGCCTGTTAGCTTGTTTTATTCTGGATTGGGCTTCTAAATGTGTTTTTCCTCGGATTTTGGCACAAGGGATAGTAACATCTTGTCCTGTGTATTAATTAATACTAAAGCTAGCTTAGGCTAGTGACTGTTGTGAATAGTGCAGCTGACAACTAGGGAAAGACCTAGTGACAGCATGGAAAGACAGCTGACAGGAGGGATTAGACCCCATCGGGGCTGCAATGGGTTAGCTGCTCATTGTGGCAGTAGCCAAGGCCAATAGGCCATTGGTTACACCCAAACTTGCTACGAAACAGAATTATGAAAAAACACCCCTAGAGTCTGCGAGAGCGGGGGCGGAAGATGACTCACCTATGGTTGACACGGTTATTGACTCTGGAACGGACTTGACTATGAGTGGGGAAACATGTCAGTGGAAGCCACTAGTTCAGATGTAGATGGAAAGAAGCGCCAGGTTTGCTTGTGTGGCTGGCAGAAGGTAACAACTTTGAGGGGCCTTAGAATCCATCAAGGCAGGAAGAGGTGCTTGGTAGAGGGAACACAGGGACCCCGCATTGATAATTATTTCTTAAGAAGTTTATCAAGTCAGTCGGGTGAAGTCCAGCGACAGGAAGTAACCCACAGCTCGCAGGACATCAGCACCCCTGATGTTGAGGCAGGTCCTAGCACCGAGGAAAGCAGAGAGGCCAGCCAGCCAAAAAGGGAGAAGATTAGCGGTCAGAAGCCTAGAGTTAAGTGGCCAGGTGCAGCGGAAAGTAGGAAGTGGGAAGATATCAATAGTGATTTGGTTAGGATGTTAGAGAAGCTTAAAGGAACTGCTGAGAGTAAGTTGGAGAAAATGGGAGATTGTATTTATGATTATGGTAAGGAAAGGTTTGGCGTCTTTGAGAAAAGGAAGAAACTAGAGGGTGAGGTAGTTAAATCTAGGCACCAACAAGAGATAGATAGACTTATCCAGGAGAGAAGACAGCTTAAGAGGCAGTGGAGGAAAGCTACAGAGGTTGAGAAGGAAGGCATTGATTGCTTGCAGTCAGATGTGAGGGAGCGGTTGGCAGTTTTAAGAAGAGCAGAGAGCATTAGGAAAAATAGGAAAAAGAAAGAGAGAGCTAGAATGGCATTCTATAAGGATCCATTTAGATTTGTGAAGTCATTGTTTAGTAAGGAAAAGAATGGTAGCCTTATGGTACCTAAGCAGAAGCTTGAGGAATATTTGGAGGAGGTTCACAAAGATAGGGAAAGGTTTAGAGAGATGACAGTCATTACATTTACATTACATTACGTCATTTGGCAGACGCTTTTATCCAAAGCGACTTACAATAACACATTTTTTGTCAGCAATAGAACAATCAACTATGGAGCACAGTCTGTGACAACTACAACTTCTGAAGGAACAGTGGTACAAGTTTAGGTTAGTGGTACAAGGTTGGTTAGGTTTTTTTTTTTTTTTTTTTTTTTATATAAGGAAAGAGAGAGACGAAGTTAGATCAAGGAGGGCCCAGATGGAGCCTGAAAAGGTGTGTCTTTAGTCTTTTCCGAAAGATCGGCAGTGATTCAGCAGTCCTGACCGAAGGTGGAAGCTCGTTCCACCATTGAGGTGCCAGGGACGAGAAGAGTCGAGATCGGGATGAGCGACTTTTGAGCCCCCGTAGCGAAGGAGGGGCGAGGCGACCTGCACTGGTGGAGGAGCGAAGGGAGCGGTGAGAGGTTTGGAACCTGACCATGGATTGCAGGTACCAGGGAGCTGACTGGTGTACTGCCCTGTAGGCCAGTACCAGTGTCTTGAATTTGATGCGGGCCAAGATGGGAAGCCAGTGGAGCTCCTGGAAGAGGGGAGTGACGTGAGAGAATTTGGGTTGGTTGAATATCAGACGGGCTGCAGCGTTCTGAATGAGCTGAAGCGGTCGGATGTCGGTGGCATGTAAGCCGGCCAGAAGCACGTTGCAGTAGTCCAGGCGGGAGGAGACAAGAGACTGGACCAGGAGTTGAGTCGCTTCTCTTGTGAGAAAGGGACGGATTTTGCGGATGTTGTAGAGAGAGAACCTACAGGAGCGCGCTGTAGCAGCTATGTTGGCAGAGCAAGACAGCTGGTTGTCAAGGATCACCCCAAGGTTCTTGGCTGTTTGGGAGGGAAGTACAGTGGTGTTGTCAATGGAGATGGAGAGATCTGTAAGAGGGCAGTCTTTTCCTGGGAGGAAGAGTAGCTCGGTCTTACCAAGGTTGAGCCTGAGGTGGTGGGCAGACATCCAGTCGCCAATGTCTTTGAGGCATGCAGAGATGCGAGCCTCGATTTGCGTGTCAGAGGGGGGGAAGGAAAGGAAAAGCTGGGTGTCATCAGCATAGCAGTGATAAGAAAAGCCATGAGAAGAGATCACATAGGCAAGAGATCTGATATAGAGAAGGAAAAGTAAGGGGCCCAGGACTGAGCCCTGGGGGACACCGGTGGTAAGAGGACAGGATCTGGAGAGGGACCCTCTCCATGAGACCTGGTATGAGCGATTCGAGAGGTAGGAAGCAAACCAGGAGAGTGCAGAGCCTGAAATGCCGAGGTCAGACAGAGTGGAAAGAAGGATTTGGTGGTTGACTGTATCGAAGGCAGCAGACAGGTCAAGGAGGACAAGAACAGAAGAGAGGGATGAGGCCTTAGCAGTGTGAAGGGCCTCTGTGACAGCAAGAAGAGCTGTCTCAGTGGAGTGAGAGGCCTTGAAACCGGACTGCAGAGGGTCCAGGAGGTCATTTTGGGAGAGATAGAGAGAAAGTTGTTCGGACGCTGCTCGTTCGAGGGTTTTGGAAAGGAATGAGAGAAGAGAGACAGGTCTGTAGTTGTGAATAGCAGTAGGGTCAAGGGAGGGTTTCTTAAGCAGAGGCTTGACTCTTGCAGTCTTTAGAGCAGGCGGGACAAGACCAGAGGACAGAGAGGAGTTAATGAAGGTAGTGAGGAAGGGAGATATGTTAGGTGAGATGGTTTGGAGGAGAGAGGAAGGGATAGGATCGAGGGGGCAGTAAGTGGCTCGGTTTGAGCTGATGAATTTAAGCACTTCATCAGGAGAGAGAGGAGAGAAGGAAGGAAATCCAGGGACAGGGGGCCGAGAAGCAGGATTGGAGTCGGGAGTGTTAGTGAGGGTGGCTGGAGGATGGAAGGAGGAGCTGATGTCATCCACCTTTTTAGTAAAGAAGGTTACAAAGTCATCAGCAGAGAGGGAGGAGGGAGGGGGAGGGGAGGGAGGGTTGAGGAGCGTGGAGAAGGTGGAGAACAGTTTACTGGGATTGGATGCAGAGGACTGGATTTCAGAGATGAAGAAGGAGGTTTTTGCTTTAGAGACAGCATCAGTGAAGTTTGAGTGGATAAGGTGGTAGGAAGAGAGATCTTCAGGGAGATGTGATTTTCTCCATTTTCTCTCAGCTGCCCGAAGCTCAGTTCGATAAGTTCGCAGAGATTCAGTCAGCCAAGGAGAAGGGGGAGAAGATCGGGCAGGCTTAGTGGTGAGTGGGCAAAGAGAATCAAGAGCGGAGGAGAGAGAGGAGAGAAGAGTAGTGGAAGCCTCGTCGGTGGACAGCAGAGCAAATTGCTCGGCAGGGGGAAGTAGGGAGAGGACGGTAGAAGAGAGGGAGTCGGGAGAGAGAGTTTTTAGGTTGCGTCGGGTGGTGGTAGAGTGAGGGGGAGATGGGTGGGAGGAGGGGAGGGGGATGGGAAGGGAGAAGGTGATAAAGTGGTGGTCGGAGACAGGAAGAGGAGTCACAGTGAGATTAGAGGTGGAGCAGGATCTGGTGAAGACCAGGTCAAGCACATTCCCTGCTTTGTGAGTAGGAGGAGATTGAGAGAGGTAAAGGTCAAAGGATGAGAAGAAGTTAAGGAAAGACGGAGATTGTAAGGTTACTGGCTGGATGTTGAAGTCTCCCAGAAGGATGAGTGGACTACCATCCTCAGGAAAGACGGAGAGGAGGGTGTCCAGCTCGTCCAGAAAGTGACCAAGCGGACCAGGCGGGCGGTAGATTACCACAATGTTGAGCTTGATGGGTAGGGATACGGCAACTGCATGGGACTCAAAAGATGAGATAGACAGATGAGAGAGAGAGGTGACAGTGTAGGTCCATTTGGGAGAGATGAGGATACCAGTGCCACCGATACACAGTCCCAGCTGATATTCCACCTATCGGTGAAATAGAGAGCCAGTGTGATGATAGCCCACCAAGGTGGAAAGAAGTTCAAGAAGTAGTGAGACGTGCAAGGGCCTCTTCAGCCCCGGGTCCTAATGGAGTCCCCTACCGGCTGTATAAGAGTGCTCCAGATGTGTTGCAGTTTCTATGGAAGCTGATGAAGGTAGTCTGGAAGAAGCAGGTTATTCCTAAGGCGTGGCGTAGAGCAGGGGGAATCTTCATTCCTAAAGAAAGGGACTCGTTAGAGATAAGTCAGTTTAGACCTATCAGTCTACTTAATGTTGAAGGGAAGGTTTTCTTTAGTGTTGTGGCACAGAGGCTGTCTAGTTATCTAGAAAAGAATAGGCTAATAGATACTTCGGTGCAAAAGGCTGGAATTCCCGGCTTCTCCGGGTGCTTAGAGCACACCAGCATGATCTGGCACCAAATCCAGTCAGCTAGGCGTGAGAAGAGTGACCTGCATGTAGTATTCTTGGACCTGGCTAATGCTTTCGGGTCAGTGCCGCATAGTCTGTTATGGGAGGCCTTTGATTTCTTTAGAGTGCCAGGTAGTATAAAGAGCTTAGTTAAAGCCTACTTCTTAGATATTCAACTCTGCTTTACCACAGCAGAGTACACTACAGCTTGGCAGCAGCTGGAGATAGGCATTATGGCAGGGTGTACAATTTCCCCATTAGCTTTTACCATGGCAATGGAGATCATTATTAGGGCTTCAAAATGGGTAGTGGGTGGAGAAAGGCTGCAGGGAGGGCTGCGGCTCCCTCCAATTAGGGCATACATGGATGACATGACGACTATGACGTCAACCGCTCCATGTACTAGCAGATTGTTGGATAAGTTAAATAGTAATCTGCAGTGGGCTAGAATGAAAGTGAAGCCGAGTAAGTCCAGGAGTATTTCAATCATTAAAGGGAGGGTAGTAGGTAAGAAGTTTGTTATAAATGATGAGGTGGTGCCTACAGTGTTAGAGAAACCAGTCAAGAGTTTGGGAAGATGGTATGATGCAAGTCTCAGTGATAAGGGACAGTTTGAGGAGGTGAGGCAGGAAATGATTCAAGGTATTTCAAGTATAGACAAGTCAGGGCTCCCAGGAAAGTTAAAGTTGTGGTGTTTGCAGTTTGGATTGTTGCCTCGGTTGATGTGGCCACTGACAGTGTATGAGGTTCCCCTTTCAAAGGTAGAAAAGCTAGAAAGGATGATTAACTCATTCATTAGAAAATGGCTCGGAGTCCCACGCTGCCTAAGCAGTGTAGCCTTATATGGGAAAGGCATATTGGAATTGCCATTATCTAGCCTGACAGAGGAGTTCAAGTGTGCTAAGGTTAGACTGGAAATGACTCTGACTCAGTCAAAGGATCCAGTGGTTAGGAGTCTAGCGCCCACAGTTAAAACAGGGAGGAAGTGGAACCCAAAGGAGGCAGTACAGCAAGCACAGTCAGCTCTTAGACACAGGGATATCATAGGTCAGGTGCAGCATGGGCGTGGAGGCTTAGGGTTGTGCATAGGGAAACCTGTGTGGAACAAGGCATCAGTAATAGAAAAGAGGAAGATGGTAGTTGAAGAAGTACATAGGCAAGAGGAGGCAGTAAGATGTACTAAGGCAGTGTCGCAGGCAAAGCAAGGACAGTGGGTGAACTGGGAGAGTGTAGAGAAGAGAAAGTTGAAGTGGAGAGAGTTGTGGAGCATGGAGGCCGGCAGAATTAGATTTATTCTAGGGGCTACTTATGATGTGCTGCCATCTCCCCAGAACTTAAATCAGTGGTTGGGCGAGGATGGTGCCTGCCCGTTGTGTTCTAGTGTATGTACACTGAGGCATATACTGTCAGGGTGTAAGGTCAGTCTCTCCCAGGGGCGATACACCTGGCGTCACAACCAGGTGTTGAAATGTTTGGCAGCTGCAGTTGAGGAAAAGCGGCTAGAAGTAAATTCTCTAGTTGCTAGCAAAGAGACTAGACAGATCAAATTTGTACGTGAGGGAGAAAAGATTAGACCAATTAAGGTCAGGCACAAGTTAGGGCAGCTAAGTGTAGGTGGAGCCTGGGAAATGAGGGTTGACTTGAATGAACAGCTAGTCATCCCAGCATATATAGTTAGCACCCGGCTACGTCCGGACTTGTTACTGTGGTCTGAGGTAGAGAAGAGAGTTTATTTTATCGAACTCACAGTCCCGTGGGAAGATCGAGTTGAGGAGGCTTATGAGCGCAAGAAAGCTAGGTATGCTGAAATGGCAGCAGAGGCAGAGCAGCGAGGTTGGAGGGCTCGAGTGCGGCCTGTAGAGGTGGGCTGCCGTGGTTTTGTGGCAAAGTCCGTTATTGCCTTACTAACTGAGTTGGGCATTCGGGGACGGAGCCTGAAACTTGCGGTTAGCAGCATGTCTCAGGCAGCAGAACGAGCAAGTGAATGGCTGTGGATAAGGAGGAAACATGCTAGCTGGGGAGCTCGCTAAGGTCAGATTGATTGTTTGTTGTTGGTCATGATTAACGGTCCGCATCAACAGGGCTGAATCATTGACAGTGGTGGTGTAGTTAGGGATTGTTTGTTGTTGGTCATGATTGACGGTCCGCATCAACAGGGCTGAATCATTGACAGTGGTGGTGTAGTTAGGGATTGTTTGTTGTTGGTCATGATTGATGGTCCGCATCAACAGGGCTGAATCATTGACAGTGGTGGTGTAGTCAGGAATGTCATACCGAACCGACCTGGATAGCTAGGCTTAGATAGTGAGGTAATATGCAGTTGTGCGGTGGTAGCATGGAGGGGGGTGTTTCCAGGACGCTGGATTACACCGTTAAGCCTTCTTGAGGTGTCGTGGGCCTAACTTAACGAAACGTCGGTGAAGGAAGGTGCCCACTTGAAAACCCCAATGACATGCTTCATACTGCTGTTGGCTAGGGTAGGTAACTGGTGATTTGTGTCTTGTTTATTACTTTGTTAGCCTGTTAGCTTGTTTTATTCTGGATTGGGCTTCTAAATGTGTTTTTCCTCGGATTTTGGCACAAGGGATAGTAACATCTTGTCCTGTGTATTAATTAATATTAGAGCTGGGTATTGGTTCAAATTTCAAGAATCGATTCGATTCCGATTCACGAGGTTGCGAATCGATTAATTTCGATTCGATTCGATCAATTTCAATATTGATTTGGTTAGCGATACCAAAACGTGTTTTTTGAGCTGTACCCTGAATTACACGACTGTCCAGTTATGTAACACAGGGGTTCCCAACCAGCCAAGTAGATACATGGGGAAAAAAAGTTGCAGACCCTCTCGTCAATTTTAATGGTTTTAGTTACACATATATTTACTCACCAGGTGGTGACAAAGGGTAAATATCAGCCTTTTCATCTGTCAATAAAGACACTTTCACAATTATGCACAGTGATTTGATTTCAGCCTATATAATTTCTAAAAGTAGATATTAATGATCAAACATTTCCATTCATGTAGCCTACAGTATTTATGTTTTTGTTTCAACTACAAACATAAATAAACGTCAACTTGAAACTATGTTTCAACTACCACACACAGCATAATATTTTAGCCTGTTTATTAAAAAAAAAAAAAAAACGATCTCTGGACATATGAATCGATAATCGAGGATTAAAATAAAAATCGATTAAAAATCGGAGAATCAATTTTTTTAACCCATATATATATATATATGATTTGGCGCTATATAAATATACAATTAATTGATTGATTGATTGATTGAAAACATTGGTTCCCAACCTTTTTTGGCTTCTGTACCCCTTGAGCTGTTTTGCCATGCCAGTAGTACTGTGGCTGCGATGGATCTACGGATGTACAAGCAAATCCATACAAAAGATCTGTTTGACTGAACTGCTGCTGTTTGGTGTTGCTTTCTGCTTCTCTCCCCTCAACCTGAATCCAGAGTGACAGCAGCTGAACATCTGAGCCATTTATCCATGTTTGCTCGCTAGTTGTTTTGCACAGTTTTGAAATGCGTGAACGCGACCTCTCCAGAGTACTGTAAAATACTGTAAAACAGTTGACACCTGCCAGGGGGGAACTAGTTGTGGCGCGCACGTGCCATTTTAGCAATGGTCTTATTAATGACTTGGATTATTATTTATTTATTTATTTCCATTTTGGAAAATTAATTGTAATCCCCAATCTTTCCACATACCACCTACTAATCACTACCTTAAAATAACCACCTTTTTCAGTAGTTTACATGAATTCACCCCTTAACTCATTGAGTGCCAGCCACTTTTGGAGTCCCAGTGCCAGAGTTTCAGAGCGTTTTCAGTGATTTCTCGAGGCCCACAGAATATTGTGTGATATTACTATGTAAACACCGACCACGCACAAAGAACGAGGAGACTCTATTGTATCATCAGCAAAAAAAAGTTTATTGATACCTTTTTCCGTTCTTTAGTTATGAGCCGGAGAAGATAGGTTGTTTTCAGCAAAAACAGACGTTTCAAATTAGAAGCTGAGATATTCAGCCTTTTGTGAAATGAAGCATTTCAAGCACATTCACTGACTCTGAAGCTAATATTTTCTGATGTAGTGACGTGGTGTAGTTGTGTGGTGCCCTGCGTGCCCCACCCCCCTCTCCCCTTCCTCAGCTGCAAACTCCTCCCCACACTAACACACAGCCTCACGCACCCAGCGTCTATTTTCGGAGGGCTCCGTTTTTGTGCGCCGGCTCCCAGCGCGACACCGAAAAGCCAAACTGGACTGCTGAGAATGGTTTGGCCCTTCGGCGTCGGGTGCTGCTTTTCTGGCGGCTAATCGTGTGGAGAAACTATGCAGCAGAGACAGAGGGGCTCAGTTGTGGGCGCGGATTGACTGCTGTTCGCAGCTAACGTTAGCTCCAGCCAGAGCAATCTATATGGCTCTAGCTGCAGCATGCATCGGTTTCTCTTTCATCACGGCTTTTTCCTGCTGTTTTCCTGACCTTTCTCTAATCTGGAGAGCACTGTCGCCACCTAATGGGTCCGTAAAATAGGTTATACACCTTCAATAGCTACAATATTTGTACAGGAGATGCATGAGGCTTTGATCCACGTCCCACCGTCAAAAAACGCATTTGACGCCGATCGACGTCATTGGCACTCAACGTTACTATTTACTTTGACGCCGATCGACGTCATTGGCACTCAATGAGTTAATTCATCCTACATGATTTGAGTTCTGTTTCATGTGTGTTAAATCAGTAAATAAATCCAGTGGTGTCTCCCTGATTTCTGTTGCAGGACATTGATGAAATCCAGGTTCACTATCCGGGGATCTTAGAAGTCATGACGGACTTACAAGGTACAGTCACACACTGCCACCCAATCACAGACAGACAGACAGTAGGTCACATGACACACTGCCACCCAATCACAGACAGACTGACAGACAGACAGGTCACATTCATAGTTCCTAGTGCTCTGCGGTTTATTACTGGTGATGGTTTCACACTCATCATTGTATTTATACGAAAAAGTGGGTTGGCCTTCTCTTACCATTCGAAGAGATCAACACTGTCTTTTGTTTATTTATAAGGCCTTGTGTGGTAAGCTTCCATTGTATTTGTCTTCACTGTTAAGTGTCAGAGCTACAAAATATCAGACACGCTCTTAGACACACGTTATATTGATCATTCCACCTACAGTGTTGGGCAAGTTACTTTCAAAATGTAATATACTACATATTACTAGTTACTTTCATTTGAAAGTAATACGTTACTTTACAAGATTACTGTCTGTGTAGCTCGTTACTTATTGCACTACTTTTGCACCATGTATGAATACTGAGTCAGGAAAGACTGCTTTTGAAAACCTTTTATGCAAAAAAAATAAAATAGATTTTCATATTTTTTCACATCAAAAGTTCATTTTTCAGGATTTCATTCATAACTGTAATCTACAGTATGGTAACGTCAGCCTGCAGTATAACATTTCTACCCCATTTCAACCAATCATATCACGACATGGCAGCTGTCAATCAATCTTCATTTCGAGGAGAAAATTCTGCAGGCAAATGGCCGCCTACTGTCTGTAACCTGACAGAATTTCTAGCCCGTAAACTAACTAATAACTTGGCCAATAAGTATGTAACATACAAAATAAAGCAGACGGTAATGTCTTCATTTGATGTAGAATGCATAGGACATGTAACTGGTTCGTTAAACTCGCATTCCAGGAATATTGTATTTATCGCGGCTCTTTACCGTGGCTAGTCGATGCTCCAAGCAAGCAGGCAGCACTCTCGCCTCGGCATGTCCGCACCGCTCAACGCGAGACTCATCAGTCATTCTTGCTTCGGAGTCTTAGATAGGCCCCTATATCCACTGCAACTCACAATAAAACTGTACCCACCTCCGAGACGATGTTGTTATCCATGATGTGGGTGCTCTGGCACTCCCAAATAGTACGTACTTTCCAATACCGAGCCCTTTTTCCTCGGTATTGGCCTGCTAACAGGCACTGTATGACAAATAAAGAAATAATCTCAGCCTACTTACCCATGGTAGAAGCACAACAATCAAGGGAAAATGACCAAATCAAAAGCAAGGCAAGTCAAGTGTTGTTTGTGTGTTGTGCTCTTTACATCCACCCCGTTGTACACACAGTATCGTGCAATCTCGTAAATCCCGCGCGATCTTGCATCAGCTGACGGGCAGCGCTCCGAAGCACTCCTCTTCTGAACCGCGTGCTGTGGGACATGCCGACGTGCAGAGGACGGAGCAAAGCTGCGACACAGCCGGAACGCTGCGCAGACGGGCCTGGTGGGACCAAGGTGTAACTGTGGTTATTTGACAGTGTTTTTACACTTTATTCATCATCTTCTGTAGGTATGGGGGAGAGCAACTGTGCTTGGAACAGAAGGTCGCTTCTGCACAGAGACGCCATTTTAGCAGCAGCAGCCATTTATAAAGGTAGGTCCTGAAGGTATGCAGAGATTAGGGGGGATTGGCTTGTTCGTTAACTCATTGAGTGCCATTGACGACTTTAGTCATCAATTCGAAAAGTGACGTAGAGTGCCATTGACGACTAAAGTCGTCAATTGCGTTTTTTGACGGGGGGGGGGGGGTCCATCGAAGCCAGATCTATGTCCTGTAAAATTTTGGGACATGTTGAATGTCTATAACCTATTTTACCGAGCCATTAGGTGGCGACAGTGCTCTCCAGATGACAGAAATGTCAGGAATACACAGCCTGAAATAGCCGTGATCAAAGACAAACCGCGCTCATGCTGCAGCCCAGAGCCATCATGTAGATGGCTCTGGGCTGCTTGCCAACAGCAATCAATCCGCGCACACAACTGCAGCTCCTCTGCCTGTCTGTCTGTCTGCATATAGTTTCTAGACACATTACCCACCAGAAAGGCAGCACCCGACGCCGAAAGGGCCAAACCTTACCTGCAGTCGCGTTTGGCATTTCCTTGTTGCTGCTGTGAGCTGCCAGGAGCCGCGCGGCGCAAAAACGGAGGCTCCGAAAAATAGACTTTGTGCGTGTGGGGAGGAGTTTGCAGCTCAGGGGGGGAGAGGGGGGTGGGGCACGCATGCACCACAGAACTAAACCAGGTCACATCATCAGAAAATATTAGCTAGAGTCAGTGAATGTGCTTGAAATGCTGCATTTCACAAAAGGGTGAATATCTCAGCTTCCTGATAGAAAAGCATATTTTTGCTGTTTTTGACCTATCTTCTCCGGCTGATAACTAAAGAACGGAAAATGGTATCAATAAACTTTTTTTTGCTGATGATACAATAGAGTCTCCTTGTTCTTTTTGCGTGTTCTGTGTTTACATAGTAATATCACACAATATTCTGTGGGCCTCGAGAAATCACTGAAAACGCTCTGAAACTCTGGCACTGGGAGCGTCCGTTCTCCAAAAGTGGCTGGCACTCAATGAGTTAACATCCACACACCACATCATATTCATATGTGGGAGGGGCTTATCGCAATGGGATTCTCTCTTCTTTTAAATGGAACTCCCTCTTGTGATGTCACAGGGATGCAAACTAGTCATCTTTTTGATCCAAAAATAGGAGGATTTCTGTGTTTTTATGTTGGCCCTTTTTCTCTCTCCATGACTTTGCATCCCTGTGTCAGCTCCAGCAGAATGTCACATGAGGAGAGCACGCTCTTAACACATTGAGTGCCACAGCGCTTCAGTAAAATTGTCTGGAGCCTGTGCCAGGTTCACTTCCATTCAGTTGAAAACAGCTATAGAATTTTTTCTATTAGGGCTATATTGACAGGACTGGACTCAAATGAACCATTGGACACTCCTGCTTCTCTCAAAGAAGAAATTTTGTTTCTAGACAGTTCCATTATGAAATGACAGCCTCTGCAGGAAGAGCACTTTCAAGGGTTTTCTGCAGTTTTTTTTTACTTTCCGAGATAAACACACTTTTATGTAAACAAAGGTCACAGAATGAATTCTGCTTCAAGTGTGATAAAATGCTATACCTAAATGAAAGGTTGGAATGTCTACTTTACCTTGGGGGAAAAAGTATGTAAAAAGAATGTTTCATTGATTTTTTACAAATATTTGAACACAGCTTAGTCCAACTTCAAGATGCTGCTTTTTATGGCATCAAGGTGTATGTTGCAGGCCATCTCTCCATAAAGAAACATGATATCAACTTCTTTTTTTTTTGATGATGAAAGTACACTTCCTAAGCTTTCATTTGGTGTGTAACAATCAAATATTCCACCACAACATTTCATGCAGTGTATTCTTTTCTTCAAAAAAACCTTCAAAGTAGTTTCCAAATAAAACACATTTTTATGCATAGTATTTTCATAATAGCCCACAGAATGAATTCTGCTTGATAAAATGCTATACCTAAATGAAAGGTTGGAATGTCTACTTTACCTTGGGGGAAAAAGTATGTAAAAAGAATGTTTCATTTATTTTTTACAAATATTTGAACACAGCTTAGTCCAACTTCAAGACGCTGCTTTTTATGGCATCAAGGTGTATGTTGCAGGCCATCTCTCCATAAAGAAACATGATATCAACTTTTTTTTTTTTGATGATGAAAGTACACTTCCTAAGCTTTCATTTGGTGTGTAACAATCAAATATTCCACCACAACATTTCATGCAGTGTATTCTTTTCTTCAAAAAAACCTTCAAAGTAGTTTCCAAATAAAACACATTTTTATGCATAGTATTTTCATAATAGCCCACAGAATAAATTCTGCTTAGAGTTGAACAAAATGCAATACCTCAAACGAAAGGTTGGAAACTCAACTCAAGTCAATAACAACAAGTATGTGAAAAGAATCTTCCATTTATTTTCTACAAATATTTGATTCCAGCTTTTTTTTTTTTTTTTTTTCAAAAGAACCAACACATTTTATGAAAAAAAGGCATACACATGACTGATGCTATTACTGTGTTACAACTGCTACTATTCTTGTTACAGTAATGACACTGCTATTGGACGGCTTGACAACAGTCAGACAGCAGGCAGTTTGTGTTTGGAGGTAACGTTACTGTAGTCTTGAAGGACTGAATCCCGCTACAGCTTTCTCTCCAGTGTCTCTACTTTTCAACTGTCAAAGCAAATAAACATACTAAAGCTTGATGGACTGCCCACACACTCACTGTGACACTAACTAAACTAAACTAAACACTGCATCACTGGCTGAAGCGGGGGTGGGGTGGGGGGGGGGGGGGGTCGGGGAAAGTATCACTGTGAGTGATACTCAAAGTAGCACGGGTAGAGGCAGAGAGGTACGTGGTCACAGCCAGGGCAAACGTACTTGGTCTCTTTTCGGAGTCCCTTGGCTGCGCAGTGCGCACATTTTCGATAGATTGTTTTGGTGGCTGGGTCTGCCACTGGCAGTGGCACATGCCCCGCGAAGTCCACATCCAGCCTCGCTGAAGCGGACCTTTTGCGTGGGTGGACTGGTGCTCTTCCTGGAAGAGGAGGTTGGGGAGGGGCTGGAGGAGGAGGGGGATCTGCGGTCCAGGACTTGAGCACAGACAGGATGAAGTCTTTTAGGGTTCTGCAGCTGGTCGTTGGGTTGCGTGCCCTGTACACAATGAAAGCATTGCTCATTGCGATCTGCATCAGGTACATGACGAACTTAGAGCTCCATTTTGCAGTCTTCCTGATGAAGGGGTAATAGGAGATCTTCTGGTCCAGGCGATCCACACCACTCATGTACTGGTTGTACTCCACCACGCATGCTGGCTTCCTCTGGGGGACTCTCTCACTGTTTCCTTTTTGTCTCACCGCCACAGTTGTCATCTCATCCTGGTGGAACGTCGAAATCATCCGGACGATGCGTTTGTCTCGCCATGCCAGGACCATCACTGTGTCATTGTGACGAGCGCGTTGTTCACCTACTGCCAGGTCAGACGTGGTTACCTCGCGGATGGACGGCGGTTCTCCCCTGTTCACACGGAGTGTGCCAGCTGAGTGGATCTGGAGGCCGAGGAGAAGACGACACATTGACTCGCTGTTATAGAAGTTGTCCATCCACAAGCGATAGCCAAAACCCTCAAGGCCGGTAATGAGGAAGCGCACAGTGTCCTGCAGGGTACTGTGAGTTCCACAGTATGGCTTCATGGCGTAGCAGTAACCATTGGCTGAATCACACAGTATGTAGCTCTTGATTCCATACTTGGTGGGTTTGGCAGGATTGTAAACACGGAAACGTAGTCGTCCTCGAAAGTGCAGCATCCCTTCATCCACCGAGATGTTTTGTGACGGCTGGTACAGCTCCTTGAATTTGGAGAGGAGCAGATCAAGGACAAGACGGACCTTGTGGAGCCGGTCGCTGCCATCGACCTCCCGATTGTCGCTGAAGTGGAGAAACCGCCAAATGAGCTGGAACCTGTTGCGTGGCATTGTGCTCCCGAAGTATGGTGTTTCAAGCGCCAGATCAACAGACCAATACTCGGCCCAACTCGGCTTCTTGACGATGCCAGTAAGGAAAAGCAATCCCAGAAACCGCTTCAGCTCCACCAGGGTCAGCGGTTGCCAGGCGTTTACCCTGGAGTATGGCAGACGCAGCTCCTCTATGACAGCAATACACTGTTCCGCGTACTTGTTGGTCTGATCAACAATCAGCAACATGAGCTCGTCACAAAGGAACAGTTCCACAAAGTCGACAGGCTTGTCGGACTGCAGTGATGCTGCCGCACTGGGACCTGGCACTGCGGTGAATGGCAGCGTTTTGGGGCTCCAGTCAGCCATATCCCGCCAGCTCGGAGGATCCAGGGAGGGACGAGACTTGCCCGCTGAAAACAATGAAATAAAAGGTTTTTCTTCAGACAATTGTGATATGTAAACAAGCTGTCTTTTTGACAAAATCCAATAATCTTCTCACCTCTTTTGCTTGAAGATGCCGGCAGATGCTGCTCTTCTTCCTCCTCCTCCTCCTCCTCCTCCTCCGACTCTTCTGTATAGTAAAAGTGAGTTTATAAAAATATATTGACATTTCTTGAAGGAAAAAAAGTTTGTTTTCAATATCAGATGAATAATTGTAATTCTAAAATGGCCTTCATCTCACCATCACTGGAGCTCAAGCGCGCACGACGTGTGACGCTGGGGGGACGTGTGACGTCGTCGTCTTCTTCCTCCGAGCTGTGCTCCAACTCTGAAATTGAATATTTTACATGGTATTATTAGTATGCTAACTAATTGCAGGATCGTTATTCTTACCAAGCTTTGTGTTGACGAAAATAAATTGATGAATAATAAAAGGTGTGTGGGTGTGTTTATTTTATTTTTTACATTTTTACCTCCTCTATTTTTCTCCTGCTTCTTTTTATTATTAGACATTACATTACATTACGGCATTTGGCAGACGCTTTTATTCAAATCGACTTACAATATCAGAACTTACAATATCACATTTTTGTCAACAATCGAGAAGTCATCTATGCATACAATCGTCTGGCATTTACAGCTTTAGTAGTAATAGTTTCCTGTAAAGGATCAATAAAGTAGGCTATCTATAGCCTATATGTAGGTTCTAACCTCTGGAAGCCGCCTCGTCCAAGAATGTTCGCCTCTTAGGTCCAGGGCCAGGGGGCTGCCATTCCTCATCTCTGGCGTCATCAGGAGATGATGAAGCCGTCTCCTCGGGCTCATCCGTGTCTGTTTCAGGGAGATCTCTCTCCCGAACAGCACGGCTGAGAGCCTGTTGCAGTGTGAGCTGCCCAGGCCCTGGGAGCGGCCCACCACGTTTACGCCTGGCCTTGGGCATGACAGCTAAACTAACTAACGCTAGTCTAACTGTACACTAACGCTAATCTAAGACTAACGCTAGTCTAACGCTAGTCTAACACTAACGCTAGTCTAACAAAACAGACACACAAGACAGACAGACAGTTTTTTTTACACAGATCCTATCTACCCTGACCTAACTAACGCTAAATGCTAACTGCTAAATCTAACACAGGCACACTCGCTAGCACACTCAGACACACCCGACACAACCCACCCACGCACGCACTCACCTCACACCAAGCACTCGAATCCACTCACTACACAATCTCACAAACTAATCTAAAATCGCTATGCTACTAAATTCTACTAAATGCTACTAAATGCTATAAATCTATTCTCTTCTTCCGCTACTGATACTGCTAATGCTACTGCTACTGACCAACCTACTCTACAAAGAGGCTCTGAGCGTCGCAAGGTTTTAACGTGGCTGCACTGCGCAGCTGCAATGTGATTTTTAAGGTGGCGCCGTGTGATCCCTTGAAGGGATTCATGCTCACTGGCTGGGTACGACCTTAAACAGAAGAATTATGGAATAATATGAATTATGATTTTAGGACGTCCACAGACGTCCTTGGCACTGAACGTTACTTTTTTTTAGGACGTCCACAGACGTCCTTGGCACTCAATGTGTTAAAATGCCCCCCCCCATATTTCTTGCCTGGGGTCTTGTATTTTATTTTTATTTTTTTTTGGGGGGGGGGGTATTTTCGTACTAATCATGAGGCCAAAATGTAAATTCAGAAAGGAAATGTTACCTGCACCGTGCTCTTTAACTCATTGAGTGCCAATGACGACTTTAGTCGTCAATTCATTTAGTGACGTAGAGTGCCATTGACGACTAAAGTCGTCAATTGCGTTTTTTGACGGGGGGATGTCGATCTAAGCTTCTTACATCGCCTCTTACAATATGGGAGCTATTGAATGTGTCTAACCTATTTTACAGAACCCTTAGGTGGCGACAGTGCTCTCCAGATTACAGAAATGTCAGGAATACAGCCTGAAAAAGCCGTGATCAAAGAGAAACCGCTCATGCTGCAGCCCAGAGCCATGTAGATTGCTCTGGCTGCTGCTTGACGGTGCCTGCCAACAGCAATCAATCCGCACACACAACTGAGCTCCTCTGCCTCTGTCTGTCTGTCTGCATATAGTTTCTCCACACGATTACCCACCAGAAAGGCAGCACCCGACACCGAAGGGCCAAACCTTTACCTGCAGTCCCGTTTGGCATTTCCTTGTCGCGCTGTGAGCCGCCCGGGAGCCGCCCGGCGCAAAAACGGAGGCTCCGAAAATAGACTGGGTGCGTGTGGGGAGGAGTTTGCAGCTGAGTGGGGGAGAGGGGGGTGGGGCACGCAGGCTCCACAGAACTACACCAGGCCACTACATCAGAAAATATTAGCTAGAGTCAGTGAATGTGCTTGAAATGCTGCATTTCACAAAAGGCTGAATATCTCAGCTTCTAGATAGAAATGCATGTTTTTGCTGTTTTTGACCTATCTTCTCCGGCTGATAACTAAAGAACGGAAAATGTTATCAATAAACTTTTTTTTGCTGATGATACAATGGAGTCTCCTTGTTCTTTTTGCGTGTTCGGTGTTTACATAGTAATATCACACAATATTCTGTGGGCCTCGAGAAATCACTGAAAACGCTCTGAAACTCTGGCACTGGGAGCGTCCGTTCTCCAAAAGTGGCTGGCACTCAATGAGTTAAAGGAGAACTTACCTCCAAAACACTTTTTTTCAGCTTTTAACCAATATATATGACTTTGGGGGTGATGTGTGAAGAATTCTGGTCAAAATTTCCACATTTCACACCAAACTGTTGCCATTTTACCATTTGTATCATTTTTCAGCAGCATACCTGGCATAAGCGCCCTCTAAGGGTGGAACACTGCTTTTTTTTGTGCCCTCAAATGAATGGGATATTTGGTACATCCTGACGTCACGGTGGGTTTAGCGCGTGCATCTGGTGCATCTCCAAAGCCTATACAACTAGGCAAGATGGAAAAACCTCACTTAGTATCAGGCTCCAGAGGGCTTTAACTGAAGTAAAAAAAAATCTGTTTGCTCTTAAAATACTGAACCAAACGTCGTCAAAGTTGGCACATGTCTTAACACTTTCAGTGCCACGGCCCTTGGGCAAAAGGTTGCTTGCTGTGCCACATAGGCCGCAATGCATTTTAAAACAGTCATATAATTTCTTTAATAATTACTATGTAAACACTGAACACGCACAAATAACGATGAGACTCTCTTCTATCACCTGCAAAAAAAAGTTTATTGATCCCATTTTCCGTTCTTTAGTTATGAGCCGGAGAAGATAGCTTGATTGAACGAAAAACAGAGCTTTTTTTCTACGAGCTGAGATAATGAGCCTTTTGTGAAATTAAACATTTCAAGCACATCACTGACTCTGAAGCTAATTTTCTGATGTAGTCACACCTCAAAAATAATTTCCTTCAATAAAACAGTGAAGGCAAGGGAATTTTGTTTGGAAGAATAATATTTTTAGCTGAAACCAGCAGCGCTGGCGCCTGCATGCGCTGCTGGTTGCAGCTTCTTGCTGATCTTTTGCTGCTGGTGGGCATCGGATATTCTGGCTTGCGTTTGCCAACCCTGTCCTGCTGTCTGGGTCTGTGTTGTGTACTTGGCTCTGCGTGCCCACCTCCCCCCCTCCTCCTCTCCCCCCCCCCCCGTTGTGGGAGGAGTGTCTCTCTGCTCTGCTGTTCTCTCTGCCTGTGCTCAGCACTGAAAAAGTCCGCTAGATCCTGCTTTTTTACAGCCGCGTGTACCAGCTCCCATGCTTCGAGTTGAGAATAATAACAAATCCACGGCTGATCATGTGTTGCAGCGGACACGGAGGCTGTTGCAGCGGACACCGAGGTACTCAATTGTGATAGCAGATTGGCTGCTGCAGGGGCACAGCTAAACGTTGCTTCAATGAAGCCGCTGCATACGGACGGATGCGATGCGATTTCCTTCCCCCCAATGACTTCTTCTGTGTGTTTCACTCCACGTTCTCTCATCTGGAGAGCGCTGTCGCCACCTAAGGGTTCTGTAAAATAGGTTAGACACATTCAATACCTCTGAATATTGTAAGAGGCGATGTAAGAGGCATAGATCGACACCCCCCCGTCAAAAAAAAAAAATCGAGTTATTGACGCCATTTGGCGTCGCTGGCACTCTACGGTAAATTTCTAATGACGCCATATGGCGTCGCTGGCACTGAATGTGTTAATTATAGTTAGTTTCCCGCTGAATGTGTCATTACTTTATTAATATCTTACCTGGATAAGCTCGAATGATGATGTTTATATTATTAGTCCGAGTTGGAAGCACTCTCTCGCGGCCAGTCAGGCGGGAGAGAGTCTGCTCTCATGCACATGCACGAGCCCCAAGCGGGGGCGCGCGCAGCAGTGCTCTGCCTCATAAAATATAAAATAAAATATATTTCCCTGCATCTCATACTGAGAGATTAGATCGGTATTGAGTTTGGACAGACTGAATCCTCCTGGTCCCATGCAGGAGCCTGTTTCGCCAGCCAGGGTCTGGGAGGAGGGAGGAGGCGCAGCCAGGCAACTGCGCTGAGAGGAAAACTTTTGCACAACTTTTAACAAGAATCACGAAAAGCCCCCAAACTAAAATTAAAAAGGGACTTCATGGCAAGTTGGACAAGGGAATGACGTGGAGAAATCTCGCATTGTGTTACCCCAGAGCGGGGGGTTTGTACTATTGTGCGGTGTGCTGCGGTAACAAGCCTTGTGTCACTTTGCTCTTAGCGATAGATACAGACGCCACATACACACACATGCAGAAAAATAATTAAATTTCTAGTTCGCCACTGAATTACCAAATTGATATAACTTTCAACCATTTTGAGCAACGCTGGTTCCATACAGGCCACCAGCGTTGGCTAGTTGTTGATATTTATAAAGATATTGCAGCTCTCAAATAAATTATTTTCGAGGCGGTGGGCAAACTGTAATGGCGTCGATTTCCGAAAAAAAATCTTGAGCTGAGGACAGCCAAAGAGTATAGTATAGACAAGAGCATATGTCATTTCTTGGTTTTTTCCATAGGTATTTTCAAATCACTGTTCTGATACATATCTAGGGGGTAAGTCCTCCTTTAAAGTCGAGCTGAACCCAAAAATGTTTTTTTTTCTTTCATTCAAGTTCAAATACCTGGGTATTCAGTGCACCTATTTATTAATGTATACAAAAAAAACACATCAAATTTCTTTAGTTTTTCACACTTTTTCACATCAAAAGTAAATTTTTCAAGATTTCATTCATAACAGTAATCTACAGTTTGCTGACGTCACATAGTAGGCTACTATCAAATTTCTACCCCATTTCAACCAA
The DNA here is from genome assembly GCF_964638095.1 of Poromitra crassiceps. NCBI lineage: Eukaryota > Metazoa > Chordata > Actinopteri > Beryciformes > Melamphaidae > Poromitra > Poromitra crassiceps. Next base: position 62,761,901 of record NC_139626.1, on the reverse strand, counting down.
TCATATCACGACCGATCACGACATGACAGCTGTCAATCAATCTTTATTTCAGGAGAATTTTCTCCTCCAAATGAAGGAGAAAATGGCACCTAGTGTCTGTAATCTGGCAGAATTTCTAGCCCATAAACTAACTACTAACTTGGCCAATTGCATGTAACATACAAAATAAAGCAAACGATAATGTCTAATAATGCAAAGAAAGGTAACTGGCTCGTTAAACTCGCATTCAGGATTACGTTAGTTAACTTTGTTAAGGCCAAATTCAGACCCCGGCCCCTCGGAGATTCCAGGCCGACGGGCTGCACTCTCCGCTCTGCTCCACACAAAGGCAGCTGGCTGCCTGTGGCTCTAACTCGCGTAGCTCCACTAACCTCGCGTTACCAGGTTCTTCCCGAGGAGAGCGCCACAACATGCTGAATCTTGCTGAATTTTGGGGCGGAACACGCCAGTCATGTCATCAGTGATGTCACTTGGCAATTGTGCTTTGTGACATCACTGATGATGTCATAGGCATTGTGACATTATCAGTGATGTCATAAGAGCAATTGTGATGCAAAGTTGTGACATCATCAGTGATGTCATAAGAGCAGGTGAGCTGCAGGGCGGGCGCGCGGCCGAGCTGCCTATGCGAGTTACAGGGCCAGCTCGGTGAGCTGGGCCGCCTAGCGAGCCCGCGCAGCGGGCGAGCCTGGGAATCGTATGATATAACAACAAGGTAGTGCAGTGTTGAACTAGCAGGAACTACTCCTGTTTCCACAGAGTTAATTTCATTTTTCAAATGTATGAACCCACAGACCATACAATAAAAAAACATAACAACTTTCTATTAGGCTAAAGACACTCTTCTTATTATAGATAAGACTAGTGGCTACTATCACTCCACATAGTGTAGGCTAAATGGTTAGCATGGATCATTTTGTTGTTTGTGTTCTCATTACTTAGTGCAGGCATGTCCAAAGTCCGGCCCAGGGGCCAATTTTAATCAAGCAAGTTCACTTCACATTTTTCCATTCACCTAACGATGACAGTGCTATCATACAGTTTGTAAACAACCACCAAGTAGGAACATCACACGCAGAACTAATGTTTTACTTCGTTTCGAACTCAAGCTCTCACTAGTGCCTAGTTCGCTGCGTACGCAGCACTATGGAAGACTGTCATTTTTGCTCCAAAAATTACTTTACATTAAAACCGACCACGCCCCCTTAGGTGGCGTGGTGCCCCCCTGGGGCTGACTTGGCCACCCACCTCACCTACGTGACTACGTCACGTCCTGTCAGCCCAGGGTCCGCCACTCTTCGTTTCTTCCAGCCAGTGTGAGGACGTCGTTTTCATAGCTCCACAGTTAGCTCTGAGTCAGCGCTCTTTAAAGGAGAACTAACCCCCAAAACACTTTTTTTCAGCTTTTAACCAATATATATGACTTTGGGGGTGATGTGTGAAGAATTCTGGTCAAAATTTCCACATTTGACACCAAACTGTTGCCATTTGACCATTTGTATCATTTTTCAGCAGCATATCTGGCATAAGCGCCCTCTAAAGGTCGAACACTGCTTTTTTTTTCTCAAATGAATGGGAGATTTGGTACAACCTGACGTCAGGTTGTCCCCAAAGACTATGGGATTTCAAGATAAATACTCCCCTACCCCCCCTGTACCCTTTTGGCGCCTCAGAACTCCAAGCCTATTCCTATTGAAGTTTGCTCTTAAAATACTGAACCAAACGTCGTCAAAGTTGGCACATGTCTTAATTATAGTTAGTTTCCCGCTGAATGTGTCACTACTTTATTAATATCTTACCTGGATAAGCTCGAATGATGATGTTTATATTATCAGTCCGAGTTTGAAGCACTGTCTCCAGCCCAGCCAGGCGGGAGCGGGCGGGAGAGAGTCGTACTGTAACCTCATGCACTAGCACCAAGCTCCGGGCGCGCGCGCAGCAGCAGCTGGGCTCTCTGTGCTCTGAGAGCAGAGAGAGCACAGTCTGACATTTCCACGGCTATCAGTCCGACTTGGAAGCACTTTCTCTCGGCCAGTCTGCTCTCTCATGCACCCGCGGGGGCGCGCGCAGCAGCACACAGCAGCAGTGAGAGGCGGGGGCTTTCAACAGTCTGACATTTCAGCAAACAAATCTCGTCGCAGTTTAGCGGACATGTAAAATATAACGCTATACTACGACGTGACAACGTGACAAAGCTTCTCTAAACATATCGGCTAATATAATATCGTCACTGTGTACAAGCAACGCCAACTTTTCAGGAAATGTAGTCAGCAGAGCAGAGCGACTGGCTCTGTGTGTGTGTGTGTGTGTGTGTGTGTGTGTGTGTGTGTGTGTGTGCTCGGGGGGATTTGCATGAGAACAGTCTGTGAGGAGGAGAAGAGCTCTGCCCTGCTGCGCTGCCTCCTGCGCCCTGAGAGGAAAAATCTGAGGTGCTGCAACTTTTAACAAGAATCACGAAAAGCCCCAAAACGCAAATTAAAAACGGATTTCATTGCGCGGTTTATCTCTAGTTAGACGAGGGAATTACGTGGAGAAATCTCGCATTGTGTTACCCCAGGGCGAGAGGTTTGTCCTATTGTGGGTGTGCTGCTGTAACGAGCCCATGTCACTTTGCTCTCGTAACGTAGTTTGACACGCTGCCATAGAGATACATGCAGAAAAATAATTAAATTTCTAGTTCGCCACTGAATTACCAAATTGATATAACTTTCAATCATTTTGAGCAAAGCTGTTTCCAAACAGGCCACCAGCGTTGGCTAGTTGTTGATATTTATAAAGATATTGCCCCTCTCAAATAAATTATTTTTGAGGCAGTAGGCAAACTGTAATGGCGTCGATTTCCGATTTTTTTTTTTGACTTGAACACAGCCAAAGGGTCTAGTATAGACAAGAGCATATGTCATTTCTTGGTTTTTTCCATAGGTATTTTCAAATCACTGTTCTGATACATATCTAGGGGGTTAGTCCTCCTTTAACATAGCTTGGATACTAGGCTCGTTCCGGCTGATTTGCCCACCTCAAGAGGTTTGCGTGGACGGGATAAATCAGGCTTCGGGGACCCGATCCTGTACTCTTCACCAGCGGCGCCGGATCAAGCCATCCAAAGCTAAGGGTGTCTTTTTCACAGTTAACTGTTGTATTAGCTGCCGCCGTGCAGCTCATGTCAACGTTTTCCCCGGCTGGGGTAGCGTTATTGATAGGCTTGAGCGCAGACTCAGGTCTGCACTCAAAACTTATAGGCTAGGTTGCATACGTGCAAAATAGCTTTGTACCGTTAGCACTAGAACAATAGGCTAATTAGCCCAGTTGTTACAGATAGCTAGCTTTGGACCCGTGCGGTTGGCTTCCGTGTGCTAGGTACTTAGGCGCCGGCTACTAGTGTTAGAGCGCGCGTTACTCCGGCTGGAGTGACGATAGATAGATAGTTAGCTAGTTGGCTCAGTGCAGCTAGCTTGTAGCACTCCAGCATCTTCACCGTTGCAAGCCACTGTTAGTCAGCTTACACGGTTAACTCCCGCTAATTCTGGTACAGTCGGCGGGGCTTGTTGGCGGGTTAGCTTTGCTGAACTCGCACAATGAACCGGGCGGCAGCCATGAGACAGGGGGAGACAGCCAAGAGCTGTGTTAGCTGTGAGGCTACTTTGGCGAGTCAGGACCGCCACAGGGAGTGTGTGTTTTGCCTCGGGCATAACCATGCTACTGACGCCCTGCTGAAGTCCGATTTCTGCCAGGCCTGCGAAGGCTTCACCCTGGCCGTGCTACGCGAAAGAGCGTTGCTCTTTGTCCAGGTGGGCCCGCGGCTTAGCCATGCACCTCCCGAGGGAGGCGCATGCGGTGGGTCTGACCACTCGGTGGAGAAGGAGTTGCCTGACGAGCAGGGCTCCCCGGTCCAACCTGAGCAGCAGATCCTAAACTGGGGGGATGAGCCCATCGACCCTGTGCTACAACAGGGGGGGCTCTTTCCCTACGACCCCATAATTATTCCCCCCCAGGACGCCCCCCAAGGGGAGTTGTCAGGCGGAGAGGAATGGGACCGCGCTACCGCTGTAGGGACCCGTTCGGAGGCTAGCTTCAACGAGTCCTATCAGAAGCAATTTCTGGGGGTGATGTCTAGGGCCGCAGCGAAGCTCGGCATCGCTCGGGCGGAACCACCTCCGCCCCCCGAATCAGTGTTGCTGGGTTGCTATTTCCAGCCACTCCAGGCACCACAGGCACCCCGCCCGAAGCCCCTGCTGCCCGTCTGTATAGATGTGGTTCGTGCGGTACAGTCAGGATGGGAAAAGCCTCAGGAGGCCAAGCCGCTCTGCGCGGGCATGGCTCCGTGGTCGGCCTTAGAAGGGGCGGATAAACTCGCGTTAGCCGCGATGCCTCCCCTCGAGGATATGGTGGCCAGACATCTGGCCCCTAACCTCGTGAGGCCCACATTGCCCTCTAAGGCGTGCCAACTTACAGCCAAGTTGGCCGAAAAGGCGTACTTGGCGACGGGGCAGTCCACCGCCATGACCAACGACCTGGCCATCTTGCAGGGCTACCAGGCGGTGCTCCTGCGGGAGATGCAGGGTGACCCCGCCCCCGAGCTGTTTACAGAGCTCAGGATGGCCACGGATTACGCCTTGCGTATGATAGACTGCCTGGCGCAGAACAGCGGGAAGGTCATGGCCTTCTCCGTTCTCACCCACCGCCACATGTGGCTAAATCTTACCCAGCTCCTTGAGCAGGATAAGAGGAGGCTGCTGGGGGCCCAGATCTCCCCGGAGGGCCTGTTCGGTCCTTCCGTGGAAGACTTGGCCCAGCGGTTGGAGACGCGTCAGAGGGACTCGGCGGCGGTCAGCACCCTCATGCCCAAGCGGAAAGGGGAGGACCGCCGGTTCCAGGTCCAAGCGCGCGCGCAGAGTCGTCCTCCGGGGCCTCCGCCGCCGCGGACCGCCCCACGCCAGCGGGTACGAGTCTCACAGCCTAGGGCGCCCCTAATAAACGCGCCCCACCCAGCCGCGGTGGGCCCAGCATGGGTCCCACGGCAGGCCAGGGTATGCGGCCCCCGCCCCCCAAAGCGAGGGGGTGCGCGGGGAGCGGGTAACCAGCCCCGAACTTAGTCACCTCCCTGGGGAAGGGCGGGGGCTATGAGCCCACCGTCGTTGGAGCTCAGCGCTCAACTTCGGTCCGGGACTCAGCAGGGGCCTACCCAACCCGTCACTCGCCGGTGCGGTGCGCCCGGCGGGGACGACAGCTCGCCAGGGCTTGGCTTTTCAGGCCAGCCTTCGGCTTGTAGCTTTAGGGACAAGCCCACCGTCCTCGGTGCCCAGCGCCCGAGTTCGGTCGGGAGCTCTCCCAGGGTCTCATACCCGTCATCGAGAGGCCCCCGGGACAAGCCCACCATCAATGGCGGCGTGGGCCCATTGTTGGTCGGGAGCTCTCCTGGGGACTGCACGAGCGGACGAATCCGCATGGTTACGCCGGTTCAACACGCTCACAGGGCGCGTAAGAAACCGGCAGGGGGGCTTAGCCTCTTATGTCCCGCCTCCCCCTTTTTCTTCCCCAACCAAAGCACCGGGTCCCCCGGTGCCCAACAATATACTCATGGCCAAGGGGGCGGGTTCCGCCCCCTTTGGTCACAACAGACCATCTCTGCCCGACAGGCTCGAGGCCTGGGAGCGTCTGTGTTCCATGTCCACGTGGTCAAGAGGCACAGGAAATACCTGAGGTTCTCCTTCCTGGGGAAGGCTTACGAGTTCTGTGTCTTGCCTTTCGGCATGTCTTTGAGCCTGCGAACCTTCACGGCTTGCGTGGAGACGGCCTTGGCCCCCCTCCGCGCGAGGGGGGTTCGCATCTTCCTTTATCTCGACGACGCTCTTATTGTGGCCGGCTCGAGGGTTGGTGCCATGAAACATACCAAGGTGGTGACCGATCACCTACAAACCTTAGGGTTCCTGGTGAACTGGAAAAAGAGCTGGCTCGCCCCAGAGCAGACGGCGATCTTCCTGGGGCTCGAGCTAAACTCCCGGGCCATGCGAGCCCGCCTTTCGCGGGAGCGACAGGCTCGCACGGTGCGGACAGCGAGGACATTAAGTCTATGCTCCTCGGTGTCAGTGCACAGTCATGTTGGGCCTGATGGCCTCGGCACTGCATGTGCTCCCTCTGGGGAGGCTACACATGCGTCCGTTCCAGATCTGGTTCCTCGGGTTGCGCTTGGATCCGACCAGGGACCGTCATCGCAGGGTGCCTCTGACAGGTCAGGCCCGCCAGGCGTTGGCCATATGGGCAGACCCCCGTTACCTATCGAGGGGCACTCGATTGGGCCCGGTCCCGCTCAGGTTAGTGATTCACACCGACGCCTCCCTCTGGGGTTGGGGTGCGGTGTGCGGGCTTCTGTCGGCGAACGGCCGGTGGGAGGCTCAGGAGCGTCGCCACATAAACGTCTTGGACCTGGAGGCGATTCGCCTTGCTCTGCTTCACTTCCAGCGAGTCATACATGGATGCCATGTGCTGATTCGCTCGGACAATACGGCGGCGATCGGCCACCTGAACAAACAGAGCGGTGTGCGGTCGAAGACTTTGAACCGGTTAGCGGCGGAGATTCACCTGTGGGCGTATCCCCGTCTCCTGTCAGTGTCGGCGGTCTATCTGCCGGGACGGCTGAATTACGGCGCCGACCTGCTGTCTCGAGGCTACCCCTGTCATACGGAGTGGTGCCTCCACCCTCAGGTGGCGGAACAGATTTGGGCCAGGTTCGGTCGTGCCCGCGTCGATCTCTTCGCATCACGGCGCGACGCACTGCCCATTGTGGTTCTCGATCCAGGAGGACAGTCCCCCCCGTTGGGACACGACGCGTTGGCGAACGCGTGGCCACGGGAGGGGCTCTATGCGTTTCCACCGATCCCCCTGATCCGTCAGGTGTTGGACAGGGTGAAGGAACAGCGTCTCCGGCTCGTTCTAGTGGCTCCGTTCTGGCCCAGGCAGATATGGTTTGCGGACCTGGTCTCCCTGGCGCAGGGCCCGCCTTGGGCATGGCCGGTGCGGGCCGATCTCCTATCCCAGGCGGAGGGGGAGGTTTTCCACCCCTCCCCAGGCAGGTGGAAGCTAGCAGTCTGGCTCCTGAACGGGACCAGTTGCTAGCACAGGGCTTGCCCGACAATGTGGTGTGCACTAGCCCTAGCACTAGTGCTAGGGCTGCTTCGACCCGCACTCAGTACGCGTACAAGTGGCGGGTTTTTTCGCGATGGTGCACAAGGGTGTGGATCCAGTGAACTGCAGCGTGCGTCCAGTTCTCTGTTTCCTTCAAAGCTTGCTTGACGCGGGCCAGTCCCCGCAGTCGCTTAAGGTGTACGTAGCCGCGATTTCGGCTTGCCACATGGGGATTGAAGGGAGCCCCGTGGGGGTGTGCCCTTTGGTCTCGCGCTTCATGAAGGGGGGCGCGTAAACTGCGCCCGCCGTTGCGGTGCGTTTTTCCCAAATGGCACCTGGTTATGGTGCTGGACGGGCTAACGGGTCATCCGTTTGAGCCCTTGGACTCCGCCGATTTAAAGGTTCTGTCCTTAAAGACCGCGCTGCTGCTGGCCTTATCGTCAGGAAAGAGAGTCGGTGACCTGATTGCCCTCTCGGTGCAGCAGGCCTGTATGGTTTTTGGGGACGATGGGCGCAGGGTTACGTTGCGACCTAACCCGGCGTACCAGCCCAAGAATATTAATGCCAGCTATAGGTCTATGGTCATAGACTTATCTGCATTCTCTCCCCCGCCGTTCAGTTCGGGTGAGGAGAGACGTTTGCACATGCTGTGCCCCGTAAGGGCGCTCTCGGCCTATGTGGCCAGGATGCGTTCATTACGCATTACAGATCAGCTGTTGGTCTGCTTTGGGCAAAGGGCCCAGGGCGGACCCCTTTCCAAGGATCGCTTATCACACTGGATAGTGGAGGCGATCGCGTTGGCATACTCTGCCGTGGGCAAGGTTCCCCCGGAGGGTATCAAGGCGCATTCTACGCGAGGTGTTGCGACATCCTCTGCGTTGTTGCGTGGTGTGTCGGTGGAGGACATGTGTGCCGCGGCCTCATGGTCCTCTCATCACACTTTTGTCAGGTACTACAGTCTCGACGTGTCCGGTTCGCGCACGCGGTGCTGTCGGTAGCAAGAAAGTAGTATCGTTGCCACTCTAATATGTCAATCGGTTAGGCATAAACGTTGCCATATGGCCCTGGTTCACCGGTGCCTTTCGGGTCGCCCTGTGGGTGCTCCCGGCAGCAAGGTCGGTTGAATTGAGGCACTAGTGAGAGCTTGAGTTCGAAACGAAGTAAAACGTTAGGGTTGTGCTACAACCCGGGTTTTACGAGTGAGAACGAGAGCTCTCACTACCCAGCCTTGCTGCGTCGATGCGTCTCTGGGTGCGTCGGATCTCAGCTGGCTGGAAGAAATGAGTGGTGGACCCTGGGCTGACAGGACGTGACGTAGGGTGAGGTGGGTGGCCAAGTCAGCCCCAGGGGGGCACCACGCCACCTAAGGGGGCGTGGTCGGTTTTAATGTAAAGTAATTTTTGGAGCAAAAATGACAGTCTTCCATAGTGCTGCGTACGCAGCGAACTAGGCACTAGTGAGAGCTCTCGTTCTCACTCGTAAAACCCGGGTTGTAGCACAACCCTAACGTTTTCAGATGGTAAACAAAATCCTTAGAGTACAATTGTATTGTTTGTATTATTATTTTTAAGAACCCATATGATGCGAGAAGCAGCTGCCCCCCCCCCCCCCCCCCCCCCCCCCCCGGTATTTTAACACATTGACTGCCAGCCGTTTTTTTTTGCTGTAGGTAGCTTCTGCCAAGCCGTTTTTTGAGGATTCTGGCTCATTTTACAAGAGCCGAGGATTCTTTTCTGCTTGGATTGGAGTTTGTGAACATACAATATCTCAAAAGTACTAATAGAATGTGTACTTTCTCTGTCTAAAAGAGTTAGTTTGTAGAGTTAGTAGTTATGTAAGCATTAGCAATTGAATACAGCATGGTTTTAGCGTCAGAAAAAATATTCAGAGATAAACGGCTTTTTGTGAAATTCGATAGAACAGTCACTTTAACCATTCATTTTTGGCATCAGTAAGACCTAATAGTCTAGCAGAAAGGGCCCTCAGATTTTGAGATACCCCTACCCGAGGTAGAACAAATGCCAACAATGTTTTTTCTTATCTTTAGGGTCTCCCATTAATGAAATTGATTCTTGGCAAATTTTATTTTTGGGGAAAAAATGTTTTTTTGGCTGTTCTTTAGAACTACCCCAATCCCTGAAAAAGAGCCAAATTAGGCCAGTCCGAATAGGGTAAAGGTGACAAAAAAGCTCATACCTTGAGAATGCTCACTCTTTTCCTCATCAGATTTGCTGAGGTATGAACCAGGTGGCTGCCCTACATCACCAAATAGTCAGAAAATTATTTACCTAAAAAGATCATGAATTATAGTCCTGTAAATATAGCTTTAGTTTAGGCGGAAATTGTACTTTGTGGTGATAGGAACAGGACTCCATCACTTTTCTCTCATTTATCAGAAAAACAGAAATCCCTGAAAAATATACCATTACTGAATTGTCTAGGGTGCTATTGAACACTAACCAGTAGTTGTATGGAGATATCTGGTACCGTTCTATTGCAAATGAGATTTCTTTAGACATAGCCCTGCCTTTTCTCTGAAACAGTCAAAATTCCGAATGGGGGGATAAGTGGTATACTTCTAATAATAATCATTTTATTTGATGACACCTTTCAAAACACCCAAGGTCATTGTACAGTGCATAAGAGACATAACATTCTAAAAGATCATACATAAAAACAACAGGCATGGCAAACACCAGCATCATTAAAATACGACGAGCATAGATATAAGAAAAGACAGGAGATAAACACGGCAGGCGAATAACAGATTAAGTGCTGTATATGATTAAAGTGAGTAGGCCAATTTGTACAGGTGGGTTTTGAGGTGGGATTTGAATGTGGTGATGAAGTCAGACTGTTGGATGTGTGGGGGCAAGGAGTTCCAGAGTCTGGGTGCAGAGCAGCTGAAGGCCCTAGCACCCATCTTACTGAGGCGAGAGGTGGGGACGGTCAGGAGGCCAGCTGAGGAAGAGCGTAGGGAGCGGGAAGGGGTGTATTCCTGGAGGTCAGAGAGATGGGTGGGTGCTAGGTTGTGTAGGGCTTTGTAAGTGAGCAGAAGGTTTTTAAAGTCAATCCGGTAGTGAATGGGAAGCCAGTGGAGTTGAATGAGAACAGGGTGGTCAGATGATTTAGTGCGGGTGATGATCCAGGCATTTGGAGTCTGTTGAGCAATTTGGTGGGTAGGCCAGAGAGAAGAGAGTTGCAGTAATCAATCTGGGATGTAAGAAATGTGTGGATGAGGACTTTGGTGCTGTATTGGGACAGGGATGGGCGGAGTCTGGAGATGTTGCGGATGTGGAAGAAAGCAGACCGGGTGATGTTTTTTATGTGGGGTGCAAAGGAAAGGGTGCTGTCCAGAATGACGCTGAGGCTGTTGACTTGGGTGGAGAAGGGAACAGGGAAGCTGTCAATGATGATGTTTGGGGTGGTGGTGTTATGAGCTTTTGAGAGGGTGTTTTTGGAGCCGATGAGCAAGGCCTCGGTTTTACTGGCGTTTAACTTCAGGAACTTCCTGCTCATCCAGCTCCTGATGTCCTGGAGGCAGGCAGTGAGGGAGGTGGGAGGAAGAGTGGTGGTGGGTTTGGTGGAGATATAGACCTGGGTATCATCGGAGTAGCAGTGAAACCGGACACCATGGTGTCAGAGGATTTTATCCAGGGGGAGGAGGTAGGTGATGAATAGGAGTCGACCCAATACTGACCCCTGGGTCAAACGGCAGAACACCCGGACGTGTGGTTCCCTAGTTGGACAAACTGTTGTCTGTCGGTGAGGTAGGATGCAAACCAGGGAATTACAACACCAGTGATTCCAATGTTCGCCAGGTGCTCCAGAAGTAGCGGGTGGGAGATGGTATCGAAAGCAGTGGAGAGGTCAAGGAGGATGAGGATGGTGAGGAGTCCAGAGTCAGCTGCACGGAGGAGGTCATTAGTTATTTTTACCAGGGCTGTTTAAATGGTTTGTGGAGGTTGTTTGAGTCGAGGTGGGACTGGAGTTGGGCGGCAACCACCCTCTCAAGAGTTTTGGAGATGAAGGGGAGGTTGGAGTTGGGACAGTAGTGGTTCAGGTCAGATGGGTACTGTGGCACATAAGTTAAGAATGCCCACTCTGATGGTCATCATATTTGGAGAGGGAAATACCAGGTGGCTGAACTACATCACCAAATAATCAGAATGTGGGTAACCCAATAAATAAAGTTTATCAAAATTACAAGCCTCTAAAACATAGAAATACAAGGTGTAAATATTGGAAGTTTGCTGGAAACTGGAACATTAATCCAAACTATAATAAATCAGTAGTATCTCCTGTCTTGACATGATGAAATAATACAAGTATAATAGTAATAATAATACATTTGTTTTATGGTAGCCCCAAATCTCAGTGCTTCATTTCATTTCATAAACAAAAACAGCAGAACAGACTAGAAAACAAAATAACCAAGGCAAAAATAAAACAGAACAGAGGAATAAAAAGTGACTGCTCGTTTGACCTGGTATATGGACACTTGTTTCACAGCCAAAGTCCAAATATCCAAATATGAAATACAGTATCAGCCCTTTGTTGAACGTATTATGACCGTACCAGATTATTGTGCCGGTGTTTGGGAGTCTGGGGCACATTCACAAGCTTATACTCCATGGATTGCAATTGTTAGGCTTGCAAAAGACTGATGCAAACAAAACTGTGTAAATATTGTTCAGTCTGTAGGCAGCCTGTCTATCTGGAGACAATCATGTTTAATATATCCTTAGTATCATTGTCCATTTGTCAAATTAAGCTATCACAATGTTAAATGTTTTCCTCTTCTGTGTATCATATTGTAACCTTTTTCCCAAGTATTTGGATCTTTCATTGTTGCTGCGCGTACATAAGATGTGTTTCAGTGAGAGGTCAAGTATATAGATACTAGAATGTCAAATGTCAGGTTCCTCAGAGACGTTTGGGGACACATTTTGACATTCTACACACCAGGTACAGAACTCCGTACAGGGGAGGCCAACAGAGAGGCACTGGCACTTTCCACTCTCTCCACAGTTTGGATCTTTGCAATACAAGTAAGTAATGTCTCTCACTTCTGTAGGTGCTGGGGTTTCTTAAATAGGACTGGTTTAATGGCTCCATCTCTGACAATCCATCCCTTGCCGATAAGACTCCATAAAAGGGGTTTGGGCATGTGACTCTGACACCGTACATTGCTCTTTGCACATGTTGTGCAAATTCATCCTCTGTTGGTGGCAGGTTTGCAGAGGCTGCATATGTTGTTGATGCAATTATGAACCTCAGTTCATCCAAGTTTGTGCACATCAGTCCATTTTCCTTTTTATTTTTTCCGTAAAGCAGAAGCGCAAATTCTCTTGCGACTGGCAAAGACTTCCAAGCTGGAAGAGTCCAAAATGGGCCAGATCTTTGAGCTCACTGAGATGGGTCTTGAGTTTGGTGAATGCTGTTGTCTTTCCTATTCTGTACAAACTACTTGTTGTGTCACAGCCAGTGAGTGCATGACATGCTGGTAGACAGCAAGAGCAATGTATCAGACAGTGATATGGTGTCACAGTCACATGTCCAAACCCCTGTTATGGAGTCCTATCGTCAAGGGATGGATTGTCAGAGATGGAGCCATTTGACCAGCTCTATTTAGGAAACCCCCAGCACCTACAGAAGTGAGAGACATTACTTACTTGTATTGCAAATATGCAAACTGTGGAGAGAGTGGAAAGGGCCAGTGCCTCTCTGTTGCCCTTCACAGTTGCCTACATCTTATATACGCGCAGCAACAATGCAAGATCTAAATACTTTGGAAAAAGGTTACAATATGATACACAGAAGAGGGAAGAATGTAACATTGTGATAGCTTAATCTGACAAATGGACAATGATACTAAGGATACAGTATATTAAACATGATCGTCTCCAGATAGACAGGCTGCCTCCAGACTGAACAATATTTAGACAGTTTTGTTTGCATCACTCTTTTGCAATCCTTACAATTGCAGTCCATGGAGGATAAGGTTGTGAATGTGCCCCAGACTCCCAAACACTGGCACAATCATCTGGTTGGGTCATAATACGCAACAAAGGCCTGATACTTTGGCTGTGAAAAAAGTGTCCATATACCTGGACAAAAAAGCAGTCACTTTTTATTTCTCTGTTCTGTTTTATTTTTGCCTTGGTTATTTTGTTTTCTAATCCGTTTTTCTAGTCTGTTTTTGTGATTGTGTATTATGATTACTATTATACTTGGATTAATGTTCCAGTTTCAATAAAACTTCCAATATTTACACCTTGTATTTCTATGTTTTATGGTAAATGGTAAATGGCCTGCATTTATATAGTGCTTTACAATCAGTAGGTACATTCACCCATTCATACACCGATGGCGGCAGGCTGCCACGCAGGGTGCTGGCACACCATCCGGAGCAATTGGAGTTCAGTATCTTGCCCAAGGACACTTCGACATGCAGACTGGAGGAGGTGGAAATCGAACCACCGACCTATTTTATCCAAAGCGATTAGTGGACGACCTGCTCTACCTCCTGAGCTACAGCCGCTCCAGGTGGTTTGTAATTTAGATCAACTTTATTTTATTGGTTTACCCACATTCTGACTATTTGGTGATGTAGTTCAGCCACCTGGTATTTCCCTCTCCAAATATGATGACCATCAGAGTGAGCATTCTTAACTTATAGGCTATCATGCCACTTCACTTATCCCCCATTCAGAATGACCTAATTTGACAGTTTCAGAGAAGAGGCAGTAGGTCTATGTCTAAAGAAATCTCATTTGCAATAGAACTGTACCAGATATCTCCATACAACTACTGGTCAGGGTTCAATAGCACCCTAGACAATTCAGTAATGGTATATTTTCCGGGGATTTCTGTTTTTCTGATAAATGAGAGAAAAGTGATGGAGTCCTATGTTCCTATCACCACAAAGTACAATTTCCGCCTAAACTAAAGCTATATTTACAGGACTATAATTCATGATCTTTTTAGGTAAATCATTTTCTGACTATTTGGTGATGTAGGGCAGCCACCTGGTTCATACCTCAGCAAGTCTGGTGAGGAAAAGAGTGAGCATTCTCAAGGTATGAGCTTTTTTGTCACCTTTACCCTATTCGGACTGGCCTAATTTGGCTCTTTTTCAGGGATTGGGGTAGTTCTAAAGAACAGCCAAAAAAACATTTTTTCCCCAAAAATAAAATTTGCCAAGAATCAATTTCATTAATGGGAGACCCTAAAGATAAGAAAAATCATTGTTGTCATTTGTTCTACCTCGGGTAGGGGTATCTCGAAAACTAAAGCCTTTTTTGAGGACTTGCTGCTAGACTATAAACAATAGTTTTGAACAGTAATTTCATCCATAACAGCAGGAAACTCCCCTCTGCTCAACTCCTCCCTCCGTGGGCGTTCTTCTTGGCTGCAGCGCCGTGTCACAAGCACTTTCCTACCTGTGCAAATGCACTTTCTCATACTCTCGACCTCTCAAATAAATTTCTGAATAGAAATTAAATTACTCTAAATTAGAGCGAAAAAGAAACAAAAAAGAATGGGTTGAAAATCCCATTCTAAAAGCCTTTTATGGCTGTTTCCAATTTGGTGCTATTTTGCAAGGACCAGTCTCACTGCCCCGCTGCCGCTGTGCCTGGCTGTGCCTGTCTGCGTGGCCGCTCCCCGAGGAAGCCCGGCTGGACTCGCCCGCCTCCCGGAGCCCTGGCCGAGAGCTCCGATGAAGCCCCTGCGACTCTGGTCATATTTACGCTGCGTGCCTCAAAGTGTGCTCCATCCGCAATCCACCATGCAAGTTTGCAATCCCGCACCGCCAGCAATCAGCGCGAAAACGAAAGCGCCTCCGCCAATCCATTTTCATGAGAATGGAAATGGATCACACTGCTTTTTGCTTGCATTCCTACTTCCTTGTCGCCACTTAGTGGGTCGGTGGAATGGGTTGTACACGTTGTACACGTCCAATACTTATATAAGAGATGTAAAAGAGTTAGATGCACAACCCACCGTCAAAAAAAAAAAATCGATGCCAACGACGTGTTTACACGTCGCTGGCAGTCAACAGCTGGATTCTGAAAACGTGTTTACACTTCGTTGGCAGTGAACGTGTTAACATTTATTAATTATCTAATCTGGTCCCCATTCAAAAAGGTTTGGACACCCCTGACTTAGTGGGTTAAGCTGACAAACAGGACAATCTGAAAAACGATTAAATGATTTCACTCAGCGTGTAATAACTGGTACTGATGTGTTCACTCTTTTTTCCATTTGTCTTTTTACCGTGCGGTCATTCTTTCCTTCCTCAAACCCTCGTCTTCTTGCTGTTCTCCACAGCACCAAAAATAAATGCTTCTCAGCCTATATTAGTCAGACTTTAGAGTTTCACTTCCTTCTCTGTATAGACAGACAGCAGCAGGTCCAGAACAGCTGCAGTCCTCCTGAACGGACTAGAGTTCACAACACTGACATAGATCATATGGACAAAGCTATTTGTCCACTATTTTTTGGACTCGCGTTTTGCAGCAAAGTGTTGTCTGTCGCCATCTTGGGGTCTTTGTGCAGCTCATGAGATGGGGGTTTCCCAGAGCCGCAACTCCGCCTGCTATTGGTTGATCGTCAAGCTGCACGATCACTGGACAGGCGACCTGTCAATCACCCCATTTTCGATCAGCTATTTTACTCCAAACGAAACGAGTTATATAAAAATGTACCCCCCTACAGTTGTTATGAAAAGGTGAAATTAGCTATATAGACCAAAACCAAACCTGGAAAGATGTTTAATCCTGTTACAAAGTCGGGCATTTTAACATGGGGTGAATGCCTACTGCACCCAGCCCCAGTGTGGCCATTCGAGGAACTACAGCTTTCAGGACTACTTCCACGCAGGGGCGTATCTACGGGTGGGCCTGGGTAGGCACAGGCCCACCCACTTCTTGCCCTGGCCCACCCAAAAAAAAAAAAAAAAAAAAAAAAATTTAATTGGTTGTTTTCTAGAGGCAAACTTGCTGCTGCATTGCTAGCCAATGGTTTTGTTACTTTTGTAAAAACGCAGGGCACATCATCTCCAGAGTCTAATGCATGACAACTTCATGACATCTAGGAATTTTGTTCTCTCTGTGGATAAATAAACCAGAGGGAGTCTTGTTCAAACTTGAAGCAGCCTCAGTGTTGTTATTTTTTAAACTCACAGCAGTATATGGATCAGTGGTTCTAATTTCTGTATAAAGTAACAGTATACACACAAGTATAAGCATTCATGTATGCAACATTTGGCACCTATATGTAACCTTTTAAGGTTGAGATAATTGTATTATCATTATATGGTCCAAATATTTCAGTAAAGCACTTGAAACACTTGAAATATTCTTGCTTGGGTGGTATCATTCTACTTGAAATGATGGTCAAATGCATTATTTTTAGTAAAATAACACGTCAAATTTTTCGTGGGCCCGGCATCTGCACCCCTTCCTATCCAGGCCCACCCAATTTGATCCAGGCCCACCTATAATTCAATTTCTGCATACGCCCCTGCTTCCACGTCTTCATAGGAAATCCCCTAGAGGTTGCCCACTGGTTCAGAACAGCACAGATATCATGATGACATTGATGCCATCCATGATATCTGAAATTAATAGTGATTCTTTGGTCTAATCTTGAAATGCTTAGAACGTTTTGTGCGTGCCCTCTTTTCTGAATCGCTTAAGCTGTCCACCAGCCAATCAGAGTGATTTCTCTCTGCCCAATGCCGATTCAACATGTTGAATGGGTCAGAAAAGCCGCGGTCTAGAGTCAATCGGTGTGGGCCAAAGACTAGGGCCACAGACGCTCACCAACGGCCCAATGTTGACCGACCGATAAGTCAACTTTATGCAGCACAAATCCACCCAAACTTCCTAATTATGTTTTGTAAATATTTAGTTATTGTGCCATTGTGACCAAAAGAGTCAGAGGGTTTTAATGGGCCTTTTTCACCAGCAGCCATTTTGTGTGTCTAAAAGGCAGGAAGTAACACTGGTGCAAGGCTTGCTTGATGAGGGTTTCCTACTTCCAATCCATTTAGGTGTTCCAGTGGCGGGGGCCCTCGTTAATGTTTTTCTTGCACCTGTGTTACTTCCTGCCTTTTAGACACAAAATGGCTGAGGTGAAGGGCGGGGGAGCGGATAGTAACCAAACAGAAGAGATGATACTGTTTGTTTGAAACCGTTTCAGAAATGTACGGAAACGAGGACGGGTCCATCCCCGCCACCTTCGAGATCCTCTACATGATTGGCTGGAAGCCTCATGAGTCACAGGTAAAGAAGAAGTTTGGCTGAAATGGTTGAAAGTTTATTTTTAGTGTCTCCACCTTTGGTGCTAAGCAGTCATTGCTGCTGTGTTTTATTGCACTGCACGTCTTGACAAAATAAACATCCTACATGGACCCTAGCTTACTTCCTGTTGCAGTGACAGGAAATAAGTTGTTGTTTTTTCACATTGTGATGCTGGTGTTATTTCTAATAAGCATTTCTAATAACAGAATGGATTCATGTCCGGAATGGCCACCCGAGAAAAAAATTATCCCAAAATGTAGGGTAAAAAACAGAGTGCATTTGGGTCTCAATGTAAACTGAAGAATATTATGGACTTTAAAGGTCCCATTCCGTGCAAAAGCTGTTTTTACTTGTAAATGCATATATACTGCTGTCATCCCTCCCTGTAATGAGTTGTCACAAGCTCAGAACTGCCACAGTTGGATTTGTCCCTATCCAGCTTCCCCCTGCAGTCTCCTTCAAGGCCACGCCCCCTAATGCTCTGTTCCCCAGATGGGGTATCGGGACGTCACGATGGTCCTCAAGCATACTGCGCGGGTCTCTCTCACACAAGCTACCTGCACCATTTTGTCTATAGCCACAAAATTAACACTTCTAGCTGGAGCGACGCCAACTGTACGTGATCCAGCAACTGCGGAGGTGCATTCGGTAAGTCTAGGCATTTTGAGATGTCCTCTTTAGCGTAGCGTTGCTAACGTTAGTTGTGGACACAACCTAGCGTGCTGGTCCACAGACGCTAATCTGATTGGCCGCTGGGAGCCTGGGGCGGGCTCTCCCTCAGGGGCCAATGGGAACTGTTAGTTCTGAATATATTATAGAAACAGACCATTCTTGGGACGCAACGAGATGAGGAAGGGACAACTCCGCCACAACAAACAGGGTTGCTGTATTTTCGACAAATTAATCCAGAATCATGTTTTATGGACCAGAGACACACGTTTTTAAGAGGTTACAGCTGCACGAATTGGGACCTTTAAGATAATTTCCAATGGACACACAATTGAATGTAAATGCAGTGATAAGTATTTCGGCATAGTAATAGACCAGTTTGTCTCATGTGATGATATTGTCAAAAGTGTTGAGAATAAATGCCAGGCTACTTTTTTTTGTTTCCTCGCCCCCACAGACCAGGGAAGTGCTTGAATTTCAAAAGTTGAATTCTTTAGACTAAATCCTGTTCAGAAAATTGTTAATAACTGAAATGCCCCCTGCTTATCAATAAACTTCGATCGTGTTTCGAGTGCTCACCAGGACAACACCAGAGGCACTTCTTTCAATGTTGTTGGAGCTTGGAGCTCTTCCGCTTCAGTGCCATTAGAGAATCTCAAGAGTCAAAGGGCCATTTTAAGCCCAAGTCTTAGTGCAAGAGCGAATCTTTGCTAGTTTCTAGCACACTGGTCCCTGGGTGCTGTACACTGAAAGCTGCCCACTCCATCATTATTTGAAACAGTCTGTTATTCATATGAAAATGTCCCACATCATTATTTGAAACAGTCTGTTATTCATATGAAAATGTCCCACATCATTATTTGAAACGGTCTGTTATTCATATGAAAATGTCCCACATCATTATTTGAAACGGCCTGTTATTCATATGAAAATGTCCCACATCATTATTTGAAACGGTCTGTTATTCATATGAAAATGTCCCACATCATTATTTGAAACAGTCTGTTACTCATGTGAAAATGTCCCACATCATTATTTGAAAACAGTCTGTTATTCATATGAAAATGTCCCACATCATTATTTGAAACAGTCTGTTACTCATATGAAAATGTCCCACATCATTATTTGAAAACGGTCTGTTTTCTTTGCCAGGCCAAACCGGTGAAGCGAGGCTCGGCCACCGCCTCGTTCGGGGATTTGTCAAAGATCAGCCCACCGACATCCACAGAGAAGAGCTGAGCAGCTGACCTGCTGTGACCTCTGACCTGCGACCTGCTGTGTGCTGTGACCTGTGACCTGCTGTGTGCTGTAACCTGTGACCTGCTGTGTGCTGTAACCTGCGACCTGCTGTGTGCTGTAACCTGCGACCTGCTGTGTGCTGTAAATAGTGTTTTATTTAAATGGCTGTTTTTTAGCCAGGGAAAAAGCGACCACCGTCCTGTAATACTCTGCAATAAACAAAGACAACAGAGATGTGATTGTCTCAGGTTTCTCCTGGCAGAAGGCAGGTTTACTGAAGTATGACTCTTACACTATAATGCCAGCAGTGTCTGTCTCTCTGTCTCTCTGTCCTTTGCGTATCTCAAGAACCGTTGGTCGGATCGACTTCAAAGTTTGGGAGTGCGCTTCGTGCAATTTGGCATAGCGCCACCTACTGGCAACAAAAAATGTGGTTTATTTCAAGAACCGTTCGTCCGATCGACTTCAAATTTGTGGAGTGCGCTGATGGGAACTCGACACAGTGCAGTACCGAATTTCGTGCAATGCGGCACAGTGCCACCACCTACTGGCAACACAAAAAGTTGTTTATCTTGAGAACCGTTCATCCGTTCGACTTCAAACTCTGGAGCTACGCTTAGGGGGACCCAGAGGAGTGCAGTGTGATGGGAAGCGCCCACTGGGTGGTGCATGGGGGGAACGGGCACTGCACTAGTTACACTAATGTGAGTAACTCCCTTACACTCCATTCTAACAAACTATTGAAGTTAATCTTTTGAAAGCTGCAACAAACTATTTCTGTCCATGCGTGTCAGCACACCCTCTCACCATTAGTCACAAGTCCAGTTCCTCATAGATGAACATAACACAGCTGCAGACAGCTACTGTCTCCGGCTCAACTTCACATCCATCCTCCGGCCGCAGAGATGTTTCCTCGCCTCGTCTTTCTGGTCAGCGCATGCTTCTGTTACAACTCTCCTGGTAAGATCTACTTTCTTCCATCTTCTTCAACATGTTTAAAGCAGAGCTCAGAGTTCTGCTTCAAGGAGCAGTTCACTCAGAAAAGAAAATTCTGTCATCAACTCTCACCCATGCCGACTGAAGGATCAGTCAGAGTTTCACAGCAATCAGAATCAGAATCACTTTTATTGGAATAACTTTTATTGGAATTTGTCTTAGTGTCTGTATGCAGTGTAGTGGTCACATCAATATACAGAGATAAGAAGTAGGAAAGATAACTAAAGACAATCACAACGTTGCAAGTGCAATCAAATATATATACAATATGAGTGTTCTGTGGATATTAAATATGAATGCAATGCAATGTACAGTCCGAGTTAAATAGGCGTTGAATAGGCAGTGAATTTACAGTCCGAGTTAAATATGAGTTTACATTGAATTTACCAAAATGTACAGTCTGAGTTAAATAGGCGTTATATAGGCAGTGAATTTACATTAATTTACAGTCCAAGTTAAATATGCAAAACACTGTTGCAGAATTGAGGTGGATGGGGTCCAACTTTCAAACATCTAAAATGCCTCCATACTGCTCACCTGGTGTAGCCTAATCCAAGTCTCCATAAGCCCTGAGATGCTAAATTGAGTTGAAAACACGTCATTTACATCCTGTTTTTAGCTGAAATCTACACTGTAGCAGGCCCACCAGGTCCTCTTCTTCCCATGGAGTGCAGATTTCAGCTAAAAACAGGGTGTACATGATGTTTTTTCAAGTCAATTTGGCATCTCAGGGCTTCTGGAGACTTGGATTATGCCAGGTGAGCAGTATGGAAGCATTTTATGTTTTTTTTTCTCTCACTGTTTTTCAAACCAACTCACCTGGTAGAACCACTCGTAGCTACTCAACGCAACACAGCAACAATGGAGGATGTATTTAAAGCCCCAATCAGTAAGATTTTTGACATTTTTTACTGAAATATAACTGCTTTTTAGTCACAGGACATGGTAGATTGACTTTTAATAGGGAGACCCTCGTCTTTATTTATCCCACACCGCCCTCCATTGGCCAGCACTGGGACTAAGCAGTTTGTCTGTCACGTCCCGTAGCAAGAAAAAAGAAAAAAGAAAACCATGCGCGCATGCGCTGTACAGCGGAAGCGCTGTGTTCATGAAAACGAGGAAGTAACTCGATTCGGATTTGCTACGAAAATGATGTTTCACGGAACTATGGATTATTATTTCATCACGTGGTGAGTACCCGATGTCACAACATGTACATAGAGCTTCTGGCGCTGTGTTTTGTTGACTTTGAACGGCGATATCGTTATCGATACTAATGCACGCAGAGGGCGCAGTGGAAAACTTACTGAGTGGGGCTTTAAGCTTCAATGTGTTGAACACATAAATTGTATTCAACCCCATCCTTCACGTAACTTTTGTTAAAGGTTAACAGGATTCACTATTTGGTCAATTGAATCCTAAAGCCATTGAAATAGGAAAGCATGATGAAAATGCATGTGTAAGATGTTACAAAGAATTATACATTTGTGCAAATAAAAAAGCAAACTATATGCATTAATAGACCAATGTTTAAATGTCCAGATGCAATCCATCCATTCTAGCACCAACCATATGATACCTGGCAGGGTCCAAAATTAGCACCAGCCGCCAGCAAATATGCAAGTGACTGGTAGATTTGCTTCACTCACCCAACCCAGTAGCTTACTTGCCCAATGGAAAACCAAAAAAGGCTAGTAGACCAGTTGGCCATGTAGTGGAAAAAGTGTGAAGGTGGAAAAGTCCCATTTGGTTTTTGACTTGACTTTTATTAATTTGACTTGACATTTATTAATTTATGCTTGCTGTAAGTTGTACTGAAAACTGCAGAGCTCAAACCATTAAAAACATTAACATCACAAAACATAAGCATAACAGGGCACATTTGCAGTACACGATAGGATAAATACATACGCCCATAAATGAAAACTATTAAAGTTCATCTTTTCATATTGTATGCTAATGTAGGCTATCAAACCTACCATGGAGCCTCTCCCCCTTTTTTTGGACTGGAGTACATGTGGGGACATGTGGTTCATGTAGGCTTGTAGATGCCGGTGCAGCAGTCCAGACAGGATTAAAATTACCCCAGGACATCAGAGTTCACTAAACAATACAATCATTTCAGCTGGAGATTTTACCAGGATAAACTGAAAATAACCGACAATTAAAATCTCAGACTATTTAAATCCAGTGCCGATGATAACCTGTTTTTCAATTAACTCCCATTTCAATTCTGCTACTGTATGATTCAGAAATTACAAATACACTACTTTGGTACATAGGCAAATTCCGGAACGTGACAGAAACCATTATTATGCCCCCTTACTATTTGATATGAGCAATAAAGTAATTGTCCAGATTGCATTAAAATCATAAACAGCAAATCCAGGGACATCTGGTCACCATAACACAAAGTGTACGCTAAAGTGCATGGAGCACCAGAGCTAATAATACTAATTATTTTTGCTTAAGTTGACCAACAGGACAAACTCTTGTCCTACTTTTTTAATATCTGTTTTATTTGGCAGCGGTTCTGGCAGATGTTCTGGAGGTTATCGTGCTGGAGAACCAAACGGCCACACTGAGCTGTCCTCATGCTGTGGCCGGTGAGGCGGTGAGGTGGAGCCGCTTCAGAAATGGCCTCAGGGAGGAACTTCTCACCATTCAAGATGGAAAGGACAATGCACCTGACAAACGCTATAGTTCCTTGGCAGATAACAAGTCACTGGTAATAACAAGGGTTAAGGAAGCTGATGCTGGCTTTTACCTTTGTAATGACAAAAGAGCAGAATATCTGTCGGTGACCACAGATCCCAAACTGGTGGGCCGCAGCACACCGAGAAACGACGGATCAGGATCTGCCCAGGGACCAAACCTAAAGGGACCAGATCCAGCAGAGAACGAAGATGAGACACAGGGCCAGCAATACTCAGATGTTTGGAAAGTACCTGTTGGTGTAGTCATTGGTGCGGCGCTGGTGCTTCTGGGCATCTTCACCGTGAGATCCTTCTCCATGAAGAGAGCGGTGGAGAACGCAGATGTGGACCAAATCGTGGCCGAGGTGATTTATGAGGAGATCGAGGACAGCGAGGTCCGGCCAAGGAGGGAGACCGGTGTTGAGAGTCCGTATTATTGGACCGACGTGACTGAAGCCATAGGAACCTGCACACCTCCAAATGATCAACCATACGCCACGGTCAACAAGCTGAAGACTAAAGGACATGGCAGTGTGGAGTGTGTGTATTATCTGGCCCAGAATCCACCAATGACCTGATATAGCCAAGTCTGCTGTGGGCTGGGGCAAGGCTGAAACATGCTTCAACGTGTGAGTTGCCACGGACAATTTCACCTCAATAGTCAGAAAAATGTCCCATTGGCCGGGAGCTAGCCCAGCTGGACGTGGAGCTTCTGTCCCTAACCTCTGTCCCATATCCAAACCCTAACCCCAACCAAGTAGCTACCAGTGCCTAACCCCAACCACCAGGGGGCCACTGACCATTGCCTAACCCCCAACCCCACTACCTTGCTTGTTGAAAAATAACGAGAAAGAGTATTGAGGTGTCGGACAGTCGGTCAGTTTGTCTTATTGAAAAGAATAAATAAAATCAACTTTCAAAAACACTTGATATTTGTTATGTTAGTGCCTTGAAATAACAACTAACACATATTGCGTTTACAGGGAACATCCATTCTTTTATTTATCTTGCTTTACACTCTTCTTCGTCTCTCATCTCCCGCTCCACACTCTACTAGTCTACTCCTTTACTAGCAGCGCCCTCTAGCGCCGGCACACCGTAACCAGCCATGCTATCTACATATCAATGCAGCACAACATATATCTGAACACCACAATATTATATAGGTACTAGATTGCTTTGTGACATATTTCTTGTACATTTTCTTGAATATATTTCCACATTTTAAAGTAAAATTTACTTCAAATGTTTACATTAAACAGTGCATCAACTAGATTTCCCCACTTTCAACAGCAGGAGAGAGGGACTACTAGGGCGGGGTTTCATCCCGGGAGACGGGATTCACCTGGAATGCCCATCCAACCCATGTCCCGTTATGTTATGGTTCTGTTGGTACACTAAGAAAAATAAATCCCGGGCCCTCCCAAGATTTATAGCAATATATCAAACTAGACGTGCCCGCAGACCTCCGCCAAAGCTAATACTCCAGTCTGCTCTGCTAAAAAAACATGTTTTTAAGGACAGAGAACAGATGGACTCTGGGTCATGATATTCAGATTTTATTAGTAGGATCAGAACCATAACCTTGACCTGTAGAGCCCCCTAGTACGGGTGTATTCACACCTGTAGGTCGTTTGCTTTGTTCCGATTCAGGTACTTAATTGATACAATTGTTGCATTTGTGCCTTGGTTCGTTTGTGTTCACACAGCCACAAATGAAACGGTCCAAATAGTATTGTCAAACTTCCTGGATTGGCCAGCAGACACGCTGATAGGTTAATAGCCTCTCGGGATGGACAAAATAATTCCCAGAGATTTTCCTATATGATTATAAAAATGCGTTTTGTTAGACCTACATTTTAGGCTATGTCGGGCGTCCGCCGTGCGAGGAGAGAGAGAGAGAGAGAGAGAGAGAGAGAAAAAGAAAGAAAGAAAGAGGGAGGGATCGGGAGAGAGAGAGAGGGAGAAAGTTCTTTATTTATTTATTAATGTATGCTATGTAAGCTATGTAAGCCTATGTATTTATTTAGCCTATTTAGGCTATTGGGAATTTGGAGATAGAAGATCAAAGACCCTCGCAAATTCTGCTATTAGGCTATCACGGAGATGAGGATTAGCCGAGACATAGGCTATATGAACACCTGTCCTGTCAGGAATAAAATATTAATAAATAATTTAATAATAACGGACATTTCGAGGAAGACATGCAATCAGTCTGATTGTCTGATTGAACCAGACAATCTTATCACAAAGAAGGCTGGCTCTGATTACCACGATTTGTTTTCATTTATTGAATGGAGACCAGAGCGAGAGAGAGGGAGAGAGAGGGCGCGCACACAATTTACAGGCAAAATCCGTAGAGATTCAACACATTAACGTTGCTTCCCATGGTCCGAGGTAAGTTGATTGCTGATTTGATGATCCAAAAATCCCCCAAAGTTTATCGATGCAAGTCACAAGTCGCCAAAACAGGATCTGAAAGATGTTGTTTTTAAACGATAAAAATGTTCGTTCTTCAGGCCATTACGCACAGCGCAGCTGACTACGGCAGCTGGTTTATCCAAAAATGCGCACCGTTTACTGCTGTTGTGGCGGATCGAGGTCGGCTCACGTTCTCACCACAAACGAACCGCACCAGAGTTCGTTTGGAAGCAGACCGAGACCACCCTTTCTTGGCGATCTCGGTCCGCTTGTTTTGTCCTGCATCCGAGTGCGATTGCTGTGTTCACACTCCCCCAAACGAACCGCACCAAGGGGGAAAATGCTCTCCGTTTCGGAACAACTGCTCCAAACGAGATAGGTGTGAATACACCCTAAGAATTGCACACGTGTACTTGTACAACGGAGTGACAATAAATATCTTGAATCAATAGCAGCCACAGGCTGTCGTGACTGGTAACTATGTAATTATGCACATTAACATTCAAATATCGGCCTATTCACGCAAAGACAAATTAAACTTGGGCATCCGTGTAGTGCATCGGTAGATTCCCTGCCTATCAACACGAGGGTCACGGGTTCGAGCCCCTGTGTAACACAGTGTTACTTCTGGCTTGGTCGGGTGTCCATACAGGCACAAATGGCCGTGTCTGCGGGTAGGAAGCCGAATTAAGGGTATGTCCTGGTCGCTGCACTAGTGCCTCCTCTGGTCGGTCGGGGAGCCTGTTCAAGGGGGAGGAGAACTGGGTAGAATAGCGTGATCCTGCCACGCACTACGTCCTAGCAGTGAAACCCCTCACTGTCAGGTGAAATGAAGCGGCTGGTGAGTGCTCATGTATTGGAGGAAGCATGTGCTAGTCTACAACTCTCCCCAGATCGGCAGAGGGGGTGGAGCAATGACCCAGCAGCAGGGGGAATTGGCCAACTTGCCAAATTACAATTAGGGAGAAAAGCAGGAGAAATCTGAAAAGTCCAAAGAAACTAAACAACCTGCAAATACAGGCCAGGCAGAGTCAAAAACTCAACCATCATGTTCCTGTTGAGCAGATTCTGCTGTTTCCTGCAGTCTCATAACAGGCATCTGCCACCTGCTGGTACAAAAAGTGTATTACGCCCCAAAATAGTTAATAATAGTTGCAGCTAATCGAGGAAAGATGATACATTATTGAATGAAGGAATGAATGAATGAATGAATGGTTGAACATCGAACAAACCAACAATTTGTATGCAGCTGACAAAAATATAACCATACATGTTTACATGCCAATCAATTTCACACAGTAAAATCCACACAATCAATGAGCAAAAGAGGAATAGCTGGCCTTTTGCCTATCCTACAATCCCATCAGATAGAATATGAGCAGCATGCCTACAAAAGAAATGGGGGAAAAGGGAAAGTATTGGTTCTCACTTAACATGTTTCAAAGATAGCCTACACAATGCTTTTATTGTTGTCCAACGTACCTTAGTTCAGCTGAACCTTGTTCTAAATGCAGGTAAGACCAAACTTATGCTGTTCACTAACTCCAGAAACAGACCACAAAATATGTGTTTGGTGGTCGCTCTTGAGGGCAGTGAAATAGAAGTTGTAAATTCTTATAATACTGGGTATCTGGATTGATGACTGTCTCACTTTTAAGCCACATGTGCAGTACCTGGTGAAGAAGCTGAGGTTAAAACTGGGTTTTTATTTCTAAAACAAGTTGTGTTTTTCTTTTAATGTAAAAAAGCGACTGCCACCACTTTTTTTGGTTTTACCTGTGTTGGATTATGGTGATCTTTTATATATGTGAAAAGATGGAATGTCCGCACACTGGTTGATGTTCCCAGGTTTATTTCAACCCTTTCAATAAAAACAACGTTTCGACCGTATAGGTCTTCATCAGGCAAGAAATGCCATTTCTTGCCTGATGAAGACCTATACGGTCTATATATGGTCTATACGGTCTATACGGTCTATATATGGTTCCAATTCATTCTATAAAAAAAGTGACTAGTTGCCATCACTTTTTTTTACCTGTGTTGGATTATGGTGATCTTTTATATATGCACACCTCTGCTCAATGTCTTCATATGGTTGACACAGCTTATCGTGCTTCATTGAGATTCATTACAAATTGTAAAGCTCTGACTCACACGGAAATTGGTAAAAGGGCTTTTATGTATTCTGCACCTTCAGCATGGAAGAACGCAGAATGACTTGAAACTTAATGAGTGAATCTCACTAAATGCTTTCAAAGCCAAAATGAGAGATTTAGAGGCTGTTTCCCTGACATGCAAATGTTTTTACATTACCTGGCTTGTTCTTTTTGCTGTGCTTTCTGTCTGTAATTATGTGTTTTTGATGCTGCTGCCTGCCTTGGCCAGGACTCGCTTGAAAAAGAGATTCTTAATCTCAATGGGACTTTCCTGGTAAATAAAGGTAAAAAAACATCTTCATTATATTTTCCTTCTCTTGATAAAAAAAAAGTTTAACACATTGACTGCCAGCCGTTTTTTTTTTGCTGTAGGTAGCTTCTGCCAGGCCGTTTTTTGAGGATTCTGGCTCATTTTAAAAGAGCCGAGGATTCTTTTCTGCTTGGAGTTTGTGAACACAAAGTTCAGAAAAGTACTAATAGAATGTGTGCTTTCTCTGTCTAAAAGAGTTAGTTTGTAGAGTTAGTAGTTATGTAGATATTAGCCGTTGAGTACAGCATGGTTTCAGCTGTCTGAGACTGAAAGCTGAGATAATCGCAGTTTTGTGAAATTCAATCAAACAGGCAGAACAGTCACTTTAACCATATATTTTTGGCATCAGTGAGAGATCAGACATCTAAACAATATAGTTCTGAACGCCCTCTCCTTCAACTCCTCCCTCCGTGGGCGTGTCTAGTGGCTTTCAGCCTGCGTTTGTCACAAGCGAGTGCTCTGCTGCTGCTGCTGCTGCAGCGAGTTCGAGCAGCCTCCCTCCCTGGCAGCGAGTTTGAGCAGCCTCCCTCCCTGGCAGCGAGTGTGGATAGGGCTCACTCGTCTCTTGGGTTTGAGAGCCCCGATGAAGCCCCGTGCGACTCTAGGCTTATGCAAATTTGCAATCCCCCGTGTGCTGCTGCTGGCGCGGCCCGAGAGCGGCGAGTCTGGTGACTGATGACTGTAAAATCGGCAAGCCATTTCCTTGAGAATGGAGGAAGCAGCCGCGGGAGGCGGCTGCTTTTGGTTGACTTTCTCTCTGTCGGGAGGGCACCGTCGCCACCTAGCTGGTCGGTAAAATAGATTATACACATTCAATACTTCCAATATCTCCATAGGAGACGCGGGGGGCATTGATCCACGTAGCACCGTAAAAAAATTTTTTTTTTTTTTTTTGACGACTCAACTCGTCGTTGGCAGTGAACAGCTGGATTGTGTTTGACGACTCAACTCGTTGTTGGCAGTCAACGTGTTAATACAACCAGGAAGGCATTCTAGCTATACTAGCTGAACAAACAAACAAATAAATAAATACATAAATGGATAAATACGAGGACCATATGAATAAAGGAATAGATTAACTGTAAAAGCTTTATTATTATTATAATAGGCTCGCTCTTTCTGATGTTTTTCTGATGTTTAATTATAGGATCTTTATTTGTTTAATTTCCCCAGACCTCAACAGTAGGAGTGTGAGACATTAAATGAAAAATATCACCTTATGTTGAAGAGACAGGTGGTGGTGGTGGAAAATATCGCCTTATGTTGAAGAGACAGGAGCAGGAGCAGGAGGAGGAGCAGGAGGAGGAGGAGCAGGAGGAGGAGGAGGAGGTGGTGGTGGTGGTGGTGGTGGTACCGAGGTCATTTTAGTGTTCAATCTGGTGCACTTTGAGAGCAAAAAATCTATAGAGGCTAGATCATAAACTACAGATCTCATATTATATTAATATCCTCTTTACTGTACTTAGGTGCTGTTGCTTTACAATGATACAAAAAATAAATGTTTCGGCACATAATATATATTCTGCATACAGGTCACATATGGCAGAATACTGCTCAATACAATGGCCAATCTACACCAACATCACTTACAGGGGAGTTACTTACCCGTCTAGCCTCAATCTAACCTCAATGAGTTGGTGGTGAGTTATGTCTCTTCCTTCTATATAGCACACAGAGAGGAAGCAAATTGTTGCATTTCTGATCAACTATGTCATATATCATGTTATTTATGAGGGCTTTAAAACATCAATGACAGATGAATAGATCAGGGGGCCGGGGCTATTTTTCTAAAAAAAAAAAAAAAAAAAAAAAGGTCATGACCTCGGTGACCTCAATGGTAGTTACGGGCATGGATCTAGCCTGGGTAAACCCAGCCTCCACGTGACCTCTTGCGTTACAGGCATAGTCTGTGACGTCACGTTGAAGGCTGGGTTCAGTCAGACTAGGACCAGTCACCACTTCAAAGCAGGAGGCTGGGTTCAGTCAGACTAGGACCAGTCACCACTTCAAAGCAGGAGGCTGGGTTCAGCCAGACTAGGACCAGTCACCACTTCAAAGCAGGAGGCTGGGTTCAGCCAGGCTAGGACTAGTCACCACTTCAAAGCAGGAGGCTGGGTTCAGCCAGGCTAGGACCAGTCACCACTTCAAAGCAGGAGGCAGGGTTCAGCCAGGCTAGGACCAGTCACCACTTCAAAGCAGGAGGCAGGGTTCAGCCAGACTAGGACCAGTCACCACTTCAAAGCAGGAGGCTGGGTTCAGCCAGACTAGGACCAGTCACCACTTCAAAGCAGGAGGCTGAGTTCAGCCAGACTAGGACCAGTCACCACTTCAAAGCAGGAGGCTGGGTTCAGCCAGACTAGGACCAGTCACCACTTCAAAGCAGGAGGCTGGGTTCAGTCAGACTATAGGACCAGTCACCACTTAAAAGCAGGAGGCTGGGTTCAGCCAGGCTAGGACCAGTCACCACTTCAAAGCAGGAGGCAGGGTTCAGCCAGACTATAGGACCAGTCACCACTTAAAAGCAGGAGGCTGGGTTCAGCCAGGCTAGGACCAGTCACCACTTCAAAGCAGGAGGCGGCCATGTGTGACCTGCTCAGACAAAATCAGTCACATGTAGCACAGGCCCGTTTTGTGTACAAATGTGATTTTATAAGAAAATATTGATTTAGGCTGTTTTGGTGTTTCAGATTTTAGTAAAATTAAGCCTTGGCTTTCATTCTGTGTAAAGATGATTGTGAAATTTGAATATATTCTAAATATAGTTTTGAAGCTCATAAAGTTAGGGTGACAAGCAGAACTAGTTTACTTTGTCAAACTTTGAGGCTGTTTTCTCAAAACCATAGTTTGGAAACAGTCAAGACATAAAGGGATGCAGGTCACTCAATGTTTGGAGCACAAAGATCTTTTTGATATCAGCAGAAAGCAACATTCTCCTCTTTCCAACACTGTATAAAACTCTAAATGTCAATGTGACTGTGATTTTGTCAGAGCAGGTGACATCTGGCCAGTGTTGGTCAGTAAAATAAAGTAACATGTTACTGTAATTGTATTACTTTCACCAGTAACTAATGTTAGGGATTACAATTTGTAAAAAATAATTATATTACAGTTACTAATCCAAGTAACTTAAAGTTACTGCAATACTTGATCCAGTGCTGGCACAGAGCTAAAACAAAAGTAGAACAAAATCACTCATGAGTGGAAATAGCAGCACTCCAAAAATTTAAACACAAGACTTTGCTCAAATTTAAAGTTTATTGAAGTTTATTGAAAGTTTCAGACTCACACTCAGTACAATAATAAAAATAAGTCACGTTGTAATATACAGTTAAAAAACAAAACAACACAACAACATATAACATACATTAAAAACAAAGTACCAGAGCCAAATACCTGGTCTAATAATAAATCAACAGCCTGCCCTATAGTTATACAAGAAATCCTTTGTTAACCAATGTTTATCTAATCTGTTTTTGAACGTGTTAACTGAGGGGGCCTGCACCACCTCGTCTGGAAGTTCATTCCATTCTCTTACAGCACGAACTGTAAAAAAGTTACATGTACAATAAATAAAACATGTTTTATTCCAGGCTAACGTGTTTGCCTTCATCAGAGCATCATACAGAATGATGGTATCAGCCTCTTTTTATAATGCAGGTCAAAGAATCATCCCCACCTGTGTAGGAGGAGCTACTTGTTTCAAATCAATACAACATAGAAATATAGCACTTAATAAAAAAAAAGTACATTTTCATAACAGTGACTTCATGAAAAGTTGATAAAGACAGTATATATATTTTTTTATAATAGTGATATTAGGCTATATTCTAGGAAAATCATGTTTCACAAGAGTTCTGAAATCCAGGGATACTTGAGTCAACATCAAGGCATACAGACAACAAGGAACTGTAGACAATACTATAATAAATCAAGATCAATGTGCTCACACCCAGGAAGTGACAAGGAGCTGTAGAGTAGAGGCAACATATCAACAGCAGCAAGCTGTATGGGTCCCAATAATAGACAACACATATGTTGGGCAAACAAAAAGATGTGTGAAACTACGCATCTCTGAACACAAAAGTGCAATCTGCACAGGAAATGTACACGGGGCTTAGATAGCATGTTTGATTTTAAAATGTTCAGGAATTTGTCCTGAGTTTAATCACGTTAACGTTACGATGGTCAGTTATCTTGGATAGATATACGTTGTTGCAGTGAAATAAATAGATAACAGTCGAGTCCACACAGAAAATCTTAGTTTTATGGACACTTCAAATAATAATTAGAGTAAAGAATCCTTCAAAATGTTTGTTTTGAGAGCACATAGGCTAACTGCTCATGTGAAGTGTTTCTTTCCTCCATGTAGGCTATAGAGAGTGCAGCAGGTGCAGTCTGTCTGTCTGTCTGTCTGTCTGTCTGTCTGTCTGACAGAGAGTTCAGGTCTTAGTAAAGGGTTAGTCTGTGTGTTTCACAGCTCTAACTAAATGATTTAATCATGTTGCTTTGTCAGGTTCTGAGCTGCCCCGCCCACACCCACCATGTTTTCATCATTAGCCAACCCAGACCTCCTGCAGGGCGGAGCAGCCCGCGAGACCAGGCGGGTTCTGGGTGATGTCATCACTAGTGGGCACGGTGCCAGTGGGTCAATGTGCTGGTTGCCATGGGAGACGGAGAGAGTTGGCAGCACATCATACCCATCACACACACACACACAGTCACACACACTATCGACAATCGATAATAGGGATGCACCGATTGCCATTTTCTTGGCCGATTCCGATTTCCGATTTTTGAATAGTCTGACTTGCCGATACCGATTTTTGCCGATTCCGATTTTTTTTTCTAAAAACAACAATTGACAGCTTACACAAACGTTTTTGTAACTTTGTTTGAAAATTAAGATTCATAGAACAATTCTTACATCTAATGGGGATCCAAATAAACAAATAAACAATTCTTATCATTTGCATGAAGTAGGACCATCTCACTCAAACACATCTCAAAATAAAAGTGTTCCAGGTTAGGCTACTGGACAGAGCTTTTTTGTGCAAATACAATGAATACAAAAATTTAATTAAATCCAATAGCCTATATCCCACAGCTATCATGCATTTACTTTTCCAAAAGAAAACAGGTGCAACAGAACATCAAAATGATCCATGGACAAGGAGTTTATAGACTGGCTCCAGACCAGTCCTCTTGAGTAGAGGGGAAATGAGTTTATGGGTTACAGTAACGATCTTCAGTCTGAATATCAGGCGGAGTTTACACACAGTCCGAAGTTTGGTATGCATATTTTTATCTACCATCCGAAGAAATATCGTCACGCACAGAAATCCTTGCACACTTGTGAGTCCGATGCATTTTTATTATTATGTCCGTCGTTCTCATCTCGTTCTATTTGCAATACGAAACAAATAGTCTCTCCTGTATCAACGTTACAACATGACTTGACAGGCTGAGGCAGCAGCGCTGATGTGGAATGGAGAAAGCAGGTCGGGGAATGGTTATACTGGACACAATGCTCGCGTTCACCTCGCCAAGCCGGCTGTGCGCTGTGGCCGGGTGCAGCAGCACTGCTTCCCGGGGAGAGGGAGCAGAGAGAGGGGGGCCAGTGAGGTGAAGCGAGCCGCTCAGACTCGAATCCAGCCGAGCGGGACTCGGCCGCATCTCTGTCTCCACGGCTTATTTTCGACTTGCATGTGTGACAAACTGCGAGATTTGTCTACTTCACTGACGGTGAAAAAAATCCACAACGAGGAAGGTATGCTGGCGTGTGTGGTGTGGTGGCTGGGTGCCTGTCTCGGTGCTTTGGGGTGCGCGCACGTCATGTGAAAATCGGCTCACAGAATCGGCTATTTAGAGTGACCGGCGCAGATCACCGATCGAGGCCGATCACGTGAAAATCGGCCATTTCCGGTCACGTGCCGATCGATCGGTGCATCCCTAATCGATAATTGATCGTTAAGGAATTGATTCGATCATGTGGAATTTTGATCGAATTTTTATATATTTTTTTGTCAAAATTTGATCAAATTTGATTTTCACTACAACCTGCAACCCAGACCTCCTGCAGGGCGGAGCAGCCCGCGAGACCCGGCGGGTTCTGGCTGACCCGTCATCACTAGTGGGCACGGTGCCAGTGGGCCATCACACACACACACAGTCACACACTAGGGATGTTCATCAATTATCGACAATCGATAATTGATCGTTAAGGAATTGATTCGATCATGTGGAATTTTGATTTTGATTTTCACTACGTGGTCGCAACCAGGAGAGGGCGCAATGGGACCGACAGAGAACAATGAACGGAACACCTATGTGGGTGGGGCTATGGGTGTGGTCTCATTGAGCTGCAGTGAGAACTGAGAAGTGAGAAATGAAGCGTGCGAGGCAAAGTTTTGTGTGGGACCATTTCGAGTTAAAAGACGACGTCGTTTATTGCAAGAACTGTGATGCAGTTTATAAGTACAACACGGCTACGACGCCAATGATTCACCACGTGAACAGCGCACATCCGAGCCTGGTTAACCAGGAAGGTGCCTCGTCCTCGTCTCAGCCCACCATCACTGTGGTGTTTAGCGGGGAGGAGATGTGATGCAAATGCGAGGCTGGTTCAACTTGGAGAGGCAGTGGATGCGGGCGAGGCGGCTCTCCCACAGGCTGGGGGAGATGATGCGGTGGCACAACGTGTCTGATGACTCCGAGTCCGACACAGAGGAGGGGGGGTCGGCCCAGCCACGCCAGCCTCTGCTATGGCCATGCTGCTCGGGAAGGAATACTCCACTTGTCGCGACGACGCTGGGATGCAAGACGAAGTTACCAACTTCATGAGGGAGACTCCCCTGTCCCCTGGAGTGCAGCGCTGCAGAGTTAGTCCAGGCAAAGTAACTCATTTTGGAACCAAAAAACAAACTAATTGTAAAAGAATTTTTTGCAGCTTAGATCATTTCTATGAGGTGTCCAGAACAACATACTAAAAGTCCTAAGAAATCCTAGTTGAGGAAATATGTTTAATTCTCATCAATCCAAGATGTGTGCCAGTAAGGCCAGACAACAATACACCCCACTGGGGCTATTTTTTTCCTTTACTCCTATCAAAATAAAACTTTATACAATGAAAGTATCCATGAAAAGTAACATTTTTTGTATTACAAGTTTCTTTGAAAATGAATTTGAATATGCAAATGAGCTATACACTAATCGAATATAGGCTATACCCAAAATATACCCGCATAGGAATAAACGAAAAAATGAAGCCTATCACAATCAAACCTCACACAGTGAAAGTATACATGAAAAGGAACTTTTTTGTTTTACAAGTTTCTTGGAAAAATCTATTTTAAATATGCAAATGAGCTCAACACTAGGCCTAATTGACTTGTCCAATAAGCCATAAAGTCACAAGTAAAACAGGGGCCAAATAACTAACACATTCATGTCTATTCAGTAAGTTAACCTATGCATAAACAAGATAAATTTGAAGTCACTTGCCACACTTACCTGGGTCACTTGCCACAAAAAGACTTATATTGACCTTAAGAATTGATTGCACAATCTTGCCTCCAGTTGCTTTCTAAATTATTATTTTTTATTTTCGAACAAGCCTAACCCAATGACATGACAGAAAGTCAGAATAGCCATCTTAGTCATTAGTAATGTGGTGAGATTACATTTTGGGCTGGTAGATTTACAAATAATTGGTATTGTTGGTAAGATTACGAGATAACAGGCAGAAGTCATTCTTTTTTTTTCTTTTCTTTTTTCCCCCCGATTTTTTTATCCCATTTTATTCCCCATTAGTGCTCACTTGATTTCTCAATCCTGGTTGCCATCCTCTGCCGATCTGGGGAGAGCCGAGACTGGCTCCATGCTTCCTCCGAGACATGGGCAGTCAGCCAGCCGCTTCTTTTCACCTGACAGAGGAAGCTTCACCGGTAGGACATAGCACGTGGTAGGTTCACGCTATTCCAACCAGTTCCCCTCCCTCTGAACAGGCGCCCTTAACGACCAGAGGAGGAACCACATTAGCAACCAGGATGTTTTTGTGAAGGGGGTTCCTATATGAAGGAAACCCCTGCGAGGCACGGGGAGAACATGCAAACTCCACACAGAAAGGCCCTTTTGCCGACCCCACCCGGGCGGTGGGCACTCGAGGACATGCGGACGGGCACGCATTCCTTCAGCGTTCACCTCGTCCCCAGGTGGGAATCGAACCCACGACCTTCGAGCTGTGAGGCGATAGTGCTTACCACTGCACCACCGTACCTCCCTAATGGCAGAAGTCATTCTTACCAACTAAACGATTCACTCTCACACAGAAGACAGATGAAAAACCAGATAGACACACTTTCCAGACATTCCAGCTCTTTAAATAATTTTGCCAGACACCAAAACTGCTTCTCTTTTTGTAGTAAGCAAGTATTTCAGACCAGGCGGGCCACACATCAGACTTCCACCGTTTGT